>NC_067466.1:18869296-19210962 GCF_025434085.1 Hippocampus zosterae
GCACTGGTTCGACTGCCTCAAGAACAAGGACAAGAAAATCGAGCGCTGGCACACCCTGACCAACGAATTACCCGGCTCGCTCAACGACTGAATGTCCTCATCCGGCCGTCGGGAGCCGTCGGAGGGGATCCGCACACCCCCGCTCGACGCCTGCGTCCCATTTCCAATCTTCTTCCCCGCTCCCCCTTCGTGGCGTCGAGTACCGGGTAACTTTCCTCTCTCGACGGATCAAAAGTAAGCGTCCGGGACTCCAAAGTCTTTTGGGTGTGCCCCCGTGCAAAAGTGACTCGAGGGTTTTTGATATAGCAAGGGCCCTTTTCTCGCGCTGCCTGTCCAAACTGTCTGTATAAATGCCAGCGACAAAAAATGAAACTTGTCTAGTTGTAGGCGGTTGTTGTTAATCCGGGGGACAAAGTCGTCGGGTCAATTTTCTGCCACTCCCACCCCTTGTTTTGCATTGAAAGCACTTGTGAATCGCTACAATGCAAATGGCTAGCAACGCGAAGCCGAGTCGGCCATTTTTACGACTTTTTTTTTGGGGGGGGGGGGGGGTATACCAAGCCGTGACTGAAGAGGCTGGGGCTGTAAAATTGAAACATTTGGGACCCCTTTCTTCCGTCTGTGCGCGGGACTCGGTTTGACCTCGCAATTTTTTCCTCAAATAGCACTTTGGGGCTCGACGGACGAAAACATGGCCGCCAATTGAAGTTGACGTCTCACGGGTTGGACGATGCTAACAAAAAAAAAAAGCGCGTCTTGTTTACAGGCTCTTCTCGACGTTGTTTGAGCAGAGAAACGGCGCCGGAAGACGAATTGAGATGTAAAGCTCTTGGGAAGCATTGTCGCTTTTTGGTTTTCATGTCGACCCCCCCCCTCCCCCAATGCAAAGGGAACAATTTCATGCTCACCTCAACAGTTCAGATGTGGGGGGGCCAAGTTAACTGGGCGCTCCCGTCAGCGGCCCGTACAAAGCCCCTGTACCACCCCCCCCCCCCCCCTTTCATATTTTCAAACAGCATATGGAGCAAAAGTGGCAATTTTCGGCCCTAAGGGGGCGCTATCGTAACGTTCCCTTTCACAGTGCCCTGTAAAACCCGTCATTTGAATTCTTTCCATTCAAACCACCACAGAGCTAGGCGGGGGTTGGAGGAAGTTGACCTGGTCAGATTTTAGTGGGACCAGAGCCCAAGACGACGAAGGGCAACGCATATGCACGAAACACTTCCCGGAAAGGCGTCTGTGTGTTTTTTGGGTTCCCCCCCCCCCGGCCCCCGAGCAATTTTCCGTCGTCGGTCAACGGCAGGTCGCCTGTTACGGCTGTGATTTCGCAATTTCTCCCCGAATGTATTCGCCACACCCGGCGGTGTGAGAATGTGCACCTCAGTGCTTGGTTGATGTCGGCATTTCGAGGCCCCCTCACCCTCTTCCTGCCTTCGTCCGCTTCGTTGGATTTGATTGTTTTTCCACACATGAGATGCGCAAGCAACAGCAACAGTACCAGTCGGGAGACTTACTGTGAGAAAAACTAAACATATATATATATTATTTTCTGTTTAATTTTTTTGTTTTATTTTATATTCTTGAGTTTTATATTTTAATTTATTTGGGGGGGGTTGTGTTTTAATTGCATGTTATTTAATTCAAATGTCTCTCTCTTCATTGAACTATATTTTAATTGTATTGATTTCCCCCCCCCGCCCAGTTAAATTTTCAAGTTCTCAGTTTGAATTGTCTTTGATGGTTGCTGTATTTCGTCATCCATCGATTATCTGATCGGCTTCTCCTCAGGAGGGTGGCAGGCGCGCTTCAGCCCACCCAGCCGTGTCTTTGGGGATCCTGAAACGGTTGCCAGCCAATCGCAGGGCGCACACAACAACCAGTCACACTCGCGATTGTATGCAGTGAATTTTTATTTGTTTTATTTTTACTTTTAATGTATTGACTTGATTTGAAATGCCTGTTTGACTCCCCTGTTATTCAACCTTTACGAAGCCTCCTTTTTGTCGGCAAAGTGTTGATTATGGTTATGATTATAATTATTTGTGCTTCCCTCACGTTCTGTTGATCTTGATCATCGCCATCTCGTTCGCTCCGACCGACTTGAAGTGACGATGTGATTTTTGTCAGCCGTCAGCCTTTGTATGCAAATCGATATTCCGATAAAGAAAACGGCAACAACAACAAAACATGCATGCGCCGGTCCTTGTTTTTGTCATGAGATGACCTCATGTTTGATACTGTTTTCTGTATTAGGGGGGGGGGGGGGGGGAGTTCAAACTGAATGCTCCAATGATTGCAATGCTTTCTTCTGGACTCCATTTGTACTTGTCTGGCTGCATGTGTGACTTTGTTGGTTTGTCGAATGTTTGTATGAGTTATGATGTCAATGCACTATGTCAAATGATATTTTGGTCACACAAAAAAATTAAAAGTGGACTTGTTCCGTTTGCACCAAGTATTTATGTCTGAGATTTGGCACCCTCTAGCGGTGGAGTTCCAAACCGTAACCAAATACATGTACAGGAGTAGAAAGCCGGTGTTGAAATGGCCACCAATCAACCCTGTGGAGAAGTGGCGTTTTCTGCCATTTCTGGGTCTGCCCTGAGCAACTTTGAATTTGCGCTTGTGAGGAAATGGCCAGCCATCAGCTTTGGAGGAAGGACTTACGCTAATGTAAGGTTTTGCGACCGGAAATTGAGGGAAAACATGCAACAGATGACAAAACAATCAAATGTTGAAGTTGCAACTTTGATATATGGTCGTGGAAGCTTTTACGTTTTCACAGCTGAATCTTGTTTGGTATTTTGCAAGAGGAGATAAGAAGGGCAACACCCGTGGTAAAGTTCTGTTTTTTTTGCTGGCTCCACACTGTGATTTTACGCTGGTCGATTATTGTCAAGTATTCCGCTGTGGCCCTTTTTAGGTCCCAGAGTGCCAAGAAACTTTGCACAAGCACACGAGCGACCCCAGGCGGACCATGATATGACAAAATGCACAACAACAACAACAACACTTCCCATCAACCCCCTAGGATGGCTGAAGCCCCGCCCGAGTCTGTCTGAATGGCAGATTGTTTCGCTGAGAGCAGCTGCTGACTATTCCAGTTGGAGAGCAAACACGAGCGGCAGGCAGGGAGGCAGTGAGCTGCCGTCTCTGCCGCTCCATCCAGGACCTGTGACAAGCTGCCGGAAGCAGGTAAGAAGCAGCTTCCGTTTTGACTGTCCTGCCTTCAAAATGAGAGCAATTTGAGATTTGTTTATTTATTTATTTATTTTTGCCAACGCGATGATTCATATGAAGCCGTCTACTAGTATTCCTTTAAGAATTAGTACAACAATGTTTCATTTTAAACGTGAAATTCAGGATGATTCTAATACATTTTTAAATGAACTTAGGTTTGTATTGAGTATTTTCAGTGTTTCGTTTAACATTGTAAATGTCATTAAATGTGGTTATATTTCTCTAAATAGATTAGACAGATACTGTATTTACGTATATTAAGATTTCCTTATTATTCAACTAAATATATGCTGGCAGTAAAATATAGGTACAACATTTTAAAAATGATATGAACTGAAGTATTATCCATTTTTAATTGAAATGACATCAATAAATATATAACTTCAGAAATTGAAAAATAGTATATTAAGTTGGATTTCAATTTTTTCTCTGTTGAATAAAATTATATATACATTTGTACAATATGCAGACCAGTTTACATTTCATTGAAAATATTGTGAGAATATATCTATAGATATAATTTTAATGTTGAAAACTAAGTCTTGATAGTAGTGCAATTATCATTTTTTAAATAAATATTTAGCTACTTTTAGTTGATTATTCGAAACACATTAAATAAACATATCCATTCCATAGTAGAGTTATAAAGAAAATATTGTATTAAGATAGGTGAACTTGTTGTTTTTTTTAACGTGACAGCAGTCTTGTTTTATTTTGTAAACCGGACAACCGGAATCGAGCGTTTCGTCTCCATCTTGAAGGAGGTCAGTTTTTTTTTTTACCTCTTGCTTTCTTCCCCCTCTGCTTCTCTTTCTCTCTGTCTATCTCTCTCCCTCTCCTTTTCCTCATTTTCCTTTTAAGACCACTTTAGGATGGAGCACCTATGTATTTATTAATAACCTTGTTATTTACAAGTACGTAGCTTTCTGGTTATTTTTGTAAGTTTGTTTTTCTGTAGCCGCCCCCTTTCCAATGAGAAGACGTAGAAGATGGAGCTTCACATTCTAGAGCACAGCTTGAAAGTGGCGAGTATAGAGAAGGAAGGTATCCAAATGTGCACTCACGGATTAATCAAACTCGCCTTCCTGGCCTCCAAAACCAGGTACGTGCATTCCTCTCCTTCACGCCGCCAACCCTGCACGTTAATGTTGGACTTTAAAGGCAGCTAGCTTCAAATGACCGTCGTTTTTTCACTGTGTGCTGCTAGTTTCCCGAGGCGCCACGAACGCACCGTAATGCTGTTTAAATGTGTATTTGTGCGTGTTTGTGTGTTTGATCGATCCAGCGCCGCTTTTCTTGGGCCTTTGTGAGATTTCTGCCACCCATAGCTGGGTTGACGCCAATCCGGCGTGCGGATCGACGTATATGACTGGCTTTTACTGGGCCCGTTCGCGTCCAAACTCCGTTATTAAAGCGTCAAAAGTGGCATTATTGCTGGTGCGTTGCATTCAAGGACCGGCGTTGGAGCTCGGTAACGAGAATATCGTCGTGCGAGGAGAGGCCTTTGCACTTGTTTTCGTCGCCGGTCTGTGATTAATGTGAGCCTTAAGCAGGTTAAGTTCCCCTAAACGCACCGCGTGAGCTCGCCAAAGCCTCTCCCAAGCACGCATCTCCTCTCAAATGATTCATTCTTGACACATTTCTATTTTTCCTATAGGAACGAATGCGAAGTCGAAATGGTCTCCTCTTCACAAGTCGGAACAGTTGCCTTCGCCAAATTTTCATTAATCGTACAGGCAATATTATCGGTGGTGAAAAGTACTCACACTTTGTACCTCAGTACTCTTGCACTGCCAGAAGTACTTACACAACTACTTTAATGAGGTAAAAAAATCTAAAATAAAAATAGACTATGAAATACAAGAAGTTCAAACTCGTTAGCCTAACTGCATATTGCCTGAGTCATGTTTGAACATTTTGGGAAAACGAGCAAAAACACAATTTTATTATGATGTAAGGCAAACAAATGGGGGCGGGGGGGGATTCTGTTTAAGTGCGATCTCGTGTCGTCTTACCTTAAAAGTAAAAATAAATACATGCCATGTTTTTGACCGTGCTAGCTTGACAGTCAGCTAAAAAGAAATTGTAACAAGCATCAGATTTTAACACGATTGTTTTCTCAAAATTCAACTTAAAAGTTTTTATTAACCTCAGATTTCCAAACACGGATATTCTCTGAATATTTAGACTTTTTGAATTGTCATACAATTTTTTTTTTAATGACAGTCCTCTTTCTTGAAAGATTACAACTTTTTATCCTCAGGAAAAAAATATTCAATTAAAATGTAAAGTTCTTGAAGAAAAAAAAAATCACACACATTTTTGAAGGACAGTTCTTTTTAAGATTGTGACTTCAGAAAAAAATTGCTTCTAAACTTGGAAAAAAGTGTTGCGTTTTTTTTTTTAAAGGATTTAATTCTCTCGCTGAAGTGGCATCTTGCTACCCTTTTGTTAGCCGTATCTGCTAGCATACTTTTGTCTTTGTTTGCTCGTCAGGTCTTTAATGCTGTAAAACCGCAGCAAAATGCTAAATAGTTCATTTTTTTCGAAAACAACTATTGTCCTGCCTGTGTGGGCGTCATCCTAAATCACCCCCAGCCCACCCCCACCCCCAGGCCTTCTGGCCTCCCTCAGTCAACAAATATTTGATGTAATTAATGTTCCCGGGTCACTCAGAGTTCAGCGGCAACAACAACAACAACAAGACTCTGTCAATGAGTCCTTGTGAAGTTCCTTACATGACCTGGGAATTCGACTAATGCCGAAGTTCAATTAGCTCGTTAGCGGGAATCGAACGCCCTCATTAAAGCGGGCCTCAGAAGAACAAAAACAATTTGAGATGTCTTCAACCCGTAGTTCAAAGATGAGGAAATCCCAACGTGTTCTTGCCTCCCTTTAACGCTCGGAAGGGAAATCGTGACCTGAATTCATTCGCCTGCCGGTCTTTTAGCCGTTTCGGGGAAATTAGTTGTCGTCGCCGGCCTGCCGCGTAGGCTCACATGTTGCATATTTTATTGGTTGCGTCTCCCACCGCTCAGGTGCAAGTTCTTCAGCCTGACGGAGACGCCGGAGGACTACACCATCATCGTGGACGAGGAGGGCTTTAAAGGTGAGCCTCGCCGTGTCTCCGCGGCAACAGTGACATCATCGCCCGACCGCGTTGTGTAACGAAGGTCGCGGCGTCTCTCTGGGCGGCCAATGTTTGAACACACTTTGTCGCTAATGGTGGCCGGGCCACTCTCTTCAGTGAGTGAATCCGCGTGGTCGCGCACCTGACCAAAACTCTTCGGTTTCCCCGGAGACCAGAGAGTTGTAGCTTTTTTTTCTTTTTGGGGGGCTTGATAAGCCTGAATTGCCGTCGGCTTTTAGACCAGTCAAACGGGGTAGCCCGAACTTGGGGTCCGCAAATGTATCATAACATGACAAAAAAAGTCTCAGTTTCCTGCGGCCCAAAAAACCGTCTTCGCTTGAACCATAAATTGGCTGTTGCGTTGCGCCAGGTCCAGAACGCGGTCTTGATTTTTTGTCCTCCCCACAGAGCTGCCCGAGTCGGAGCACATCAGCGTCGCTGAGGCCACGTGGCTGGCGCTCAACGTGGTGTCGGGAGGCGGAAACGCTTCCAACTCGCAGCCCATTGGCGTCACCAAGATCGCCAAATCGGTCATTGCGCCGTTGGCCGACCACAACATCTCCGTTTTCATGCTGTCCACCTATCAGACTGACTTCATCCTGGTGAGTGGGCGGGGCTAGGTGGGAGATTTGCGGAATTGGGAACTTTTCAGGAGAATTTAGGACAATATATAAATGGGAATGTGTCACGGTGATTGCACTGCTGGGGGATGCAAGGGGGGGGGGGGGTCCATCCATCATCTACCGCTTATCCAGGGCCGGGTCGCGGGGGCAACAGCTTTAGCAGGGAAGCCCAGACTTCCCTCTCCCTAGCTACTTCTTCCAGCTCTCCCCGAGATCCCGAGACGTTCCCAGGCCAGCTGGGTGACATAGTCTCTCCAGCGTGTCCTGGGTCTTCCTCGGGGGTCTCCTCCCGGTGGGACATGCCCGGAACACCTCACCGGGGAGGCGCTGAGGAGGCATCCGAATCAGATGCCCAAGCCGCTTCATCTGGCTCCTCTCGATCTGGAGTGGGGGGTAAAAAAAATAAATTGTGCCGAGCGGCTCTGGCGCCGGAGGAGGAAAAAAAATGGCGTCAATGTTGACAATCTGTTACGTGAAAGCGGCTCAAGAGCTCGCTCCTGGAATGGTGGGTCTCGGGACATCTGCCGGTTTTGGATTCTGGCGTGTCCGGATGTATGATCCGGATGATCAAGTCTTGCCGTACCGTACCCTGAAGTCAGCCAGACATGACCGAGCGCCGGGAACCTCGGACTGACGGGGGTGGGGGGGCCGTTTTTAATCCGCAGGTCCGAGAACGAGACCTGCCCATGGTCATGCACACGCTGTCTTCGGAGTTCACGTTACTGCGGGTGGTCAACGGGGAGACGGTTGCCGCCCACCACCTGGGGGTCACCAACGGTTTTGTCAAACCCAAACTCGGTATGTGAAGAACAACCGCGGAGCTTCCGTCCCATTTGTTGCGCTCGCTTCTCACCAAAGATTTTCGGACCCTAACCCCCCCCCGCCCCCTCCAGCGCCGCGCCCAATCATCCACCCGCTCTCCAGTCCCAGTAACATGTTCTGCGTGACCAGTCTGGATCCGGACACGCTTCCCTCTGTCGCCACCCTGCTCATGGATGTCATGTTCTACTCTGGAGGGTAAGCTGGGCCCAGGGACAAGGGTTGGAGGTTTCGGGGGGCTTTCCGTTTCTATTGGCCTTCGGCCATGGCTTTTCCAGGTGACCTTTGAAGGGGTTAGAGTTCACGAGGTCATGTTGGATCCGGGTTAGCTCATGTCAAGTTTTTAGAGTGAAGCTCTTGGGCACCGAGTCGCGTTTTGGTCTTTACGGTTGTGAGGGTTTTACTGTCATTTAGCTTTGAATTGCTCTCATTTGTTTTGGCGGCGTCCTTATAGGTCGAAAGAATCGGGCGCCGGCGGCGAGGACGCCAGTCACATTCGCTTCTTCTCCTTCTCCCTCATCGAAGGCTACATTTCGCTGGTCATGGACGAACAGACGACGCAAAGGTGAGCGGCAGGGTTCGCGACGGTGATGGCGAGTTTGACCCCCCCCCCCCCTTACCGCTCCGAGCTGGCTAATTGGCCACCGCTCTCCGCAGGTTCCCAAACAACGTCCTCTTCACCAGCGCTTCCGGAGAGCTCTGGAAAATGGTTCGAATCGGGGGGCAACCTTTAGGATTTGGTGAGTCTGTTCGCTTTCCGAGCCAGCGCCGTCCGTGTTCGTCCTCGCGTCTTTTATCGGGTTGCATTTTCTGTATTCCGGCAGACGAATGCGGCATCGTGGCTCAGATATCGGAACCCCTGGCAACCGCCGACATTCCCGCCTACTACATTAGCACCTTCAAGTTTGACCACGCCCTGGTAGGCGCCTTGCGCCGTTTTCGTTTTTTATTTTTTATTTTTTTGGAAGTGAATTTGATCTTTTGAAATGAACACAAAAGCAAGTGTGGCATCCATCTTCTGCAGGTTCCTGAGGAAAACATCCAGAGTGTGATTGGAGCCCTGAGGAGCGAGAGTAACCTGGCGTAGCGAGGACGGGGGGGGGGGGAGGGTGAGCGTTTCCAAAAACTGCCGAGAGCTAATTAGCGAACCGCCGTGGATCAGCTTGGAGTGAGGCGCAAAGTGCAGAGGGGATTTTGTCGCGCAGCCATTTTTCCGTAGCTCCTCCCCTTTTTCCTTTCCGTGCCAGCTGCTCCCCCAACCCCTTTCCCTCTGGCCCCGCCCTCCCGCTGGCCCCGCCCCAATAGTTATTCCCACTTCACCAATTGCACCTACTGTGTTCGTTACAAAATCCCCCGACTGGAAGGATGATGAATGTACTCGCGTAAGAATTATTTCGACAAGCTTTTTTCCATACTTTTTTTTTTTCTATTACTTGTTTTGTTTTTTCACAATTTCAGATTTTTCGAGGGAGTGTTATTTTTGTCTTAAATTCATTTTTTTTTTTCACCACAAACATTTCTAGCTGTTTTATTTCCTCACTTTGTTTTGTTTTGTTATTCTTTTTGTTATTCTTTTTTTTATTTATTTTGGGTTATTTCTTTTATTACTTTTGGGGGGGAGTTTGTTTGTTTGTTTGTTTGTTTGTTTGTTTTTTTCTCCCTTCTTTTTCAGTAGTTTTCGTCGGTGCCAAGACACGATTTTTCTTTTCATTTGAATGCCTAAAGTGATGATGCCTTTTGTTGTGCAATCTGAGGCCGCGCTGCGTTCGCCGCCGTTAACGTGAAGTTGTCGATCCATCTGGAAAAGGAGTTTTTTTTTTCCTTTCTTTTTTTTTTTTTTTTTTGTCATAGCGCTCACACTCGCTTCTCTCCCACCGTTCGAAGGATTTTGATTTCAAGTCCATATGCTATCGACGGTGGATATGTAGCATGGATAGTTTGTTGACTACTTGATAGCGAAGCGGAAAAGAATCTTTTTTTTTCCCCCGCTTATAACGTTACAATACCCAATATTAGCAGCATATTTCTTCAAATATGTTGGCCTCGCCCCCAATCGGACATTGCTAACTTTACGTTGAAATCTTTTGTACCGACTGAATGTTTGGGACTCTTGCCTTTTCACTTCATATACCTGTCGTCGTAATCACTGGTTAGCTCTCAAATATCGTTCAAGAATTCGTAAAAGGGGAGGGGGGAAAAAAAAGCATCAAATTTTATTTGGGTTTTCTTTCGCGATCCTGCGATCTGTCATTTGGGCAGAGACTTTTATTCACTGAATGCTTAACGTTGTTCTTTTGTGAGCCCTCTTGATTTGTGAGCAGGGCAGGAGAGATGCGTTCCAGTAAAATTTGAAAATTGAATCACTAGCGTGCGATTTATCTCAAGGCCAAATTCTCTCTAACAATCAGTTTCAGATGTCAAACTAAAATGTCATAACTAAGTTCAACTTAGTCTCTTTTCTCGCCAGTAACCCAAAGAGCTTGATTTGGCTACTAACGTGATTCTATTTTATGTTGTGTGCGCCGTCGCTGGTTTTGACCTTTGACGAGGGCGCTCAACTTCGATACAGTGTGGAAGAATTTGACAACTCAATTGTTTTTGGGTGTTTTTGTTCTTAAGTCCCAAAAAATCAGCTTTGACAATTTTTTTAACGGTAGTAAGCCTCACAGTGCAGAGGTCGCGGGTTCGAATCCGACCCCGGCCTTCCTGGGCGGATTTTGTATTGTTTTGCCCGTGCCTGCGTGGGTTCCCTCCCGCATTCCAAAAACACGCTTGGTAGGTTGATTGACCGCTCCAAGGTGTGATTGTAAACGCGAATGAATGGTTGTTTGTCTCTGGCAAACCGGTTCAGGGTGTCCCCCGCCTACCGCCCGAATACTGCTGGGATAAGCTCCGGCACACCCGCGGCCCTCGTAAGGAGCAGCGGATTCACATAATGCATGGATGACAATGCCGTAGATTTTAGATCTTACAATTTTGCAATTTGAAAATATTGTAGATCTTTTGTTTTTTGTTACGTTTTGTTTTGTTTTTTGTTTTTTTTTCTCTCGCAGGTTACACAAAAAAATGGACCAGGAAGCAATTTACTCATCCTAAATCGTGAAACTGGCATAAGCTGCTATAAATTTCGTGAGTAAATTTTCAAATGTTCTCCTTGTTGATGCAAAACGGCGGAATTCACTTTTAAAATTCGACGGGCTTTGTATGGGGCACACTAAATTTGCGACGAAAATATAATCAGTAGTTTGCCATTATTTAGATTTTTTTTAAATTATATAATCTTACCCCCAAATGTAACAGAAAATGATTTAGCGAGTCTATTGTGTCATCCATAAATTGTATTTATGATTCCCCCCTCCCCCCGCAAAAACAAAAAAAAATCATCTTGGACCAATAAACAAATTAGCAAGTCACAAAACTAGCGAGACTTGCTAAAAATGGTTTTATATGTCTTTGCGGAAGTTGTGGAAAAAAATTACAATTCTCTGTTAATATGAGGCTACGACCAAGAAACAAATTAGCTTAGCTTAACTTGTCCTTATTTTCTCGCTGACTACTACGCAAAAAAATGATTATCATTGCCTAATGCAACAAATTAGCCTCGCTTTAGCTACTCACACCTCCACAGTTAACCATTTTCATCAAATTATATTCAGTTGTTTACTTTTGAAATTGTTTTTTTTTTAACATTTTTGTTTTTTATAATCGAGCCCAAAATTCTGCCTATCAGGATTTAGCAAGTTGCAAATGTCATAAGTCATTTGCGCATAGTTATTTTCTTGCAAAAATTGAATTCACTCTTAAAAAGTGACGTGCGTACAAGGAAACGATTAGCTTGGCTTAATGCACAAAGCTTAGCCTCCTAAAATTGTTACGTAAATTACACTTGTTGAGTCTCTGTTGTAAGAATGAGGGGTGCTTAAAGGAAAGCCGAGATTTACTTACTAGCATCTCAAAACTTTCCACGATTTAATCAAAAATAATAAGTTAGCTTTTTTTTTTTTCTCGTAAGGATAAGCGGCTCTGATGATGGCTGGATGGATGAATTCAAAACAAAGAAACAATTAGCGTAGCCAATGAAACTAGCTGAAGCTGCTGAATAATTAAATTTAAAGCAAACAAATTCATAAGTAACTCATTAACCACAAACCTAGTACCCAAAAAATAAGTTTACCTAGTATTGGCTACGAGCACTTCCAAACTTGAAATGATTCTACCACATTTTATATTTTGTCTTTGCCAAATTATTACAAATAATTGCTTTACTTCAACACTTTTTTTTTCCCCACCATTTTGTTTTCCGCCAAGAACGCAGAGAAAGTGTTAGCATTAGCGGTGACACTTGTCATTGCTCCCAGTGTTGACATGTTTGGGGTTTTTTTTTTTCCATAATGTATTACTGAGCCACTTTTGTGACGAGAATATATAATGACGACATAACGATAAGCTAACACGCGAAGGAAAGTCACCCTCCGTGTCTATTTTCCGATCTATGAAACTCCGCCTCCCTGAGAATCCCTCAACCAGTCGTCTGCACTTTAATGCAGGTTAGCCTCACCACCCACCCAGAGAAAAAAAAAAAACGGCCTGCTGTACTGGTGAGCAAGAACGGGAGTTGTCTCTTGGTTTTAAGCATTTGCTGATAACAGAAATGTATTTCTTGCTTGTTGTTGTTGTTAGTTTCTTCACCTTTCAGATTCGACTAGTCAATTAAAAAAATAAAAATTGTCAGTGTTAAAACTCAAAAGAAAATTTCTACTGATTTACATTGATTGGGGGGGGGTGATTTTGGCCCCCAAATCACCCCCCAGTGTGATTTTGGGGGGGACTTGAAGCTTATTTGTGTGTGTGTGCGTTAATTTTTGAATGTAGGAGGAAACCGGATTCAAACCCACAACCTCTGTATTGTGAGGTGCACTTGCCAACCAGTCGTCCACTGTGTCACCCTTCTCCTGAAGTGGAAGCACGGATTTCTTCCAAGTGTTGGCTGTTAAGTACATGCTGGTAAAAAAAAAAGGGTTAAAGGGTAGCGTGGAAAGACCTTGGCCTTATTTTACAAAGAAAACTATGCAAGCCCAGCTACGTTCACAGTGGAGTCCTCCTCATGCTGCGCCACAGGGTGGGGGGGGGGACCAAGGGGTCAAATCCTGTGGCGAGCAGCTGGCTTGGTTGCGTTTCTCACCTTTTGCTCTAAGATGCTTTCAGCCAACTCACAGGAGGGATTGAACGGCGCCACCGTGTGGTCAATGTTGCATGCTTGTCTCCGGAATGCAAAATGACTGAGTTTATTTAAATGTATTTGTTGGTTTTATTCATTCATTTAAAAAAAGATTTAATTTATCTCAAGAAATATATATTTTTCGTAAATGTTAAAAATATGTAAAATTAACGATTGCATACACATTTAACAGATTCATAAATCGTTATTTTGTTAAAGTATTGAACAATTTTATTGTACAGTATAGCCGTAAATGACAGGGATGGATTGAGAGATCGATGGATCAAAACAACAGAGAAAAAAAATACAAAGATGAGCAATAAAATTGAAAAATCACAGCAGTGGGTAAAAGTGGAAAGTAAAGACAGTTCGATTGGAATCTTTTACTGTTGTGCTCATCACGACCACAAAACGGCGAAAGCGTTCTTTGTCAGCTACGGAACGACATTTAACAGACGAAGAAGAAAATGCCGGGTTCTGATTGGACATCACGTAAGAAGGGACGGCCTTTACGGATACCTTGCAGATCTTTTTCCATTCGTGGGGGGTTGAACCGCGGCAAGCGGTCGTCCGGGTACGCTTCTCGATTCCGGGTCTCACGAGCGACGTTCCGTCAATGTTTGGACGTCGGACGACGCCTGGTGCAGAACAAGACAATGTTGCTCGGCCGTTCTTGCAGAAGTCGTTTCGTCAGCTGGGAGTAACGACGTCGACGTCGTCTTTCGGAGGTGAGTTCGGCGACGACAGCGAACGCCAGGAGGAAGCTAGCTTGCCTCTCATGATTTATTTATCCCCCCGCAACCGCTCACGTTTCATCCGTTGTTAACGTCGCCGACAGAATAGATGTTAAAACTGTGTCGTGTACCCGCAAACGGTGAGACTCTTCGATACAACAAGCCCAGAAATGTTTAGCTTCACACCGGCCACAACGTTAGCAACACCGCTGCAAAGCTAGCATATCCCCCTACTCGGGCTAGCATCAAAACTGCATCAATCTGTGTATGTGTTGTTTTATAAATAAAATGTTCATTTGCATGTACTGCTTCGTTGCGTGCAGATGAAGGGTTGTAACGATGAATCGATAGCAAACCGATTGTCAGTTTATATTGACGACTATTTTGATCTGAGATGAGCCGCCGTTTTTAACTGAAATCGTCTGAATTTCAACCTGTCGTCAGCAAACGTTACCAGATTTGCGTCGTCTTCCATGAAATGTGCAAACATCTGCTTTTACTTCTGGAAAATGAACGACACTTTGACAGATTTTTTTTTTAACACGTCAGTAATCAAACGAGGTACTGTGACAGATGAATTAATTAGAATGACTGTCAGTTACAGCCCGAGTATAAATGAATACTTCTCTCACAATGTTTTGTTTCATTTCTAGGCTTCGGCGACATTTATTCATTTTTTGCCGGGCTTTGTGGACAGCGGACTCAAACTGGCGGAAATGGACGAACAAAGCGTGGAGGTTTGTGTTGCCGCCTCAGAATTCCGGGCCTGGCTCATTTTCAAATGTTCCCGTTTGTTGTTTGGTGGGCGCAGAGCATCGCCGAAGTGTTCCGCTGCTTCATCTGCATGGAGAAGCTGAGGGACGCTCGCCTGTGCCCGCATTGCTCCAAGCTCTGCTGCTTCAGCTGCATACGGGTACGTGGACACGCTTTATTCCGGTGCTGTCTTGACTTACAAGTGATATCTTAAAATGATATCGGTCCGTCCCTACTTGTAAGCCAAGGTACGACCGCAGCGGGTTTTGGCGACGCGTTAACATTGAAGTGTGTATTGACAGCGCTGGCTGACGGAGCAGCGAGCACAGTGTCCACACTGTCGGTAAGACCGCCCTTTCCTCAAAAGTCCAATTATGTCTCCAGACTTCAGATGCCCGAGCGTCCCAATTGCGCGTGTGTCCGCATGCAGGGCTCCACTCCAGCTGAGGGAGCTGGTGAACTGCCGCTGGGCCGAAGAGGTGACGCAGCAGCTGGACACGTTGCAGCTGTGCAGCCTCACCAAGCACGAGGACAACGACATTAAAGACAAGTCAGCCGCTCGGCTTCTTATGCGTCTTTTTTGGCGGGCGCCGCCTCCTTTTTTGGGGCTTGGTAAAATAACAGTACCGGGCGGTGCCACTAGAGGCCAGTATTTACCTTTACCGTCACAGGGATTGGGCCTTGATACCGATACGTTTTTTGTGTCATGATACCTGTATATGAACGGATCAAGCTTTGTTTGGCGTTCCTTTTTCTTTTTTAAGTTGATGAAATACCCCCCCTGCCCCCCCTGCAGATGTGAGAACCACCACGAAAAGTTGAGCGTCTTCTGTTGGACGTGCAAGAAATGCATCTGCCACCAGTGCGCTCTGTGGGGCGGCATGGTAACAGAGTCTTGCCTACCCGAAAAAGCCCCCCTCGTCCCGATTGTGTGACGATGACATATTCCGCCTTTGCGGGCTCGTGCAGCACGGCGGCCACACGTTCAAGCCGCTGGTGGAGATCTACGAGCAGCACGTGAGCAAGGTGAAAGAGGAGGTGGCCAAGCTGCGGCGACGCCTCATGGAGCTCATCAGCCTGGTGCAGGAAGTGGTGAGCGTCGTGACACTTGTTCTGGCCTCCGAGCTCGTTGGATGCGTGTCGTACTGCCGACGTGCGTCAGGTGGCGCTAAAGTGTTGCTGTTGTCGTGCCAGGAAAGGAACGTGGAGGCGGTGCGGGGAGCCAAGGACGAGCGGGTCCGCGAAATCCGGAACGCGGTGGAAATGATGATCGCCCGTCTGGACAACCAGCTGAAGAATAAACTCATCACGCTCATGGGTAAGGCATCAGGCTCACCTCGTTCCGATGCTTTTTAAAAAAAAATTTTAGTAATTAGGAACAATCTGTGCGCAGCGATTTCAAAAATGATATTTTGGAGAAAAAAATGATATTTTGACACTCGTCAGGCATCAGAAAAAGCAACGCGCAAAATGTTCTCATTGTATTTATGACTTCCAAAATATATTTTGAACCATTTGAAGTAGCAAGTGTAAAATAAATGGTAAGACGCGGTACAAGTTATTGGACTGGAAAAACGTCACGTCCACGTGAATATCTCTCAACGTGTAACAAGTTGAAGGTTTTTGAAGACGACGCTAAGCAGTCGTGTTTCGCTGGAGTGTTTTTCAGATCGTGGCGACGGTTGGCGCCGTAGCAGCTTCTCTGTTAAAAAAAAAAAAAAAATTAATAATAAATCAAATAATATAAGTCAGATTTTAAGGGCCGGCCATTTTGCTGCCGCAATCAGATGGCGTGTCCTCGAGCCCACGCGCGCACCTACACAGTCATCCGGTCTCCGCATCGGGCTTTCCGTGTTCATGCGCGAGTGCTCTGAAAATAGCAACACTCTCCTCCTCCTCCTCCTCCTCGTCCGTCATCAGGCCAGAAGACGTCCTTGACCCAGGAGACGGAGCTGCTGGAGTCCATCCTGCAGGAGGTGGAGCACCAGGTTGGAGCCCTTCCTTGCCTTTTAACCACGATGAAGCCGGATGTGACCCCCAAGTAATCTTGTCTGTTTGCGCTGGCCCCCCCCCCCCCCCCCCCCCCCCCCCAGCTCCACTCGTGCAGTAAGAGCGAGCTGATCTCCAAAAGTCCGGAGATCCTGCTCATGTTCCAGCAAGTCCACAGGAAACCCATGCAGTCCTTCGTCACCACGCCGGTGCCGCCCGACTTCACCAGGTACTTGACACGAACGCTAGATGGCGACATTGCACAAATGGAAGCTGCGAAATTCACTTCGCGGTAGTTCCTGGACAGATGGGGGGCCTGAGCACAAACTAAAAAACTTAACTTTAAAAAAAAAAAAAAAGGCGCCGACGGCTTGGAGAGATTCTCGTGGTGTTTTCAGCAAACAGAACACCACTGCGAAGTGACGGGAGGGAATATTTCACCGCCTCTCCTTTTGCGCTTTGGTGTTTTTCAGCGAGCTGGTTCCGGCGTACGACTCCAGCACGTTTGTTCTGGTCAACTTCAGGTACGGACGAGCCGAGTCGTGGTTGACGCTTCGGACGCAACTCTGGTCTTCTCGGTTTGTGTTGGCAGCACCCTGCGGCAGCGGGCCGACCCGGTCTACAGCCCTCCTCTGCAGATCGCCGGACTCTGTTGGAGGCTCAAAGTCTACCCGGTGAGTTCCGTCGACTCCTTTCTTGCCTGGCCCCGCCCTCCTGATGAAGGAGGAGGCGTGGCCAAGCCTTTTGCGAGCGAAACGGCGCCCGGTTGACTTTGAGCGCCGGCGTCCTTGCAGGACGGCAACGGCGTGGTTCGCGGAAACTACCTGTCGGTCTTCTTGGAGTTGTCGGCCGGACTCCCCGAAACCTCCAAGTCAGTCTGACCGCTCGCCCTCCGCCCGCGCCGGCGTCCCCGTCGCCTTGCCGTGACGGCCGCCCGGGCTCGTGCGCGTCAGGTACGAGTACCGCGTGGAGATGGTCCACCAGGCCTCCAGCGACCCGAGCAAGAACATCATCCGCGAGTTTGCCTCCGACTTTGAGGTGGGCGAGTGCTGGGGCTACAACCGCTTCTTCCGCCTGGACCTGCTGGCCAGCGAGGGCTACCTGAACATGCAGACGGACACGCTGGTGCTACGGTACGCCGCCCCCCCCCCCCCCCCCCCCCCGCGCCACCTCGGTTTCGCCCCTCCCATATGCTTGCGCGGCACTTTTTAAAGTATCGAGAAGTTAAGAGACAAACTTCGTCTCGCGATAGGCGAGCTAACAGATGTTAGCCACGACGCTACGCTAATTCCAAGCCTTCAAATGACACGTTGACATTGACACTTTTATTCTTTTAACGCAAGTCGGACCCCCCCTGCCCCCGAAACGGCGCTCTGCAAAATCTCCGCGTGCCGCCGGCTTGCGCCGCAATAACATTGTTTGTTGTTTGATTTGTGGCGCTCAGATACCAGGTGCGATCGCCCACTTTCTTCCAGAAGTGCCGAGACCAGTACTGGTACATCAGCCAGCTGGAATCGGCTCAGAGCGGCTACGTCCAGCAGATCAACAACCTCAAAGAGGTAAGACACGTGAGAATGAAAGTTACTTCCTCGCCGTGACACGCGCAAACTTTATTTTTTTTTCTGGGCCGTCTCTCAGAGGTTGGCCATCGAAGTGTTCCGCCAGCGCTCGTCGCGCAGCTCCTCGCCCCCCGACCCGAGGCCGGCGGCGGTGGCGGGCGGCGGTGCCGCTTCCCAACGAAACCCCCGCCCCGCCAAGAGCGGCGGCGACGCCGGCGACCGAGACGAGCAGAGCGGCGCGCACGACGACTCCAACGTGAGGAAGCGCGCAAGTGTGCGAGCGAGCGGCGAGAGACTTTGCCTGACTTTGCCTTTTGTCCTTGGGCAGCTGTCGGACGGCGACCTGGAGGCCGACTGCCTGACCGAGGAGGAGGTCAACCCGCTGGACGGCAGCAGCACCTCGGGCAGCTCCACGGCCACCAGCAACACCGAGGAGAACGACATCGATGAAGAGACCATGTGAGTGCCGTCCGGCCGCTGCACCCTAAAATGTCCGCCGTTGCCAAAGTCCAAGTCAATTCCCCAGAAAGGTTCTGCTGCCTTTTGGCTTCGGCCCGAAATCCAATCGCAATATTTCAAACTTTTATTTTTTTATTGCCCGTATTGTCAATATCCAAAGTCACAAAATGGTGGCCTGCTCGTTCAGGTCAGGCGAGAACGACGTGGACATCATCGGGAACTTGGACGCCGAGGAAGGGGAGCTTCCCGACGACTTGGACGGAGCCTCAGGTACTGACGCAAATTTGAAAGGAGAGGGGGGGGGAGGTGAGTGCGACCCCCCCACCCCCTTCCCACAGCCCCCGCCAGATGGTGACTCATCAACTCTCTTGCCCCGCTGCGAGGCCTCTTGCATGGGCTTTATTTTGGGTGCCAGTGCTGAAGAAGCCCCCCCCCTTTCACTCGCCAGCTGACTTGCGTTGGAGGAAGATGAGTCATTCCAATGAGCTCATATAGAAACGGGCATCGATGGCTTTTTATCCAAATGATTGATTTAGTTTGTCCTTCAAAGGCCTTATCGCGGATCTGAAAAAAGGACTCTTCTTGCAGATGTAAAAAAATAAAAAAGAAACTATCGTCTCCTCCGCCTCCTCCTCAGGCGGCGCCGGCTCCTGTCTGCGTTCCGCACTTCTCGGCTCCGCCATTGGCCGGGCCGCCGGCGGAGGAGGCGGGGCGTCTTCGGCCGCCAACGGCGCGACCGGCGGCGGCCTCCTGGACATCGACCCCGTCGTCCTCATCCAGCTGCTGGATCTGAAGGAGCACAACGACACCGAGTCCCTGTGGGGCCTTCAGCCTCGGCATCCGGCGTCCCTCCTACACGGCCAAGGTGTGCGCGGCGGCGCCGGCCGGACGCGGCCCTCGTACGCCGAAAGCCAACGAGCGCCGTTTCTCCGTGTCGCCCCCCCAGCCGGTCTACCCTCCAGGAAAGAGCGGGAGCGCCGTCCGCAGGTGGTGCGCCGCTCCCCCCCGGACTCTGCGGTGCTCGTCCGCCTCAAGGCGCAGATGGCCGAGGTGCGCAGCATGATGTCCGACGTCAAGAGCCAGGTGATGGAGGCCCGCGCGGCCGGCGACGTCAGACCGGGCCCGTCGGGAATCTTCGGGGCCGACGGGGCGCCCTCGCACCGCGCCGACCCGGAGTCGGCGGACGGACGCAAGCCCCGTGAGCTGACGCTGCTCGGCAGGGTGGCCTCGGCTCGCTCCAGGCCTTGCCGTCCCGGTGAGAAGTCCCACAGTAGTGTAGGTGAAGTGGCAGTAAAACAGGCCAAAATTCAAACAATGGGGGCTGAGAACTTCACGCTCATGTTTTTTGGCGGGTTGGGGGGGGGCACTTTCCAGGACGTAAATGCCCGCCGTCCGTCCTGGAAAGCAGCAACGCCCCGCTGGGTCACCAGAGGAGTCCCGAGCAGACGGAGAAAGACTCGGAAGGAGCGGACGCGGCCGCGGAACCCAACCCGCATCTCAAAGAGGCCGCTGACGGTGTGTAGTTTTGGAGAATGCGCATTGTCGCGCTGGTGCAATATTGATCGTGTGAAATCGTCGATTGGTGGGCGGGGGAGGCACTCCGGCAGAGTCTAACGTTGCCAAACGTGTCCTTTTCCGGTGTCCCCGCAGGAGCGGCGGATGGCGCTCGGGTCTCCGGCGAGCGGCCGCAGCCGTACGCGCCAGCGGGGCCCGGGGACGACGACATCTTCTCCGCCGTGGGATCCGGCTACCTGCCGGCCCCCAACGGCTGCGGCGGCAGGAACCTGGGGTGCGGCAAGTACTGTGGAACGCCATTGGAAAATGAGTCGCAGTTTCACAACCGGACACCCCCCCCACCCCACCCCGCCGGCTTTCCACAGGGCAGCTGTGTCGCACTCTGAATCGGAAAGCTCAGGAAACTCCCAGCATTCCTTGCTCGAGGGACCATCGGCGCAGACGCAGTCCAGTGAAGGTCAGTTTTCATCCCAATTCCTTTTGATGCTTCCTGAGCTCAAGTGTCTTGCTTAGAAAAAAAAAACAAGAAGCCACAGAACAGGGGGGGGGGGCATTTGGGAGCTTGGGCCGCAGCCACTCGAAGCGCCTCTTTCTTTCCCTCGTAGAACCGGCGCCGTCCGTCCCGGCGACGAGCAGCGAGAGCGACACCGAAGACGAGGATGCTCCGCGCTGCGGCAACTCTCGCTACGACAACCCGATTCTCCCCTGCACAGGTAACCGTGGCAACGAGTCACCGGCCACGCCGTTTGGTGCGCCAAAATCAGTGAGGCGCCAACGCGGTTTCTTGACAAAATGACAAAGATTTGGTCAAAGGCTGACCCCTTTCTTTGATTTTGACCCTTCAAGGGGATGAGTCGCTCTCAGAAGACATGACGGACAGATGATGGAGCCCTCGCCCCCACCGCAACAAACTACTTTCCACGATCGCTACCATCTTTGCACCAAATTACTGTTCCATTCGCCTGCATGATTTCGATTTATCAAATCGTTTTTTTTTTTTTTAATCATAAAAGCTCTACATCTGTAAACGTCGTCATCGTGGAGAGCGTCTGTGAGCATCACTTTTAGAATGCACGGAAACTGACATTCGGGCTGCTAAAGAAAAGACTTTTTGCGCACTTTACAAGCGTCCATTCCCTTTTTGTGCACTGAGCCATATTTGGTGGTGGAAGGACGTGACCCTCACCGAGTGGTTATTTTGGACTTCCAGGATGCGGTACGCGTGCACGTCTTGTTGCTAATGGGCTGGTTTCGTTTGGAATTGAGCCACGGGAAACAACGCCACCACCTGGAATTGTGAATTTGACCTTTTGTTTGTTGCCAATGCACTGATCCTTGTTTTTCACATAATAAAGGCAATTTTAGCATCATCTGATTTATTCACCAATGCTGTGAGGTTGCGGGGTGGCTCGCAAAGGCGTATAGTAAGGCTTTTTTAGCCGAAAAAAAACGACCATGTATAGTAAGGCTTTTTGACCCGAAAAAAACGACCATGTATAGTAAGGCGTTTTTGACGTGAAAAAAACGACCATGTATAGTAAGGCGTTTTTGACGCGAAAAAAACGACCATGTATAGTAAGGCGTTTTTGACGTGAAAAAAACCACCATGTATAGTAAGGCGTTTTTAGCCGATAAAAACGACCATGTATAGTAAGGCGTTTTTGAGTCGAAAAAAACGACCATGTATAGGAAGGCGTTTTTGACGTGAAAAAAACGACCATGTATAGTAAGGCTTTTTTGACCCGAAAAAAAACGACCATGTATAGTAAGGCGTTTTTGACCCGAAAAAAACGACTATGTATAGTAAGGCATTTTTAGCCGAAAAAAACGACCATGTATAGTAAGGCTTTTTTTAGCCGAAAAAAACGACCATGTATAGTAAGGCTTTTTTGACCCGAAAAAAAACGACCATGTATAGTAAGGCTTTTTTGACCCCCAAAAAAACGACCATGTATAGTAAGGCATTTTTAGCCGAAAAAAACGACCATGTATAGTAAGGCGTTTTTGATTCGAAAAAAACGACCATGTATAGTAAGGCGTTTTTGACGTGAAAAAAACGACCATGTATAGTAAGGCTTTTTTGACCCGAAAAAAACGACCATGTATAGTAAGGCGTTTTTGACGTGAAAAAAACGACCATGTATAGTAAGGCGTTTTTGACGCGAAAAAAACGACCATGTATAGTAAGGCGTTTTTGACGTGAAAAAAACCACCATGTATAGTAAGGCATTTTTAGCCGATAAAAACGACCATGTATAGTAAGGCGTTTTTAGCCGATAAAAACGACCATGTATAGTAAGGCGTTTTTGAGTCGAAAAAAACGACCATGTATAGTAAGGCGTTTTTGACGTGAAAAAAACGACCATGTATAGTAAGGCTTTTTTGACCCGAAAAAAACGACCATGTATAGTAAGGCGTTTTTGACCCGAAAAAAACGACTATGTATAGTAAGGCATTTTTAGCCGAAAAAAACGACCATGTATAGTAAGGCTTTTTTTAGCCGAAAAAAACGACCATGTATAGTAAGGCTTTTTTGACCCGAAAAAAAACGACCATGTATAGTAAGGCTTTTTTAGCCGAAAAAAACGACCATGTATAGTAAGGCTTTTTTGACCCCCAAAAAAACGACCATGTATAGTAAGGCATTTTTAGCCGAAAAAAACGACCATGTATAGTAAGGCGTTTTTGATTCGAAAAAAACGACCATGTATAGTAAGGCGTTTTTGACCCGAAAAAAACCACCATGTATAGTAAGGCGTTTTTAGCCGATAAAAACCACCATGTATAGTAAGGCGTTTTTGACCCAAAAAAAACGACCATGTATAGTAAGGCGTTTTTGACCCGAAAAAAACCACCATGTATAGTAAGGCATTTTTAGCCGATAAAAACGACCATGTATAGTAAGGCGTTTTTGATTCGAAAAAAACGACCATGTATAGTAAGGCGTTTTTGACCCGAAAAAAATGACCATGTATAGTAAGGCGTTTTTGATTCGAAAAAAAACGACCATGTATAGTAAGGCTTTTTTGACCCGAAAAAAACGACCATGTATAGTAAGGCGTTTTTAGCCGATAAAAACGACCATGTATAGTAAGGCGTTTTTGACGCGAAAAAAACAACCATGTATAGTAAGGCGTTTTTAGCCAATAAAAACGACCATGTATAGTAAGGCTTTTTTGACCCGAAAAAAAAACGACCATGTATAGTAAGGCGTTTTTAGCCGAAAAAAACGACCATGTATAGTAAGGCTTTTTTTAGCCGAAAAAAACGACCATGTATAGTAAGGCATTTTTAGCCGAAAAAAACGACCATGTATAGTAAGGCGTTTTTGATTCGAAAAAAACGACCATGTATAGTAAGGCGTTTTTGACGTGAAAAAAACGACCATGTATAGTAAGGCGTTTTTGACGCAAAAAACCCCGCATGTATAGTAAGGCATTTTTAGCCGATAAAAACGACCATGTATAGTAAGGCGTTTTTGACCCGAAAAAAACGACCATGTATAGTAAGGCGTTTTTAGCCGATAAAAACGACCATGTATAGTAAGGCGTTTTTGACGCGAAAAAAACAACCATGTATAGTAAGGCGTTTTTAGCCAATAAAAACGACCATGTATAGTAAGGCTTTTTTGACCCGAAAAAAAACCGACCATGTATAGTAAGGCGTTTTTAGCCGAAAAAAACGACCATGTATAGTAAGGCTTTTTTGACCCGAAAAAAAACGACCATGTATAGTAAGGCTTTTTTGACCCGAAAAAAAACGACCATGTATAGTAAGGCTTTTTTTAGCCGAAAAAAACGACCATGTATAGTAAGGCATTTTTAGCCGAAAAAAACGACCATGTATAGTAAGGCGTTTTTGATTCGAAAAAAACGACCATGTATAGTAAGGCGTTTTTGACGTGAAAAAAACGACCATGTATAGTAAGGCGTTTTTGACGCAAAAAACCCCGCATGTATAGTAAGGCATTTTTAGCCGATAAAAACGACCATGTATAGTAAGGCGTTTTTGACCCGAAAAAAATGACCATGTATAGTAAGGCGTTTTTGATTCGAAAAAAACGACCATGTATAGTAAGGCTTTTTTGACCCGAAAAAAACGACCATGTATAGTAAGGCGTTTTTGACCCGAAAAAAATGACCATGTATAGTAAGGCGTTTTTGACCCGAAAAAAACGACCATGTATAGTAAGGCGTTTTTAGCCGATAAAAACGACCATGTATACTAAGGCGTTTTTGACGCGATAAAAACGACCATGTATAGTAAGGCGTTTTTAGCCAATAAAAACGACCATGTATAGTAAGGCGTTTTTAGCCAATAAAAACGACCATGTATAGTAAGGCTTTTTTGACCCGAAAAAAAACGACCATGTATAGTAAGGCTTTTTTGACCCGAAAAAAAAAACGACCATGTATAGTAAGGCTTTTTTTAGCCGAAAAAAACGACCATGTATAGTAAGGCATTTTTAGCCGAAAAAAACGACCATGTATAGTAAGGCGTTTTTGATTCGAAAAAAACAACCATGTATAGTAAGGCGTTTTTGACGTGAAAAAAACGGCCATGTATAGTAAGGCGTTTTTGACGCAAAAAAACCACCATGTATAGTAAGGCATTTTTAGCCGATAAAAACGACCATGTATAGTAAGGCGTTTTTGACCCGAAAAAAACGACCATGTATAGTAAGGCGTTTTTGACCCGAAAAAAACGACCATGTATAGTAAGGCGTTTTTGACCCGAAAAAAACGACCATGTATAGTAAGGCGTTTTTGATCCGAAAAAAACGACCATGTATAGTAAGGCGTTTTTGACGCGAAAAAAATGACCATGTATAGTAAGGCGTTTTTGACCCGAAAAAAACGACCATGTATAGTAAGGCTTTTTTGACCCGAAAAAAACGACCATGTATAGTAAGGCGTTTTTGACCCGAAAAAAACGACTATGTATAGTAAGGCATTTTTAGCCGAAAAAAACGACCATGTATAGTAAGGCTTTTTTGACCCGAAAAAAAACGACCATGTATAGTAAGGCTTTTTTAGCCGAAAAAAACGACCATGTATAGTAAGGCTTTTTTGACCCCCAAAAAAACGACCATGTATAGTAAGGCATTTTTAGCCGAAAAAAACGACCATGTATAGTAAGGCGTTTTTGATTCGAAAAAAACGACCATGTATAGTAAGGCGTTTTTGACGTGAAAAAAACGACCATGTATAGTAAGGCTTTTTTGACCCGAAAAAAACGACCATGTATAGTAAGGCGTTTTTGACGTGAAAAAAACGACCATGTATAGTAAGGCGTTTTTGACGCGAAAAAAACGACCATGTATAGTAAGGCGTTTTTGACGTGAAAAAAACCACCATGTATAGTAAGGCATTTTTAGCCGATAAAAACGACCATGTATAGTAAGGCGTTTTTAGCCGATAAAAACGACCATGTATAGTAAGGCGTTTTTGAGTCGAAAAAAACGACCATGTATAGTAAGGCGTTTTTGACGTGAAAAAAACGACCATGTATAGTAAGGCTTTTTTGACCCGAAAAAAACGACCATGTATAGTAAGGCGTTTTTGACCCGAAAAAAACGACTATGTATAGTAAGGCATTTTTAGCCGAAAAAAACGACCATGTATAGTAAGGCTTTTTTTAGCCGAAAAAAACGACCATGTATAGTAAGGCTTTTTTGACCCGAAAAAAAACGACCATGTATAGTAAGGCTTTTTTAGCCGAAAAAAACGACCATGTATAGTAAGGCTTTTTTGACCCCCAAAAAAACGACCATGTATAGTAAGGCATTTTTAGCCGAAAAAAACGACCATGTATAGTAAGGCGTTTTTGATTCGAAAAAAACGACCATGTATAGTAAGGCGTTTTTGACCCGAAAAAAACCACCATGTATAGTAAGGCGTTTTTAGCCGATAAAAACCACCATGTATAGTAAGGCGTTTTTGACCCGAAAAAAACGACCATGTATAGTAAGGCGTTTTTGACCCGAAAAAAACCACCATGTATAGTAAGGCATTTTTAGCCGATAAAAACGACCATGTATAGTAAGGCGTTTTTGATTCGAAAAAAACGACCATGTATAGTAAGGCGTTTTTGACCCGAAAAAAATGACCATGTATAGTAAGGCGTTTTTGATTCGAAAAAAAACGACCATGTATAGTAAGGCTTTTTTGACCCGAAAAAAACGACCATGTATAGTAAGGCGTTTTTAGCCGATAAAAACGACCATGTATAGTAAGGCGTTTTTGACGCGAAAAAAACAACCATGTATAGTAAGGCGTTTTTAGCCAATAAAAACGACCATGTATAGTAAGGCTTTTTTGACCCGAAAAAAAAACGACCATGTATAGTAAGGCGTTTTTAGCCGAAAAAAACGACCATGTATAGTAAGGCTTTTTTTAGCCGAAAAAAACGACCATGTATAGTAAGGCATTTTTAGCCGAAAAAAACGACCATGTATAGTAAGGCGTTTTTGATTCGAAAAAAACGACCATGTATAGTAAGGCGTTTTTGACGTGAAAAAAACGACCATGTATAGTAAGGCGTTTTTGACGCAAAAAACCCCGCATGTATAGTAAGGCATTTTTAGCCGATAAAAACGACCATGTATAGTAAGGCGTTTTTGACCCGAAAAAAATGACCATGTATAGTAAGGCGTTTTTGATTCGAAAAAAACGACCATGTATAGTAAGGCTTTTTTGACCCGAAAAAAACGACCATGTATAGTAAGGCGTTTTTGACCCGAAAAAAATGACCATGTATAGTAAGGCGTTTTTGACCCGAAAAAAACGACCATGTATAGTAAGGCGTTTTTAGCCGATAAAAACGACCATGTATACTAAGGCGTTTTTGACGCGATAAAAACGACCATGTATAGTAAGGCGTTTTTAGCCAATAAAAACGACCATGTATAGTAAGGCGTTTTTAGCCAATAAAAACGACCATGTATAGTAAGGCTTTTTTGACCCGAAAAAAAACGACCATGTATAGTAAGGCTTTTTTGACCCGAAAAAAAAACGACCATGTATAGTAAGGCTTTTTTTAGCCGAAAAAAACGACCATGTATAGTAAGGCATTTTTAGCCGAAAAAAACGACCATGTATAGTAAGGCGTTTTTGATTCGAAAAAAACAACCATGTATAGTAAGGCGTTTTTGACGTGAAAAAAACGGCCATGTATAGTAAGGCGTTTTTGACGCAAAAAAACCACCATGTATAGTAAGGCATTTTTAGCCGATAAAAACGACCATGTATAGTAAGGCGTTTTTGACCCGAAAAAAACGACCATGTATAGTAAGGCGTTTTTGACCCGAAAAAAACGACCATGTATAGTAAGGCGTTTTTGACCCGAAAAAAACGACCATGTATAGTAAGGCGTTTTTGATCCGAAAAAAACGACCATGTATAGTAAGGCGTTTTTGACGCGAAAAAAATGACCATGTATAGTAAGGCGTTTTTGACCCGAAAAAAACGACCATGTATAGTAAGGCATTTTTAGCCGATAAAAACGACCATGTATAGTAAGGCGTTTTTGACGCGAAAAAAACGACCATGTATAGTAAGGCGTTTTTAGCCGATAAAAACGACCATGTATAGTAAGGCTTTTTTGACCCGAAAAAAAAACGACCATGTATAGTAAGGCGTTTTTAGCCGAAAAAAACGACCATGTATAGTAAGGCTTTTTTTAGCCGAAAAAAACGACCATGTATAGTAAGGCATTTTTAGCCGAAAAAAACGACCATGTATAGTAAGGCGTTTTTGATTCGAAAAAAACGACCATGTATAGTAAGGCGTTTTTGACGTGAAAAAAACGACCATGTATAGTAAGGCGTTTTTGACGCAAAAAACCCCGCATGTATAGTAAGGCATTTTTAGCCGATAAAAACGACCATGTATAGTAAGGCGTTTTTGACCCGAAAAAAACGACCATGTATAGTAAGGCGTTTTTAGCCGATAAAAACGACCATGTATAGTAAGGCGTTTTTGACGCGAAAAAAACAACCATGTATAGTAAGGCGTTTTTAGCCAATAAAAACGACCATGTATAGTAAGGCTTTTTTGACCCGAAAAAAAAACGACCATGTATAGTAAGGCGTTTTTAGCCGAAAAAAACGACCATGTATAGTAAGGCTTTTTTGACCCGAAAAAAAACGACCATGTATAGTAAGGCTTTTTTGACCCGAAAAAAAACGACCATGTATAGTAAGGCTTTTTTTAGCCGAAAAAAACGACCATGTATAGTAAGGCATTTTTAGCCGAAAAAAACGACCATGTATAGTAAGGCGTTTTTGATTCGAAAAAAACGACCATGTATAGTAAGGCGTTTTTGACGTGAAAAAAACGACCATGTATAGTAAGGCGTTTTTGACGCAAAAAACCCCGCATGTATAGTAAGGCATTTTTAGCCGATAAAAACGACCATGTATAGTAAGGCGTTTTTGACCCGAAAAAAATGACCATGTATAGTAAGGCGTTTTTGATTCGAAAAAAACGACCATGTATAGTAAGGCTTTTTTGACCCGAAAAAAACGACCATGTATAGTAAGGCGTTTTTGACGCGAAAAAAACAACCATGTATAGTAAGGCGTTTTTAGCCAATAAAAACGACCATGTATAGTAAGGCTTTTTTGACCCGAAAAAAAAACGACCATGTATAGTAAGGCGTTTTTAGCCGAAAAAAACGACCATGTATAGTAAGGCTTTTTTGACCCGAAAAAAAACGACCATGTATAGTAAGGCTTTTTTGACCCGAAAAAAAACGACCATGTATAGTAAGGCTTTTTTTAGCCGAAAAAAACGACCATGTATAGTAAGGCATTTTTAGCCGAAAAAAACGACCATGTATAGTAAGGCGTTTTTGATTCGAAAAAAACGACCATGTATAGTAAGGCGTTTTTGACGTGAAAAAAACGACCATGTATAGTAAGGCGTTTTTGACGCAAAAAACCCCGCATGTATAGTAAGGCATTTTTAGCCGATAAAAACGACCATGTATAGTAAGGCGTTTTTGACCCGAAAAAAATGACCATGTATAGTAAGGCGTTTTTGATTCGAAAAAAACGACCATGTATAGTAAGGCTTTTTTGACCCGAAAAAAACGACCATGTATAGTAAGGCGTTTTTGACCCGAAAAAAATGACCATGTATAGTAAGGCGTTTTTGACCCGAAAAAAACGACCATGTATAGTAAGGCGTTTTTAGCCGATAAAAACGACCATGTATACTAAGGCGTTTTTGACGCGATAAAAACGACCATGTATAGTAAGGCGTTTTTAGCCAATAAAAACGACCATGTATAGTAAGGCTTTTTTGACCCGAAAAAAAACGACCATGTATAGTAAGGCTTTTTTGACCCGAAAAAAAAACGACCATGTATAGTAAGGCTTTTTTTAGCCGAAAAAAACGACCATGTATAGTAAGGCATTTTTAGCCGAAAAAAACGACCATGTATAGTAAGGCGTTTTTGATTCGAAAAAAACAACCATGTATAGTAAGGCGTTTTTGACGTGAAAAAAACGGCCATGTATAGTAAGGCGTTTTTGACGCAAAAAAACCACCATGTATAGTAAGGCATTTTTAGCCGATAAAAACGACCATGTATAGTAAGGCGTTTTTGACCCGAAAAAAACGACCATGTATAGTAAGGCGTTTTTGACCCGAAAAAAACGACCATGTATAGTAAGGCGTTTTTGACCCGAAAAAAACGACCATGTATAGTAAGGCGTTTTTGACCCGAAAAAAACGACCATGTATAGTAAGGCGTTTTTAGCCGATAAAAACGACCATGTATAGTAAGGCGTTTTTGACGCGAAAAAAACGACCATGTATAGTAAGGCGTTTTTAGCCAATAAAAACGACCATGTATAGTAAGGCTTTTTTTAGCCGAAAAAAACGACCATGTATAGTAAGGCTTTTTTGACCCGAAAAAAACGACTATGTATAGTAAGGCGTTTTTGATTTGAAAAAAACCACCATGTATAGTAAGGCATTTTTAGCCGAAAAAAATGACCATGTATAGTAAGGCGTTTTTGATTTGAAAAAAACCACCATGTATAGTAAGGCATTTTTAGCCGAAAAAAATGACCATGTATAGTAAGGCGTTTTTGATTTGAAAAAAACCACCATGTATAGTAAGGCGTTTTTAGCCGAAAAAAAACGACCATGTATAGTAAGGCGTTTTTAACCGAAAATAACGACCATGTATAGTAAGGCATTTTTAGCCGAAAAAAAACGACCATGTATAGTAAGGCATTTTTAGCCTGGTTTTTTTCGGTTAAAAACGCCTTACTATACATGGTGGTTTTTTTCGGTTAAAAACGCCTTACTATACATGGTCGTTTTTTTCGGTCAAAAAGCCTTACTATACATGGTGGGTTTTTTTCGGCTAAAAATGCCTTACTATACATGGACGTTTTTTTCGGGTCAAAAACGCCTTACTATACATGGTCGTTTTTTTCGGCTAAAAACGCCTTACTATACATGGTCGTTTTTTTCGGCTAAAAACGCCTTACTATACATGGTCGTTTTTTTCGGGTCAAAAAGCCTTACTATACATGGTGGTTTTTTTTCGGCTAAAAATGCCTTACTATACATGGACGTTTTTTTCGGGTCAAAAACGCCTTACTATACATGGTCGTTTTTTTCAGCTAAAAACGCCTTACTATACATGATCGTTTTTTTCGGTCGAAAAAAGCCTTACTATACATGGTCGTTTTTTTCGGCTAAAAATGCCTTACTATACATGGTGGTTTTTTTCGGGTCAAGAACGCCTTACTATACATGGTCGTTTTTTTGGGGGCTAAAAACGCCTTACTATACATGGTTGTTTTTTTTCGCGTCAAAAACGCCTTACTATACATGGACGTTTTTTTCGGGTCAAAAACGCCTTACTATACATGGTCGTTTTTTTCGGCTAAAAACGCCTTACTATACATGGTCGTTTTTTTCGGCTAAAAACGTTTTACTATACATGGTCGTTTTTTTTCGGCTAAAAAAAGCCTTACTATACATGGTCGTTTTTTTGGGGTCAAAAACGCCTTCCTATGGGGTTCCAGCTTGAAAGTAGGATTTCAAAGTAGGGTTACTTCAGGTGACCATCGGTTCATTTCTCTTCATTAGTTTATTTAAAAAATGAAGACAGGCAGCGTTGAGTTGTTCTAGTCTTTATATACATGATGGTTAGTCATCCGTTACAGTACAGGTATTATATTTACTTTATGCATTCATGTATGTGTGCCTGTATCATATTTATATACATACACATACTAGAGGAGCACACATCATACACGTACAAATTATTTCTTGTAAGTACTTTCTTTCAACGTAAACTGCACATGGTCACGAGGGGGTTCGTCTTCCACGTATTGTCCACAGACGAGCCCCCTGGAGAACTTTTTTTTTGTCCCTTCCCCAACACATTATTGCTTACAGAAAGAGAGAGAGAGAGAGAAATAGAGAGATTGAGAGAAGAAAAAAAAGCTTTTGTGTACGCAGACACAATGCACATTTAGGAAAGGCAAATAAAATGATGGACCGATGAGTGGGCTAACTCCATTTTGGGATGACGAGAGCAAAGGCCTCTCTTTCAGATCAGTTCCATTTTTGACATATACGGGGCAGACCATTGTTGTACTCAGCACTTTAACTGATACATCAGTTGATCCCATGAAAACAAGTTTCACCATTTGCAAACAAATTGAACAAAAAATGAGGTAAGCACATTTGGACATAGACCGCTCTTGCAGCAAATGTTTGTTTTGTTGTGACATTTTCTTTCAGGCAACCAGGACGACACTGAAATGGGATCCGAACGAATAAAATTAAAGATGTCGGTTGCACCGAAGTTGGTCCAAAAATCGGAGGAAAATCACGATTGCTCTCAAAACAAATACTCAGTAATAATTGCCATTAGCTCCAGCAGATGGTGCTGTTGTGATAAAAAAAACAAGCCTGAAAATCACACCATTTTGTTCCCAAATTCAAATTAAGCAATCTCCTCCTATAATTTTGCCACGTTTTCCTGCCGCTTCTCTTGAACGAGTCTTTTCCAGCCGGAGAGAGGGGTAAGATGTTAGAGAAGTGGCAGTAAGACAGGCCAAAATCCTGAAGTGAGGGGTTGATCGTGCCATTACCAGGTTTCAGCAGAGACTGGAGAGTCATAGAAAGGCAGACAAGTGGCAAGGCCCGATCTCAGCACGTTTTTGTGAGTGGCCTCTACTGTAACCTGATTGGCAAAATGTGGCGTAAGGCGGATACAATAAAGCTGGTGATCACAACGAGCTAGCTATTTGTTGTCGTTGTTCTGTGCATTAAATGTGGCTGCACTAAACGCCGACAGTCTTCGGAAGGCGGAATCTTCACTGATTTGACTTTCTGTACTGTACGTCTTTACAGGAAGAGACAAACTTACGATACTACCCTCCGAAAGGTGGAAAATTTATGGATCACTTCATCAACGAAGCAAGCGCTACACTACGTCGTATTCCTAACCTTAGGCTATGTATGAAGTCAAATAAGCATCTTACGAAGAAAAAAAAAATACGCCTAATACAAAGTCCATCATCGTTCATTAAATTCAGTTGCAGTAGGAATTTAGAACGCAATGAACTTGAATTAGCGCTAATTTGGCATAAGGCTGTCGTGTAACATGAAGAAAGTGTCCGCTTTTGAATCTATGCGGAGGATCACATGCGCTTTGTTCTTTGTTTTGTGGAGCTGCGGATCACGCTGCAATCGACGTTAGGGCTGGTTTAGCATCGCAGAGAACATATTAATACCGTCGTTTTATGTACAGACCAAAAATAAAACTGTTGTGCTAGCTAGCTTAGGATCGTTAGAAACAAACCCCCCCCCCAAAAAGAGGCTTGTCCGTTGCCAGTCATAGAGCACGTTTAAGTCAACATCTCCAGGTATCATCCAAAACCAAAATAAAATACACTTGGACCACTTGGCATCTCCAGCTAATTGGCTAGCCGCTTTCCAGTTGTTCTGCTAGCTTAAGACAACTTCATCATCGGAAAATAAACAATATCGGACCACTTTGTTGACATTTGAATTGCGATTATCTTATTGCGCCTCTTGAATAAGACAATTGTTCATGCTAACACGGGAAACAAACAAAAAGAACTCTTATGACCGTTTCTTTTTAAATTGCTCTACCTCCAGCAAGCTGGCTAAGTTGCTAGCTGGCTAGCAGGTTTCCGGTTTGTATGCTAGCTTCAGACAACTTTTCATGGTATTATTAGAAACGAAAAATATGAACCTGGACTATTTTGCTCACATTAAAATTGCTATACAGCTATGTCGTTAGTGAGCTGGCTATTTGGTAGGCGGTCACCATGCTAGTTGAAGACAACTTTTCTGGGGAAGTGGCACCAATACAATACCAAAGACGATCCGGACTCGACGGTGCTGTATTTGTAAGTTTTCGGGCGAAGAAGGCTTCGTGTTCTGTAGCCGTCAAAGTGCCTGCGCTGTGTTACGCTGCCGAGGGAACACATACCTAAATTGCCCTTTGTCCTCGCTCAAAAACCCATTAACGCAGGGGGGCCAAATCCACATCGGGGAAAGCATGATACAGCGTCTAATCAAGTAAGGACTAATCTCTAGTAATCCGTCCTTTAAGTGCTCCGATCTGTAGACAAGCCGCCGGCGGATAACGGACCGGGTCAACGGCGGAACGACAGAGGGGTCAGCGGTCTCTGCAGCGCCTAGGTCGGTTTGAGGTCGGATGAAGTCCCGGAAACTAGTTTCACGTCGCAACATGCTAAACGGGAAACACTCAAGCCCCCCCCCCACCCACCACCGCTGTAAGGATATTTATGAATTGATGGTTAAGATGGCGACTGTGAAAAACAGAACCATCAATGTGAACATTTTGTAGCTTTACGATGATGTGGTATACTTTGGAGCGCAGCTTATGTTTGGCGGGCTGGCTGATATTTACTTTTTTTTTTTTTAATTAGCTCCACCCCCCCACCGGACAGACACAACCAGTCAATCGTCACGTTTACGAACGCAGGAGCCACAACTATCTAAAGTATCCAGAAAGAAACCGAACAAAAACTGCGTTGGATAGGAGGAAGTGACCCGGGAAGGTGGCGGTTCCGCGCCGAGGCGTCAGATGGCGGCGGCGCGGGGAAGCCGGGGCACGGCCGCGCCGGGCTTCCAGATGCCGTAAAGGGGCATCGAAGCCGGCGGCTCGGCAAATCTACGGCGCCACCTGAGGTCGCCGCATCTGCGGCTGGGCCCGGGCACCCGGCCGAACGGCGAGGCGGTCCGGGCCCCCGGCGGGTCCGTGAAAGTGAGGCGGGACCTGCTCCTCAGCGGGCGTTTCTCCAGGAAGCGCCAGCGGCGGAGGGAAGGGATGCGGCCCCCCAGCGCGGGCCCCATGAGGCCCAGGCTGGTTCTGTCCGTGAAGGAGTCCGTGCGGTCTTCGTAGCCCAGGTCGGCGGGGGCCGAGCACTGCTGCAGGGGCCACCCGCCGCGGCTTTTCCCCTCGTTGTCCGCCGCGCTGCCCCCCTCGCCGCCTCGCTCCGCCCTGGCCGCCTCCTCCTCCTCTTCCTCCTCCTCCTTTTCCTCTCCTTCTTCAGGTTGCTCCTCCGCCTCGGCGGCGGGCTCCTCTTCCGGCCGGGCCTCGGCGGCGCCCTCGTCCTCATCCTCCTCGGCGCCGGCGGTTGCCGGCGGGGTGCGCGGATCTCGCAGGAAAACGGCGATGACGGTGATGTTGTCGCTGGAGCCGGCGTCGCGGGCCGAGGCCACTAGCTTGTGCGCTACCATGGCGGTGTCGCCGGCGTTCTCCTGGAGGTGGTCGCTCACCACTCGCACCGCCTCGTCCGGACTCACCGTGTCCCAGAAGCCGTCGCAGGCCAGGAGCAGGTAGTCCTCGGAGCCGTCCAGCGGGAAGGCGGCGTGGTCGGCGTCCCCGCAGATGTAGGGCTTGTGCTCCGAGTCGCCTGGCGAGGGAAACCCGACGCCGGTGAGACTTTCAAATCCCGTTTGAGCGCCGGCGCCGGACAGACGAGCTTACCGATGGCTCTGGATACCGACAGACTGCCGTTCACCCTCCACGTCCCGAACCAGATCACGCAGCCTCCCAGGGCTTCGATCCTTTGCTTCTCATCCTGCGGCCATTTGGAGAAACAAAGTCAAACGGGGGCGGGGGGTTCGGTTTTTATACCGCGACATCGCCAATCATTCCCGCTACCTCTCTGTCGGGTTTGTGCGGTTTCATCAACTCCACCACTTCTCCCCGGCGGACCAGGATAACCTGCGAGTCTCCCAGCCAGGCGACGTGCAACGTCCGGCCGCGCAGGAACGTCACCACGCCCGTCGTGCCGCAGCGCAGGTTCTGCCGGAATCAGCGCGCAGGGTTTTCAAGTTCATTCGCTGGTTTTCGAGGCGAGAGAGAGAGAGAAAACAAAAACTGCGTGGCGGCGGACGGTTACCTCCCGCGAGGCTTTCCTGACAAAGTGCTCGTCGGTGATTTTGAAGGCGCGGCGGAGGGCCTCGCCGGGGTCTTGGCTTAGAGAGTCCTGGCGAGCCAGGTTGACGTGGAGATGGTTGGCGGCGTAAATGGCGGCGTCCACGCCGCCGTGTCCGTCAAACACGGCGAAGAACGCTTGTTCTTCTTGATCCTGAAGACACCAAAGACGGCGTTCACGAAGGGAAAGCGGCTTCGATGGGGCAACGTGAAATTTAGTCAACGTGTCGATTGGGGATGGAGCCACAATAAGGCCCGAAAACACACATGAAGTCGGCCATTTTGGATCAGAGCGGCCATTTCAGAGTCATTTTGGTGTGGGTCTCTCAGGCTAGATTTACTTTATGAACATGAAATTCTGTCGCTCTGGTTTTGGCAGAGACGTTTCTTGGAGTCCTCGAGATCTCGCCCAACCGCATCTAAATGTGAATCCTGAATGCGAGTAACTTAAGTTCATCTTATGAAGGTGAAGTGAACACTCATAGGTAACCCCCCCTCCTGGCATAAGTCCTTTCCCCATCCCTTACGTAACCGAAAGCATGAGTCACTCGCTTTGATAAACCTTCCCAGTTCAAAGACCTTAAACCTTGAGAAAAAAATAGTAAAGAAAGCTTTTAAGGCAAGCGGCCAAACGAGGCACTTAAGGGGGCGGGGTGGGGGTTTTGGGGGGGTCTGTGGCTGCGCTTACCTGAATGTTGAAAAGTGTGTTGAAGTCGGGGATGATGAGGTGCCTGTCCTCCATCTTGCGCCGCATGTTCTTGATGGCGTGGATGGACGTCTCGTAGTAGGGCTGCGGGCGGCGGCGGTAAGGCAGCTCCTTGGTCCACGCGCCGCACGTCTCAAAGAGTCGTTTGAAGATGAGCCGCGCCAACTTGACCGCCTCGATCTCTGCAAACGGCCAAAGGGGATCCCGCCTGAGCCAAACGCCGCAATTGTCCCGATCGAAATTGCCCCTTTTCTCCAAACCGAAGACATGACACACGTTTGCTCTTTCTGCATTTCGGTTCCATAGTATTGCAGTTCAACTTTTGAAGAAAAACAAAATCTCACAGAAATGCTACAAAACATCAGAAAGCAGACTTCAAAAAAGTGTCCATCACACTTCCCTGGTAGCCAATTTAGAAAAGTCCCCGTTTCCAAAGCAAGTGCGTGACACACTTGTGAACGTCAAAACCCCGGCGGGAGCTGCTTTACTTTTTCCGAGAGGCTGATTAGAGAAGTTCGTAGTTAAGCGAGAGAGAGAGAGAGAGAGGGCAAGAGCGAAACGGTCAACCTCTTTTAAAATTTGAACTTGGAAGGCAAATATTTTGTATGCGAGCCAAATCTCTCACCAAAAGTAATGGCCCGGTGTGCCTCAGAGCTCAATCTTAGAGCCATTCTTGTTCAATTACAAGCACACGCGCTCGGACTCACGGGGTAAGGGTCCGACTCCGTCTTCCACGCTCTTGATGAGGTGATGGATGGTCAGGTCGCTCTGTAGGATGCTGTCCGACGTCGCCCTGGCCAAGGCTGCCGCCAGCGAGCACGGGCAGTTACTGTGAATTTTGGAACGAGAGCAAGACCGCACAGTTGAAATTTTGCGATATATATTCGGGGATGGCGGCCCGGTAGTCCAGTGGTTAGCACGTTGGCTTCACAGTGTGGAGGTACCGGGTTCGATTCCAGCTCCGGCCTCCCTGTGTGGAGTTTGCATGTTCTCCCCGGGCCTGCGTGGGTTTTCTCCGGGTGCTCCGGTTTCCTCCCACATTCCAAAAACATGCGTGGCAGGCTGATTGAACACTCTAAATTGTCCCTAGGTGTGAGTGTGAGTGGTTGTTTGTGTTTGTGTGCCCTGTGATTGGCTGGCAACCGATTCAGGGTGTCCCCTGCCTACTGCCCGGAGACAGCTGGGATAGGCTCCAGCACCCCCCGCGACCCTTGTGAGGATCAAGCGGTTCGGAAGATGAATGAATGAATGAATGAATATTCGGGGATGGGCAGCGCGGAATGCGGGAGGTTGTCAGGTTGAATGCAAACATGCAGGTGACCACCTCAGGTAACCCCCCCCCCCTTAAAAAAAAAGTGCATCACTGTACATGTTTGTCATTGTAAATCACAATAATAAAATTAAAAATAAAGTCTAAAGTTAGAACTGACGACATTTTGGGGAGAATTTGCGGAGTTCTTACAGGAAAGCGGGTCATCTGGTGGAACTCAAAACCGAACAAGCACCTTGAAGGAAGTCACACTAGAGGAAAGTCAAGATGGGAGTATGGGGGGGGGTCTCTTCCAGCATTGTCTCCATTCATAGAACCCCCCCCCCCCCGCCCCTACTCGACCGAGGGAGCGGATGCCGAGGCGAGGAGCTCCGATTGGCACGCGGTGGTCCCCGAGGAGACAAAGGCGGCGCACCAATGAGAGCTCGGCCGAGCTGGCGCATCACGGTCGAGTCATGTGGCGCGTAGGAGGATTAGAAGAAGCGGCTTAATCTCACGAGCCCCCCCCCCCCCGAGCGCACACCGAAAACCAGATGCGCATCTCGACGTGGGAAGAAATGTGAACGCGGGGAAAACATACCCTCTGCTTAGAAGAGTAAATAAGAGCGCTGACATGAAAGGCAAACATTGGATTAAATAGCAGAGGGAAGCAAGTGGGGGGGGGGGGGGGCTGTTTGCGTCTCATTATCAAGCGTGACCAAGATGGCAGACGGACACGAGAGCGCTGTTAGCATATTACATTGAGTGAAGCTAGCACATGGAGTTGACAGATGCTAGCACAGTTAGCCCCTGAGATAACCCAGGCAGCTAGCAAAGATCGCACACTGACAAGTACATCGACATCGGCTTTTGGGCTACACGCCAAAATGAAAGCACAGCATTGCGGGATTCAAACTAGCAAGAAGAAAGGGCTCAAATGTCTGTCGCGTGAGCCACAGGCTAAATAAAGTGTGCCGACGTTTAATGAACGGTTTCTCTTCACGCGAGTTTACTGAAGTGATCAAAGTCTGCCAAGCATTTTCCCGGTTAGGGAAGTTAGCACGAGTTTACCGCGCTTGAGAAGTTAGCAAAATAAGTCAGAGGTTAACCACGGTAGCACATGGATTTACATGAGCTAGCATAGTTAGCGCGTGAGTTTTCTCGAGTAGTCTGGCAACGTGAGCACGTGGAGAAGTTGACCGAGGAATAGCCAAGTTTGAGAATGACCGAACACCGGCTACCAAAGTTAGCAAGCGCATTTAGCTCGGCTGGCATGGTTAGCACAGCGGTTTAACTAGTCTAGTAGCATTAGCATGTTTACCCTGGTTCCACACAGGATTTCTAATTTAAACAAGTCCACAATGTGTCCAAATATATGCTTAATATTTTTATTTCAGTCTCTTTTTTTCAAAATTGCACGCAGGGCTGCGTCAAATGTCGCCATTCATACGTTCCCAGCGCCGCTTTTGAAGAACCTCGTCATTCCCTCACTGATTAAACTTCCAGCACTCCTGTGATGCTTTGTGCCGCATTCAGGAGGCTGCAAGTACGTGTTCGCCGATGACTCACGGATGCGGTGGTCGTGTTTTTGTTTTTTTTGTTTTTTTGCTTGATTTTACCCTGCAACGGAGCATCAAGGTTGTTGCCACGGCAACAGAGCCAATTGACAGACGGTCACCCATGTCGGCCATCCTCATAACACCAGGCCGGCGTTGTTTTTCTTCTTCATGAGCTAAAAGCGTCCCCCACCCCACCCCCACCCCACCCCTCCATCTCCCTTTCTCTCCAATCAATCAAAAGGCGAATTTTGAAAAGAAAAACAAAGAGCCGTTTGTTGTTTGCGTGCGTGGGGCAGACGCCGGGTTGAGAGAACACGCTATTCTCAAATGGGGGGGTGGGGAGGGCGGGTTACATAATTCGCAGAGGGCCAGTTCATCTTTTGCAAGAGCGACTCCTTAAAGACGGCTGTTGGAGGAATTCATTCGTACATGCGCACAGAAGCCACGCGCTGCTTTGGAATCTCGCAAGGGAGATGCGGCAAGTGTGGGCCACAACATTAGGCACCCCCCACCCCCACCCCCCCTCACATGGCTCGACTTGACCAAACGCCAAAAGGAGAGATGGCTTTACGGAAAGGATGTCTGCACCGCAGCACCATCGAGAACACACACAACTCAAACTACTTCCTGCTTTTCTTTTTCTACAGCCAATCAGAAGCCATCAACGTAAAATCATGTCTAAGCAATTACTCAACAGAATGTCATTTGGGTATTGATAAGAACAATACGACATACGCGTTACACAATGCAAGAGCTGTATCGTCAATTTTCGTCTGTGTGTGTGTGTGTGTGTGTGTGTGTGTGTGTGTTTGTATGACTATTATTGTGAGGACCACTGTGATTATAAGACCAACGTAGTGAGGACATTTTTGACAAGTGAGGACATTTAAGCCAGTCCTCACAAGTTTTTCATTCTAAAGTGTGTGTGTGTGTGCGCGCGTGTGTGTGTGTGTGTATATGGATGTCTTGAGGTGCATACAAGAGAGAGAGAGAGAGTGAGCGAGAAAGTCCATTTCCAAGAGCGAAAGTGACTCATTTATCATTGATGCTACCTTGTGCTATTTAGTGACGTAACGCAGCCCAGTCGACAAGGCGGCCATTCCAAGCATCTTGCGGCTGGGCGAGAGGCACGCAGCACAAGGGGGGGGCCCATCGTCAACCGTCGCCCGCCTCGGACAATCATCGGAAAACGCTCAAGAACGTCACTCTTGTGTGATCACAAGCGTAGACCACCGGCAGATCTGCGACTGAACGAAAAATGTTTTTCTTTGGCACAATAAGTTAGCCACTTATACGAAGCGGAAGCACGTTACGTCATCCCGGCGGCACTTGGGTCGAGTGGGGGGGGGGGGGGGGGCTCAGAATAGCTCCCATCAAGCCCGCCGCTTAAACGGCGCCTCTTTAGTCCTCCGCACAACATATCATTTTGCTCGTTTTTTTGTTTTTGCTGTTTTATGGCCACATGCGCCCCAAATATGTTCAGTTCTGGGGGTGGGGGGGGCACTTCCTTATTGGACTTCAGCAGATCTTTCAAGTCTTGACAATGAACTTGACTTAGAGGGGGTGGGTGTCATCTAATTTTCTACTTTAATACTCTACATGTGAATGCCAATACATGTACTTGATCAGTACAGGGAAAAGTTGTTCGAGGGAGGGAGGGAGTGCACCCCCCCCCCACACCACCACCACTGCTCAGCCGCTTCAAGGGCAAAACGGAAGGATTGCAGGCTCGTGTTGAAGACACGCAGGGGTTGCTTTGCATTCATGCCACCTGCCAGCCACGTCGAGCATGACTCACCATTTGAATTATGACCGTTTTGAGTGCAGTGCGGTGCGGGGGTTGGCGTGGGGGGGGGGGGGGGGGGCGAGCTGGCTCTTAAGCGTGGGCCGTCCCAGCAGCTGGAAGAAAAGGAGGACACTGCACACTTTTTTTTTTTTTTTAAATGAAGGTCACCGTGTTGCCAAAAATGGGGCCGACTCTCCAGAGTGGGAATTAATGAAGGCGCCGCCTTTAGAAACGCCGCGTGAGTCACGGCTGGAAAAGACCACTTAGCGTTCATCCCACTTAGCGCCCGAGCAATCCAACATGGAGTTTCATTTCGAGTATGTCAACCGTTTTGGTAGATTGATACTTTTTTTAAAAAAAAAGGAATTTCATGCAGTGATGGCAATGGCCAGTGATGAAAAAAGCGGAAAGGGGCGTGGCCTGGACGGGGCGACCAATCGCATCAAGTAAGACATCATACATGTCCAATCGCAGGGCTGTTTACAATCGGAAGATGGAAAGACTTATCGGGAGAGCTCGTGAAAACTCGACGATAAGGTACCTGAACCCCCCCACCCCCTAAAATCTTCCCAACGGATTTAGACGAGTCACAAAAATGATCAATTTAAGAAATAAAACGGCGGATTTCCACAAATCCGCGGAAAATTGCCATCCCTGTTCATGTCGAAACAATGAGAGAGAGGGAGAGAGAGAGAGAGAGAGAGAGAGCGCACTTGCATGGAAGCCGCCCCCACCAAAACAGCAAAGCATGAATCTCATTTTCACCCACGAAGGCAGCACTTCATCACCGGGCCATGGAATGAATCTCACTGGTCAGTAAGTCAAGTGGCTGCGGGCACGCGCGGCACGCAAAAGGGGGCACGTCACTAAAGACAAAAACTGAGGAAAATGAAGTCGGCGATGGAATCTCCGTCCCGAATAAGAGCCAAGGAAAAGGCAGGAAAAGGAAAGGGGGGGGGGGGGGCTTCAGTTTAGGTTTTTGGTTTTTTTGGGGGGGCAAAAAGTTGCTCCAGAAAGGCCCACAGCCGCCTGGGAGCAGATACGCTCTCTCGGGGATCAAATCTCCCGGCCTCTTAGCGCTCTGATTAAAAAGTGAAAAGCCAGCAGACAGACACACACGCAGATGGCATTGTGAAGGGGGGGGGGGGGGGGGTGATTGAGTCCTCACATTCCAAGTACGGCAATGTACTGCTGGTTTATGCGCAGACTAGGGAAAGAAGTGTAAACAGACGCTTTTTTTGTTTTTGTTGATGTGCTACTTAGGTATGCGTGAACCGAGTTTAGTTTAAAAACAAAAATAATCAACTTTTTTCCCCACCAAAAAAGGTGCCACAAGACGATGGCAGAGCATTACCGATGTCTCAACGAAACATAAAAAACAAGATGCTACCAGATGGCACAAAAGAAAAAAAAGGAGTTAATCTGCAAATTAATTAATTAGTTAATTATGCAAATTGAGGAATGCCGAAGCGTGAATTTGCAGTTTGTAAAGAAAGAATTTTTGAATTTGAATTAGCTTCTCTGCAGAAACACAGCAAAGCCCACAAGGAAAAGAAAAAACAAAAAAAACAAAGAGCAAAACTCTTTTGAATTACGTCTCGGTGAAAAACGAAATCCGGGACTTTATTTGAAGGCCACATGGAGGGGGGGGGGGGTCGAGTCTGAAACGAGTTCATCTCGAGAAGGGGGTCACTTCTTTGCCATACACGCGAGATGCTCCGCTTCGCTCTTCAAATCCCGCTTGAATAAAAACAACAACAACAACAAAACCTTTGCTCATTGTCCAAACAGCCTCCGGAGCAAATAGATCAGGTAGACATCAATACTTGGCGCGAGAGCGTCCGAGCGCCCGAGGAAATCCTCACTAAGCGAGCCCGTCGGCGCTTCCACCACGAAAGCCACTTCGCAACAGTCTTTAAACGATGGGACAAAAAAAAAGTTTAAAAAAAAGTCAACTCCGCTAGCTTAATGCTAGCGCACAATGCGAAACGCCATAGACGGGCTAACGAAGAGCATCTACGCCGGCACTGTGTGGCAGCATCCGATGCTTGGAACATATCCTCTTGCCATAACCAGAGATTGACTTTGGAAGCTAACCGGAGCGATTTCCACGCAGTTGCGTCAACGTCACACCCATCAGCCAGCCTCCGCATCCATTGAACCGCTGAACTCTCCTCTCGCAGAACTCTATTATTAGCCGTTCAGCCCGGAGACAAACTAATGACGCGTCGGATGAATCAGCAGACCCGCTGCCGGCGGACTCGCGGCGCTAGCCGTCAGACGTCCACGTAGGCCGGTTGCGTTTTCACGCTAAAGAGTCACCGGGGAACAGCAACAAAGCGGGGGGGGGGCGGAGGGAAAACAACCGAGACGGGCTGCTCGACTCAAACGGATTTTGTCGTTGGCGATGGAGAAGTTAGAAAAGAAAAAGCGGAAACAAGACTAGCCGAGCTAAAAAAAAATGCAGAAGCACAGAATGTGCAACTCACGACTCGCGGCTAAGTTTACATCCAAGGCCATTAGCGAGGCGCTCGGCTGACCTATAATTGTTCTTCCCGAGAGGGCGGCCGCGCTGTTGCCGTGGCAACTATCGACGGCGATGCAAGGTTGAGTCAAAGCGGACGCGTCGGCATGCGCGTTGTTTGGCGGCTTCCTCCCGGCACGCCGCCGACGGACGTGTTGACGGACTCGAGTGTTTTTTTGGCACTTTGGAAAGGATTTGGAGAGCTAAACGAGGACCCCCCCCCCCAAACAGCCCCCCCGTCAAGTGTGCTTTTGAAAATCATTTCTCAGATGCCCATCACCGGCAATGTTTTTCCACCTTTGTTTGCCCCCCCACCCCCACTTCCTCCTGCCCGGATTGACTTGAAAGCGCGAGTGGGGGATGGCAAGAGAAGTGGCAGCAAAACAGGCCAAAAAGTATGCAGTTCATCCGCAACACTATTTGTGATGCACGACCCGCAGAAGCGGGAACAGGAAGTCGACCCGGCCGCCGTGCCGTGGTCCCAAACGAGCCCGGGGCTGTCGTCGCTTCGACGGAGGAAGCGAAGAAGGCGGAGTCGCGCTTTGGGGTTCGACACAATAAGAACGCGGCGGCGCTGGTCAGGAAGGAAACGGCCCGCCTGCCTTCAACGTCTCTTCCGCGCAATGTCGAAGCCAAACGCTAACGTTGATAGCCTTGACGGGAGAGGAAAAAAAAGGATGTTACAGCGGATTAGGAGATGCTGTGCTAGCGGTTAGCATGCGTGCCGTTCTGGGCTCGAAGCTCAAATCGCCGGCTGTCGTTTTGGTAGCGGATGGAATTAAAAATCAGCAGTTGAGTTCAATAAAATGCGGGAAATGACGCTTGCAACTCTTGTTTTTTTTTCAAATGTAGAAACGGAGGTCTTCCTAGCGTGACAGAGCAGATACAGACGCCACTCACGCGGACAACTTCGGATGAACTCAAACAGCCTGCGCCGGATGCGTCCAATTTGCTCCGACACCCTCTACACAACACCCGAGACTGCCAAACTCCAAATCGTTGGAACAGACAATTTCGCACGTCCGTCCGTCCGACTGACTGCGGTGTCAATTCTCTCAACTCAGCTCTCATCAACGACTCTCACAGATTCCTCGCTGGTTTCTTCACGACCAGCAGGTTAGCTTTCAGTTCGGAGTGTGCGTCCCGTGATCTACTAGCGCCAAGTCCCCGGGGCTGATTACACTTTCTCTGGCCAAAACCTCAACTGGCATCGACTCCATCTTAGGTGCGACTCTAATGAGGACAATTGCCATCGAAAAAAAAATCAATGGATGGATGTTGCAAAGCACCCACTCGTCCCCCTTTCATTATTAACCCCTGACGCACATGCTCTGCAACACCGCTGGAGTACCCCAGAGCACCTCCACATGCCCACGAGGTGTTTAAAAGAGGGGCGGACACGAGTGCGGTGCGGGTGCCCTAGATGAGTGCTTGCCTTGCCAGCACACTTCTACACCGGCACCTAATTTGGATTCGAAACGAGGCCAACATCTCATTTTCTCACTTTTTTTTTTTTTGCACTGCCATTTTTTGCCAAGTGTGCGCGCGCACACACGCACGCGCAGTTTAATCCAGTTTGAACTGCACAGTGCATTATGTAAGAAGTGCATCAAGAATGCATCTTGTGTTGAGTTTTTCCTGTGTGGAATTTGCCAAATAACAGAAACGACGGGGTTATTTATAGCCTCTAAGATGATGGTCTTCCTCCCCCACCCCCACCCCCCTTCTCCTGTGCAATGACGTCGGCATGTTACGCAAAACCGGGGGTTCACCGTTGGGTTCCCCCCCCCCCCCCCCCCCTCAATTGGCTCTGCAGCACGGCTGAGAATAAAGTGAGCGACTGAACGAATATTTTCTAAATTTAAAAAAAAAAAACATTATGCAACTTTTGGGGGGAGGGGACACACCCAGCGCGGTTGGGAGGTTAGCGGGCATGTGAACTACACCAAGCCCGGGTCGCCCCCGGCCCCTTTTCCTCGGCTTCACCCTTAAAAAACGATCAACATGCACGTATATCAAGCAGAAAAGTGTCCACTTACTATTTGTAGAGGTGCTGCAGACACAAATCGAGGCATTCCCCCTCCACCTCGTCCTCGCACACCAAGTCGGTCAAGGGGCGGCAGGGCAGCGGGTCGCTGTCCTGCAGAGGAGGGCTCATCTCCCGGAGGAAGAGTTCCAGGAACCGTCGGAAGGTTTTCTCCTCTGCTGCACAGCCGGCCATCATTGCTCATTCCTGGACACGCTCGCACTCGCAGCTCCGCCCGTCGCTTCGCTTCGCTCGGCTGGAAACACAAGGCGGCAATACGCTGGCCCGAAGTCGACACTGCTATTTTGTTTTTCGGGGCGGGGGGGGGCGAGCTTCCGCGCTAGCTGGCGCCCGATGGCGGAGGGTATACTACCGGCGTGCGGAGCGACGAGACAAGGGAGGCGTTAGCGAACAGATTTGGCGAAGTGTCGGACTGGCCCCATTCACCAACCGAGTGGGAGCGCGCCCCGCTTGCTGGGATTTCGTCGGATCGGAAGGACGTGACGTCACGGGTGACGTTATCGCGTAAAATGTGCGAGAACGCGCACGCACATTTGCCATTCTTGGTACAGTATTATTATTTTTAGTAATGTCCACGGACGCAGAGAATACAACAAGCAATACATTTCTGGTTAAAAAATAGTCATGGTAATAATAATAATCTGGTCCAGAAAGAAAGAAATGTAAAAAATACATACGAACATTTATCAGTTTTATTTTGTTTTGTCTCAAAAATAAGGACACTCCAATCTCCGTGGTTGCTGATGACATACTATTAGCGAAAACATTTGATGACATTACCGTCGTCGTAGTCGAAACATGTTACATAAACCGTGTAGTTAATTGACGCGTCTAGGAACCGTGTTCGACTTTGTCTCCTTTGTATCCAGTCGGACATTTTAGCTCTGGAACCCGGAAGTGGTGTCGGTGTGTGTCACTATTTTGATGCCCCCTCGCTGTTTTTGTTTTGGTTTCGGTCGGTCCAAAACAAAATGAAGGCGGGCAACACGGCAGCCGCCGTGAGCTTGGAGGCGCTCCTCCGCGCGGGCGTCTCGGAGGACGCCGATCACCGGGACGACGGCGTGTGCGTGGTCGGAATCTTCGGCAAAAGCAACATGCAGCTGGGAGCCCTCAAGGAGTCGCTCGTCAACATCCTGGCGGACAAACACGTCTTCTCCGCGTTCGGCGGAGCGGACGACGGGGGCAGCGGATGCGGCGGCATCCAGGCGCTGTACAACCCGGACAACCGCGTCTTGTATCTGCTGCTCACCTCCGTGTGCGACGGCCGTCAGCTGCTGCTGCGGGCTTGCCGATCCGCGAGCGCGGGCGGCGGCCACGCCGAAGCGCACGACTTCTGGAAGGGTCTGGAGCGCCAGCACTGCCTCGGCCTGCTCTACTTATTCTCCGTGTGTCACGTCCTGCTGCTCGTCCACCCCAACCACACGTTCGACGTCACCTACGACCGGCTCTTCCGAGCCCTGGACGCCCTGAGGCAGAAGGCGCTGCCCCTCCTCCGGGCCGCCGTCAAGGACTGCCCGGTGTCCAAGGAGTGGAAGGTCAACTGCAGGCCGTGCCCGCCTCGGCTCCTCTTCGTCTTCCAGATGAGCGGAACGCTCAAGGTCCATCCACACCACGCATGCCATTAAATGTTCAGCTCGTACATTACAAGATGGACTTTGTGTTTGCCTTTTTCTTGCCATAAAAGAAGAAAAAAAGCAGCTAACGTTTTTCGACGCGTTCCTCTCCAGGTGCCCAACGGCTCCGAGGCGAGCATCCACCCGGACAAGCCCAAAAAGCACTCGCCCCGGCGGCGCCTGCAACACGCCCTGGAGGACCAAATCTACCGCATCTTCCGCAAAAGTCGCGTGCTGACCAACCAGAGCGGCAACTGCCTGTTCACCGTGCCCGCCAACCAGGCCTTCGTCTACGTGCTGCCCGCCTCGGACGAGGACCCCGCCGGCGCCTTGCTGAGCCAGCTGCGCTCCAACTGCATCCTGTGCGAGCAGGACTCGGGCGCGCTGGTGTCGGGCCCTCGCCGCTACCAACAGACGCGGCGCTCGGCCCGGCAGGGCGCGGCGGAGCAGTCGGGCGCGGCGGGGGGCGCGGCGCCGGCCGACTGCAGCTTGAAGGAGTTTCTGTGGCAGCACGTGGAGCTGGTTCTGACCAAAAAGGGTTTCGACGACAGCGTGGGACGGAACCCGCAACCTTGCCACTTTGAGCTGCCATCCTACTCCAAGTGGGCACAGGTCAGATATAAACGTGCCCCCCCCCCCTGTTCCAAAAAAATGGATAAATCAGCTGGCCAAATAAATAGACCGGGCCAGACCAGAAACCTTTCCGACTCAATTGAAAATGTTTAACACTCCGAAACCGGCACAGGTGGCGCTAAAGCTCCACCGGGCGCTGGCGGGCGGCGACGATGACGACGGCGACGACGCGGCCGAGCTGGCGGCCAAGGTTCAGGTCCAGCTCAAGGTGCTGGACGGGTTTCTGGACGCCGACGCCAAGTTCTCGGAGAACCGCTGCCAGAAGGCGCTGCCTGTGGCCCACAGCGCCTACCAGGCCAACCTGCCGCACAACTACACCACGGCGGTGCACAAGAACCAGCTGGCGCAGGCGCTGCGCGTCTACAGTCAGCACGCGCGCGGCGTGGCCTTCCAGCGCTACGCCCTGCAGCTCCACGAGGACTGCTACAAGTTCTGGAGCAACGGGCACCAGCTGTGCGAGGAGCGCAGCCTCTCCGACCAGCACTGCGTTCACAAGTTTCACCTTCTGCCGCAACCGGGTAAGCCCAAGTGAGGGGGGGGGGCGGAGGGGGGGAGCTCTCTTCGCTTCAAGTTTGGGTCCAGATGCAACAGCAATTTTGAACTTTTGCCAGGAGAGCCAACCGACATGGATCACAACCCGCCCATTCTCAACCACAACAGCAGGGGGCGCTCCACCGGCTCCTGCAACTGCGGAAGGAAGCAGGCTCCCCGCGAGGACCCCTTTGACGTCCAGGCGGCAAACTTTGAGTTTTACCAGGTCTGGAGTGGCCAACGGAGATGTTTCCGATGAGAAAGTATCGTTGAAAACGTCTAATTATACGATAACATTTGGAAATTTACGCTTTTCGTCGATCAGTTCGTTAGACACGTCTGCAAATTTGGTTTTCATTTAGCGCTTTTAATTTTCAATGTGAATTTGAAAAGAGTAGAGAATGCATGTTTTTTTTTTTTTTTTTTTTGGGACGCAGAAACACAAATTGCCCCCCCCCGCCCGTTCTTGGTTGTGCAAATGGCTCTTACCTCCCATGGTTTTTTTGGTCGCGCAGGCCCTGGAGGAGAAATGCTGCGGGAAGCTGGAGCGGATCGACTTCCCGATCTTCCAGCCGAGCACCCCCGACCCGGCCCCCGCCAGCAACCGGGCGCAGCGTCCGCCGTGCGAGGCCGACGCCGATCGCCTGAAGGAGCCCGGCGCCGCCCACAGCCACACGCCCGGCGACACCAGCCTGAGCCTGGCGCTCAGCCTGGGCCAGTCCACCGACAGCTCAGGCCCTTACGCGGACTCGGCCTCCGCCGCCGGCGCCCCCCCGGACGGCCAAGTCCAGCAGAAGCGTCCCAGCCTGGCCGACCGCCAGCCCTCCACCGTGGAGTACCTCCCGGGAATGATGCACTCGGGCTGCCCCAAAGGCCTCCTGCCGAAATTCTCCAGCTGGTCGCTGGTCAAACTGGGGCCGGCCAAGTCGTACAACTGCCACAAGGGGCTGGAGCAGCCCGGCTTCCTCCCCGGCGCCTCCTTCCTGCTGCCGTGGGACTTGGTGATCCGCTCCCGCTGCGAGGACGACCCGGCCGAGCCTCTGGACGGGGGCGCGTCCTCCTGGCCGGCTCCCAACAAAATGCCGGCGGGAAAGCGGGGGGGCGCGGGCGGGCCCGGGCGCGGCCGGCGGCGGGACGACACGGCGAGGGCCTACGTGGGCTTCGAGTACGAGGACGGCCGGGGGCGGCGCTTCATCGGCTCGGGGCCCGACAAGATCGTCAAGGCGCTGGGACCGGCCGGCGCCAAGGAGCCCGCCGGCAGGGTGCTCAACGGCGACATGCCGCTGTACGTGCCGTCGCCCTCGCAGGGGCGGGGGGTCAAGCCGCACTTTGCTCAGCTGATGCGGCTTTTCGTCGTGGTGCCCGACGCTCCGCTGGAGGTCACCCTCAACCCGCAGGTAAACGGGTTGACTCCATCTTCAAGGGAGAAGCACAGAGAATACAATCAACCTCCAAACTTTGTAACATTTTTTTGGGGGGGGGGTGGCTCCTGAATAAAAAAAGCATCCCTACAATGTTTCTGTATGCATAAAAAGTGGACGTCCCTGAGCGCCAAATGACAAATTCTCCTGAATGTCTTTGGCAGGTGCAGCCCGGTCCGCCGCCCTGCCCCGTGTTCCACCCCGAGCAGACGGACGTGGTCTTGCCAGCCGACGGCCTTTGGGTGCTGCGCTTTCCGTACGCGTACGCCACCGAGATGGGACCCTGCTACCCCCCCAAGGAGAACCAGCCCCTCGCCCACTACAAAGTGCTGCGCGGAATCCTGCGAGCCGCCGCCAACGCGCAACCTCAAGAAGCCCTCCGCTAATGCGCAATGTCGCAAACGGCCGCGCGAGGGCGCCATTGCTATCAGTATTCCCCAATCGCCGACCGGAAATGCTTTTGAACGTTAACCGTTTCTTGATCGCCAATCAATCGGTTTCGAATGAACATGAACCGGGAATGTGTTTCGCCGAGACTTCTGTATATATTTATAACCTCGGCAAGTATCTGATTGTGACAGGGATCGCTTTAGAGTTGGAAATGACACACGGGAGTTAATTCAAACTTTTTTTTTTGGGAGGGTGGGGGGCTATTCCATGAAAAGTGGTTGCCATTTTGAAATGCACACTTCAAGATTAAATGCCAATAAATTGAGTTGAACTGTACTGCAGTGCTGCTGCTTTTTTATTTTTAATTAACTGCTTTGGAGTTTGCCTTCTGTTTTATGAATACCGGGAGGCTTCATAAGGAAGCGGACTATTTTATTTGAAAGTATGCAGAGTACAATGCCACCGTAGCTTTGATAAGCAACACGGAAACGGGGCAGTGTTAAGCCTTTGTGTGTACCACACACACACTCACACACACGTATATAACCTGAAGGAATGTAGCCAAGAACAAGGTGGTTAATAACTAAGCTCGCCATTCAAGGTCATCAAGTGGGACGACAGGAACACAAGTGACGTGAGATCAAGCGGTGCGTTTTGTTTTTCTCCACCTGGCGTTTGACAGTTAAAACACAATCTTTTTTTTTTAACTTTCTTCCCATAACAACTCATTTAAAATGCAATTTATATGAGCCCGGGCCAAACTGTCTCCATCATAAATGTTTTGACTGACCGTCAGGCAGTGTTGTAAGAAACATTTTAGCATGACTAACCACCAAAAAAGAGTTTTGAAAAAAAAAATCATTGCTAAAAGCTAAAACTCAACTTTAATACTGTAATAAAAGAAATGACTATTATAACAAATGTATTGAGACGCTGCGGAAATCTCCCTGAACATTCCTGTGTATCTTCCCTTTAAAAAAAAATCGCAAAAATAAATATATAAAGGATATCTTATCTTATCTCAATTACTTTTTTTTTTGCTGTCATCCTACAAACGTTTGAATGAACTTGTCAGTACTGTAAATGTGCGATTTCCCTCCAATATAAATCTCGCCAATAAATGACGATCCGAAACTGGTCTCAATATATTTCAAAGTGGAACGATTCCAATCTGAAAAAAAATATATAGAACATCCTCCAGGTTCAAACTTGTTTTTGGCTCACACAGCCGACTAGGAACCTTTGAAGAATAACGTTTTTAATTGCAGCACCACTATTTAGCATTTACTCGGTGACCTTCGGAGTCGGACTGACGTAAATCTGGGCCGATGTTTCAAGCCACAACAAGCGTACAAAAGAAAAAAAAAGACAAAATATCACGTCTGTCCGGAGGGGCTTTTTTTTTTGCCCCCCCCCCCCATCCAGGTGGACAGATACAAGAGAGGAGGGGCGGGAGGAGGGGGAATTACTGGATCATTTCTACAGTGTGCTAAAGTTCACCTGGCGAGGCGGGACAAAAGGAGAAAGAAGCTCCTTGGACGACGACGACGACGACGACCGAGCGGCGATGTTGACGGACGAGCGTCATTACGCACGGGAGGACTCAAAAGAAGAAGACGCGTTCAAAAGGTGAGAAAGGCCTTGAATTCTCGGACTATGATCTCCTGCAATGGTTTACGACACAAAAATTACCTTTCAACAACACCCTCCACCCCCATCCAATAAAAAAGGGCAATCTTTGACCCAAGGTGTTTGTGGGAGGCGTCCCTTTTTCAAAATTGTGTGATTTATTAATTGTTTTGTTTTTTAAATATCCGGAAAAAAGCACATCGCAGCGGCTAAGCGTGACGATATTGAGGCGGTTCGACAACAGGGCCAAACGATTTTGGAAAGTAATTTAATTGCAATAGGTTTTAATGAGTTTTAGAGGGGGTGGGGGTGGCACTCAACAGCAGTCTTTTTTTTTCCAAATTAGTTTTTTTTTTTTTAAGTAGAACTGCACTGATTAGCATTTTCGCAGATGATTACAAAAATGTAGCGGGGCAAATACTGTAAAATGGAAAAAAAAAACCATTCCCACTTTGTATTATATTACTACAGTTTAATTTTTAACCCTCGAGTGAAGACAGCTGGAACTAATTGACTATTTCTTCAGGTCAAACTCTACAGTCGCTTATCGTCTAATAATTTACAGTGCATACTTGTGTGTTTCTTTTTCACTTTTTAGTAAGATTTGTTTAGTCGGTTCAAGTGGAAAATGCATTCTACTGACACCTACAGGACAGAAGTGGAACGAGTCAAACGGCATTGTAATCGACTTGTCAATTCGTTCTAAGTGGACAACAGTGACCGGCACGACAACAAGCCAAAGAAATGTGGTCCGTGATTCTTAACGCAGTTTTTGCGGGGTTCTTTTTTTTTTCCCAGTTCGTCCTAAAAGAGAGGCGGCAGGCATCTAAACCCGCAGCGCGATGGCGGCGAGGAAAGCGGAAGTCCGTCGGCGCATCGTGTCCAAAGACGGCCACAACAACGTGCGCATCAACAACGTGGAGGGCATGGTCAAGCTGTACCTGCACGACATCTGGACCACGGTGGTGGACATGAAGTGGCGCTACAAGCTCACCTTGTTCGCCTCCACCTTCATCATGACGTGGTTCATCTTCGGCGTGTTCTTCTACTTGATCAGCATGGGCAATGGCGACTTTGAGGCCAGCCTCAGCTCCAACCACACTCCCTGCCTGGAGAACGTCAAGACCTTCACGGGGGCCTTCCTCTTCTCCCTGGAATCGCAGACCACCATCGGTTACGGCTTCCGCTACATCACCGAGGACTGCCCGCTGGCCATCTTTACCTTGGTGGCCCAGCTGGTCATCACCGGGCTGGCCGAGATCTTCGTCACGGGGGCCTTCCTGGCCAAGTTGGCGCGCCCCAAGAAGCGAGCCGAGACCATCAAGTTCAGCCGCTGCGCGGTGGTGTGCCGCCGGCAGGGGCAACTGCGCCTCATGATTCAGGTCGCCAACATGCGCAAGAGTCCGCTCATCCAGTGCCAGCTCAGCGGCAAGCTCTTACACGCCAACGTCACCCAGGAGGGCGAGAAGACCCAAGTCCACCAGACTTCGGTGAACTTCTACGTGGACTCCAGCAGCGATTGCCCGTTCCTCATCCTCCCGCTCACTTTCTACCACGTCCTGGATGAGCGCAGCCCCTTGGCCGGGCTCAGCGCCGAAAATCTGCAAAGCCGCGAGATGGAGCTGCTGGTGACGCTCAACGCCACCATGGAGTCCACGGCGGCGACGACGCAAAGCAGGACGTCCTACGTGCCCGCCGAGATCCTCTGGGGCTACGAGTTCAAGCCGGTGATTTTCGCCACGGCCGGCGGGAGATACGTGGCGGACTTCAACTTCTTTGACAAAGTTCAGGTCAGCAGCGACGCCGCGTCCCTCAACAACGCGGAAAAGCTCAAGCTGGAGGAGAACTACAAGAAGGAGTAGCTGTGCTGCGTTGATTCGGGTCTGGAAGCGGGGAAATGTTACGAACTCCTCATCCAAAGTCCTACAAATGTTTTGAAAATATGAAAACGAACATTCCAAACCATGCTAAGCTACGAAATTGATATTCACTCGTAGCAGTAGAAATACGAATACGGGGACAGACATTTAGGTAGTTGTCAAATAAAAATAATGCAGGCTGTCGCTACGATTTATAGCTACTCGGCCACAATGAAGGCAGCTTAGTTTTGGCAGCATTAGTTAGCACATGCTAATAATGTCATTTGTGATTTTTTTTTTGGGGGGGGGGGTACAAACTGAAATTTAACATGTACCGAAGTAAAATGTGATCCGTTTTAAGGCTTTCACCACAAAAAATGTTTGTCGTATTTGATTTCTCTTTCGTTGTCAACTCCACGCTCTTCTTGTGGCAAGAACCGAAACTGTTTGCTATGAACACTCAAGACTCCGAAACACGACTCATCTTTTCACTGACATAATGTACCGTATATAAGCAGAATGACACATTCAAGTTAATTTTGGGTGCTGCTGGCTGTCGTTACGTTTGGCTGCTTTATGTCCACTGGCGCGACCCGACCAGAAAGTTGTCGTGTTCCCCCTCCCTCACCCATCTAATTCCTCATTCTCGCTCATTTTAAGAGTGACGTTGCTAAAAGGTAAACCAAATTTTACTTTGGGGAAGTGCTGAGTTAGCTGAGGTCAAAGATGACCACCATTTCATAGCGCTGGGTAGTTTTATTAAGCTTGATTTTAATTTTAGATTTAGATTTTGCGCAAAATGTGATCGGTTTTGACAATGTACCACTACATGTATTTGAAGTGTACACTACTGACACCTACAGGACACATGGGGAACTGCAACTAGCCAAACAGGATAAACATCTTGATTTGTTTGAAAAGTTTGAAACTAGCCAATGATGTCGACAGGACCGAGATGGGACTGCGACTAGCCAAACGGCCCAAATGGTGTCTCCTTGATTTGTTTGGACATAGAACATCTTGAAAAATGCACTCGGAAACGTCATCAATTTCATTTGTTTTGACAGTTGACAAGATCGAAACACGACTTCAGCGGCACTTTGGCTGAACGGTGTAAACGTCGTCTTATTTGCGGTCGACATGAAAATGACAGAAATACAGCAGTTCAATTTGGACTTTTTTTTAAACAATTAATTTTGTGATCCAACTTGAGCACGTTTCATTGTAACAGAGTACAGACTAATAGACAGCGCGTTACCTCTCACGAAAACTCTGATACGTTCTCATACGCACAACAGAAACTGGTAGTTCAGTTTTGCATTTGAGATATTAGTATGTGAATATTTTGCACACACTTTTTTTGACAACAAAACAGTTTTGCCCCAATCGGTTTGGGCGGAGATGAGAATGATGGCCTCCCTACCTGCTGGTCGACGGGGTACACCTCGAACAAAACTTCGCGGCGTCCATCTTTCGGGGTCGCTTCGGAGCCCGGGTGGTGACGTCACAGGTTGGGGTCCACAAAATCGCGCTCACACGTGCGGCGTCGGCTTTAGATCTTTGTACAAAAGATGACGTCACTGGCGCGCGCCCAACGTCTGTCTGTGGTGGCCCATGTGTCGCCGTGACGTCACACTGTGAATGCGAGTGCGCGACTCGACCTCCTGTGTTGTGAGTCCTTCTTGTTACTCGGCTCCTGCAAAAGTTACACAAATACTCCATTTGTTATTTGTCATCTATTTGAATGCTTACAACGCTGTAAAGAATCGCAGTTTTTTTTCTCCTTTTTTTTGCCTACACAGGTGAGTCACACTGACATTTACAAGTTCACAACTCAATGAACGTATGATTATGAAGAAATGTTGCAGGAATATTACTTTGGTAGCGGGACTAGAATTTAGTGAGATGTTTAAATATAAAATGTAGGAGAAAACTCGCAAAAAAATAAAACCGAATTACTAATGGCATTCTTTAAAATGCTAACATGTAGGTAACAACCAGCATAGACAAAAAGCTACAGCAGATGATGAAGACGTTGACTTGATGTTGTATTCAGTTACTGTTTCTGATGACCACTGATGAAATGCTCGCAGTAGGTGTGATCATATCTTGTACATCAGGGGCCTCAGTACAGCTCAGGCCCATGACAGCTTGTGGCGAAACAAATTCTTAAATGACAGCATGTGAAAGGAAAAGAAAGATATTGCGTCACCCAGTCCCCAGTCCCAGTGCCGTCTTTCTCAAAACCGACCCTGAAGAGAAAGATCGGTGACGAGAAAAAGCCAATTTGAAGAAACACGGGAGATGGAATGTTTTGTTGAGCACAGGGGGGCACCCCGACATGCCTTTGAACGCGCAGAAAAAGTTGCGGTGCTCCAAGAAATCAGACATCATGACTCAACTGGACATTAAGGGAGTATGCAAAGAAAGGACTGGGTCAGCAATCTTCGCGTTCTGAAGAACCGTGAATGTTATGGACTGTTATTAATAAAGATTTAGAAGACTAGATGAGCTGTACTTTTTTTTTTTTTTTAATACGCTAACCACATATTTATAGAATCGTTTACCACTATCGCCGTGGGATTGAAAGAACTAAAATGAGCCCATCACAGCAATTACGGTACTCCGCATAAATGTGACTTTTCCTATTGTTTTTTTTTCTTTCCCCCCCCCCTCTAGAATTGACCTTGGACTCTCAGTCACATTCAATGAGGAAATTCTGAGTGTCAGCAAAACTGTGTTTTTGCCTCACAAACCCTCAGCCCCATTGAGATTTTTGACGTTTCAGTCATCAGTCGTCAGGCGTCGTCAAAATCGATGACGTCGTCCGACGCGTGAAATTGCGTCCAAGCCACCTCGAGATGGAGGCCGAAATTTTCCCGAAGGAAGTCATCTTGGAGCTGGTGAAAGCCAGCTTTGAGCAGATATCGGCGGCCCAGTGGGCTCTCCTCGTGGCGGGAACCCCCGACTCGGAGACCAAGGCCATCATCGCCGACACCATCGGCGACGTGATCCAGAGGATCTCCTCCGACGTGGTGAGGCACCTGCTGCCCGCCATCACCGATCACCTGCGAGGACAAGAGTCTCAGACGCCGGTCAGGATCGGCGGAAAAGAAGGACTGGGAATCTGTTCTCGGGTAGGAATCGTGACATGGTCGTTTCTTTGCAAAGTCTGCCAGGTCGTACAAACAGATTCAACAGAAGGAAAATTGATTTAAAATCGGAATAAATGCAAGCTCACCCTTAATGTTGGCACCGTCATTTTCAGCGCACGTAGGAGCCCCACACTCTTGACATCTGTTTTGAAACACTTCTGACACTCAATCGGTGTGAGTGTCAATTTTAATAGGATCGTTGGAGATAGGCACTCTGAAATAACGACAAGACACTTCTGGCTACCAACAATAGGCACTTTATTGGTCCCACACAGAAATGATAAGACAGTTCAAACAAGTTGTATGAAGCTAAAGATGATATACTCTTACCGTATGCCAGTAGGATGGAGAGCCAACATCCTCAGCAGAGTGAGCTTCAATACGAGCTGGGCGTCCGTACGCTACCCGCAGCAGACTCTGCTAAAGGAGCATCGCTCCCCTCCTTTTATCCTCTAAAGTGTGTGCATCGGGAGGGGTGAGTGGCCATTCTCACCTCCCCCTACGCCACACTGTTGTGTAACCAAGTGGCATTCCACGAGAACATCTTGCCTTGTTCCCTCTTTTGCAAACAAGATTCGACAATTCAGGAACATAGCAAAGCAAACTATGAAGTCGCTTAGGCAAGCAAGTTATGCAGCGAGTTCAAGAGTTTATTTCACTTGCAATCATTCCAAAGCGAGTTCAAGAGTTTCTCACTTGCAATCATTTCAAAGCGAGTTCAAGAGTTTATCTCACTTGGAATCATTTAAAAGTGAGTTCAAGTTTCTCACTTGCAATCATTTAAAAGCGAGTTCAAGAGTTTCTCACTTGCAATCATTTAAAAGCGAGTTCAAGAGTTTATCTCACTTGCAATCATTTCAAAGCGAGTTCAAGAGTTTATCTCACTTGCAATCATTCCCAAGCGAGTTCAATAGTTGATCTCACTTGCAATCATTTCAAAGCGAGTTCAAGAGTTTATTTCACTTGCAATCATTTAAAAGCGAGTTCAAGAGTTTCTCACTTGCAATCATTTAAAAGCGAGTTCAAGAGTTTCTCACTTGCAATCATTTCAAAGCGAGTTCAAGAGTTTATCTCACTTGCAATCATTTAAAAGCGAGTTCAAGAGTTTATCTCACTTGCAATCATTCCCAAGTGAGTTCAATAGTTTATCTCACTTGCAATCATTTCAAAGCGAGTTCAAGAGTTTATCTCACTTGCAATCATTTAAAAGCGAGTTCAAGAGTTTATCTCACTTGCAATCATTCCAAAGCGAGTTCAAGAGTTTATCTCACTTGCAATCATTTCAAAGCGAGTTCAAGAGTTTATCTCACTTGAATTCATTCAAAAGCGAGTTCAAGAGTTTATCTCTGAGAAGATATACATTGATTAAAGAAAACATCACAAAATATCTTAATATACCAACATCGTTTGAGCTGAAAGTTTTAATTTCAGACCAAAGTTCCAAGTGCGCCTCCCCTTTGGAAAACGGCATCCATCCAGGATGGGACCTCCGCAGACCAGTTTAATGCGGTGTACGGCCGCATCGGCTGTCGCGTTTTTTTTCTTCGGGGCGTTCGGTGGGACATGAACGGCTAAATTTTCAGAGCATGGTGAACACGCCCAATTATACAAGCGGTACATTGCCGACTTTGCATTGCAGAAACGTCATGATCAGATCTAAAATACAAAAAAAATCACTAATACGACTTGCCGCCACTTTAGGTGATTAAGGCCATCGACCGGTGCAGTCCGAAGCTGAGCGAGTGCCTGACCGAGACCTTTGCGGCCGCCCTGGACCTCCCGCCGCAGAAGTACGAGGGCGCGGGGGAACTCACCACTCTGGTGGAGTCGGAGGTGAAGCACCGGGTGACGTCGGCCTTGTCCGTGGCCCGGAACACCAGCGAGTGGCCGTCGGACCCAACCCTCTTCATCCGGGGCACCATGTCCAGCGTGGGCAACCTGGCCTCCATCTTCCGCAAAGCGGTGGAGTATCTGAGGCAGGTGTTCGCCCGGGCTCGGACGCCGTGCGTGGTGCTGTGCGGGCGCTCCGCCTTGAAGGCCGGCGACATGACGGACGCCGTCAGCGGAATCCTACTCAAGTGGTCCGGCGCTAGTCGGGGCGAAAAACCCAAGGAAAAGCCCGTCGACGTCGAGACGGTGAGCCAACGCTCGGAGCACTTGTACGTGGCGACCGAGAGCCTCGAGTCGGGGCTCACGCAAAGCGCTCAGCTGACTGCGTTGGACATCACCAGAAGCATCATCCAGGAGCCCTTCGGCGGCTCCGGAGACCGCGCGGAAAGACTGACGCGCTTCAACCTCAACCTGAAGCTCATCTCCAACAAAGTCAAGAATTTCTTTAACTCGCAGGAGACGGCCGGCGAGCGCGGCAGCCTGGCCATGCGCAAAACGCGCTTCTTTAAGTTTGCGCGCATGCAGTTTGCCCGCATGCTGGGAGGACTGAAGCGCGCCTTCAAGAACCAAGAGGGCTGTCTGGTGTGCCTCAAGGCGGAGCAGCAAAGGTCCCCGAGAGGGGACTCCAAAGGCACCTTCAGGTCCAGCACTTTGCACGTCAGGCCGTCGCAGCATCCCAAGCTGGAGTTCGAGGCCATCCAAGAGATGGTGGCCAAGCTGTTCGAAGACCTCAGCAAGCTGGAACCGGAAGCCCGAGCCGCCAAAATCCAGCGCTACATGGACGAGAAGCTGCGGAGCTTCTCTCAGGATCTCACCTCTCGCCTGTACGAGTACATCATGTCCTGTCAGAGCGAAGTGTACGAGGTGCCCTCCAGCCGCTCCAACACGCCTTTCGTGGACTCGGTGCTGTGGGGCCGGCGGGGGAAGAAGAACTGGGACGGCGGGCAGAAGTTCTCCCCCGAGGTCCTGTACGCCATGACGGAGGACGCGGCCTGGAGGTTCCTGCAGCACCTGCTGCTCTGGCTGGAGACGGAGGACGGCGAGACGTACGCCGACGAAGTGTCTGGCGCCGTCGGCGAGATCAACCAGCTGGTCGTCACGGCGCTCAACACGGGCGACGAGCCGGAAGACGAGTTCTCCGAAAGGAGCTCGGACGAGGCGGCCAAGGACGACGGGCGGAGATTTTCCTCAAACGTCCGCGAAAGCCGCGCCAGGACCTCGGCCTCTTCCGACTCGGAACCCCTGTCCTTGAAGGACTTGAGCGAGGTCTTGGCCTTCACGCTGGCAACGCAGCTGGGCCAGCGCCTGCCCAGGAAGTGCAAGCGCTCCCTGAAGCCCGACGCCCTGATGCTGGTGGTGCAGCACCTGTCGTCCAGGGCGCTGCAGGAGATCGGCCCGGGCCACGTGGACGACATCGAGACGCTGGCCAACGTGGAGGAGGTCATCGTACCCGTGGTGAAAAATCTGCTGGCCGAGTTCGGCACGCCCGATAAACTGGTGGAGGCCGTGACGCTGGACGAGGCGTCTTTTGACGACGTGGTCGTGAAGCATCTCACGCTGCAACTCAAAGCCCCCCGGGATGGGCCCCCCAGCCGCTTGTCATCCATCATGTGCTGCTATCCATGTCGCTGATCCCCCCGCCCCATCGGGCGTATCGCTCGGGTAGATCGCGTGACCCGACCGCCACCAACTGCGACATCCGGCGCCCGGGTTCCGAACCGAAGGTGCCGGATGAATCTTGGGACTGGCTCAGCTACAGACAGGGACTCCGTTGGGAGCTGGAGTTGCCCCGCTCGCCTTTTCCGACATGTAGCGATACAGTGGCGCTGCGGTGACCTCGACGGGGCAAAACGACACTTTTGGGTGGAATAAAAAGAATCAAACCTTGATTCTTCCAACTCTTTTATTCATCCGTACGCCGACTCCTCCGGACTCTAGACCCTGCACAGCTTCAGAGGGAAGTTCTCGCTGATCAGGTGGTCGTCGTGGAGCACGATGACGACGTTGACTTCAAACTCTGCGAGGAAAACGCGCGTCTTAGCTCATCGTATGAACCCGCGAGATAACCCGGCGTCATGACGAACGCTTGCGACGTGATCGCATGGATTTTTTTTTTATTTTTAATTCTTCTCTCTTGTATTTCCATATGTAAGTGGAGTAGCTACTCCACCCCAGGGGTGGGCAAAGTGCAGCCCACCGAGTTATTTACATAATCAAGAGTTGTGTCATATTTTGTGCATTCATTTATGTGGTGAAAATATGTATTCGTTTTTGTTATTAATTGATGTGAAAACTAGAAAACTGGGCGAGACACATCCACCACTAGGTGGCCGCTGATACTGGAGCCTCCGTACCCATGAGTGTCAAAGGTGATGCGGGTCACGGGGTTGAATGATAAAAAAAATAATTCTAATAAATAAGACGCATGATGTGCAACTCAAGCTAGGTGGTGAGTCAGCGCCACTGCTAGTGTTTTTCGTACTCGTATATCTGTGAATAAATTACCTGTCATCCAAATCCGTTGCTTTTGTTTCATAAAAGGCTCATTTTCTCTCCGCTTTTTGCTCAGAAACATGCGTTTTTGGCCAAGCGGCGCGCTCCCGCATGAATGCGGCGGGACCTCTACTTTGAAAACGGCGGGCATGTCAAAATGTGAAAAAGGTCTACTGACCCACTTTGAAGTTGGTGGTCTCCAGGGTGGGACAGGTGAAGAGCCTGGGGAACACCATGTAGATGGGAACGGGCAGCCCGCGGCACACGTCGCCCTCGCCGATCTGGATGTTCTGGATCTCGGTGGCGTCTCGGGCGTAGCCTTCGGCGCAGCCTGGACAAGACATTCGCGACGGGCGTCTCCAAATTAAAAAAAAAACAAAAAAACTCACAAAATACTGAACGTTGATCATTTTTATTTGATCGCTTTGTAGTATTGGCGCCTTTCTCCTAATGTCAGAAATTAATTAGTGGGGGCGGGTTTCGGTCCCTCGGACCTCTTGTTGATTCGTCCATCCGCGAGATGGCGTTCTTCCAGTTTTCTGACAAAAAAATAAAACATTCCAATGAAACTAAAAAGAACACGGCAAAAAGGTCCTTACCGCAGGTCTCCACTCGAATCAGCTGGAGCTCGATGCTCTTGACGGCAACGTCGGAACTCTCCACCACCACCTCGCCGGTCAGCGGGCGGCTTACGGCGCAGGTGGTGTTGTCCAGGTGGCCTCGGATGAAAAACCTCGGCAGCAAACTCCGCTGAGGACCGAGACGAGGCGTGAGTGATTGCGTTGGAGTCTCGACGGTAATTCAATCAAAAGTTTTTTGCGCGCCACCTCGCGGAGGTTCTGCAGGGTGTCTGGGGTGATGGTGAAGTTGACCGGGTTGGCGCCGACGTTTACTTTCTGGGGCTAAAAGATGGTTGGAAATGAAATTTTAGAGATAACCAGCGTGCTCATGGAACAACTCGAGTTGAGTGCGTTTTCCCAACCTGACAGTGCACGATGAACTCGCAGGTCCTGCTGAGGTCTTTGGCCAGCAGGGAGCGCTTCAAGTCACAGCGGAGAGTGTACTGCATGCAACCACCAACATTTGGGCTACGTTAGAATTAATACGAAGGACTATTATGGACTAATGTAGAGAAACGGCGAGAAACCAGGCAGACGGGAAAACGGCCCACGTGCTTGTGTTGTGCGCCAACCTGGATGTTGATGAAGACCCCGTGGTAGGTCTCGTACAGAGCTTTGTTGCCTTTGGCATTGAGGGGTAACTCGAAAGGGATCTCGGTCTTGCCTCCTGGGATCTTGCCGGCCTTGGCCACCTCAACGTTGCAGCTGATCAGCGAGATGGGCTGCAGAAGCAACGTCAAATGCAGTCAGTTGAACTTGCAATCAAATCGAGTGAGCGATGATTAAAATCGTTCAACTTTAGAGTACATGACCGACGTCTGTGGACGTCCACTTCTGTGCCTTTCTGTGACTCTCTGTTGAGTGTGTTGCAAATGTAAAAAGTTTCACAGTAGGGACTGGAAAAGTCACAGAAAGGCAAACAAGTGGAGATCCTTGAGCTCCAGTGCCCTAACAAAGACAGTACGACAAGAAATGCGAGGTCGGTCCTTTCTGACCTCAGCTCTATGAACATTATTGAGCTCTTTTCGACTTACCTTGACTGAGTTGTAGAAGGCCTCAAAGACACCCACGCTCTTGGAGCTCAGCTGCAGGTTGACCAGGCCCTCCATGCTCAGGGAGATTCCATGATGCTGCATCGCCTCCTTGCATGACAGCACGATAATGCCGGCCACAGACTCCTGCCACGATGAGAGACAAACACCTTACCTACTGCTTGTGTCACTTGTGAAGACAGAACCCGATCTATTACTGATTAGGAGTCTCAAATTAATAAAGGGGTACACATGTATTATATACAAAAGAAGAACTTTATCGATAGATAGATGGATAGCTAGCTAGCTAGCTAGCTATATAGCGGTAGCTAGCTAGCTAGCGAGATAGATAGATAGATAGATAGATAGATAGATAGATAGATAGATAGATAGATAGATAGATAGATAGATAGATAGATAGATAGATAGATAGATAGATATCAATACACACACACGTGCGCAGGTTCTGGGAGGAAGAAGCTCGTTTGAGTGTGAAGAAAAGTAAATGAGGCGCAAGTCCTGAGATAAGGAGGAAGCGCCTCCTCCTCAGTCAAACTTAGCATAGCCCATTAGCATCACTTCACGATCCACGGTACTTACACCCTCATGATAAACTTTGTTGGCCCTTTTTAGTCGTATGTCCAACGTGACGCTCATCTCCGGTCGTCACACGCCAACCCAGTCGTTAGAGGGTAAAAATTTCATGCTGAAGAACTTGACTTGTTCGGGGGTTTTTGGTTAGTTAGATAGCTGACGTGCTTACTTCCGGGATATAAACGGAAACGAGGCAAGTCTCCCAGAGACTTTTCAGGTGAAGTTTTCGACGTAAAAGCAATTTAATCTCATTTATGATAGTGGGCGCTATTTGCATCTTGTTTCCGAACCATTCTACCTGATAATAATTATGCTATATTGTCTTTTGAAAGTGAGAAGATTTTCTCAACGAATAGAGAAAACACTTGTTTTTGTACTTTTATTTTGAAATGCGTTATTTAGTTACCTTACAAGCATTAGATTTTTTTTGTTACAATAAATCAATATACAGTACTGTATATGCATACATATCCATACATACAGACATCTTAAGTGGCTAAATGAATATTTTCGAAATTCACGTTAAAATTGACTCATATTACAATTTAACCCCCGAAATAAGTCCCTTTATGTTGTCATAATTTTAAAAGAAATAGAGCAATTTTCTTTGATAAGTCCCCTCCTCTAAAAAAACATGAATTTATTGCAACTTTGTGACTTTTCTTTTAAATGGGCAACTTTCTTGTTTTGTTGGCATTTAGTGGTACACATGGGAGTTCTGTAAATTGCCGTAAGGATGACGAGAGAGGGGTCCTTGGAGGGGGGGGGGGGACGACAAAAAAAACCCCCTGAGAAACGCTGGAAAAAGTTTATCGTGAGTATTTCTTTCGTGTAACACAATACTTTAAAAAGTATGATGTAGATCAAAACTCATAAGAGAGGTGACATGTTTCTCCTAAATTAGTAGTTGAGGAAACACAAGAGGACTACAACGCAGGAAGTAAAGTCTTACACGATGTGACGTCACCACTGGTCATGGGCGACCACAGCCAGACGTCGCGAGTTCGCCAGTGACGTCACCTTTTGTACAAAGATCAAGGCCGACACTTCACCGAGGGGGGCAATTTGACGGAACCACTAGTGTTTGCGTGAGTTTGTATAGATGGTTCTGCGCAGTCTAAATGTAGTGGACCCAAATAAGTGACGTCACTTTCCTGCCGACCGAAGCGACCCCGAGATGGAGCCGGATCGTTTACTCAAGGTGGATGCCATTCTAGAGCTGGTCAAGTCCCGCTTCAATCTCATCTCCGCGGCCCAGTGGGCTTTGCTGGTGGCCGGAACTCCGGATTCGGAGACCAAGGCCGTTTTGGCCGATACCATCAGCGACGTGATCCAGAGGATCTCCTCCGAGGTGGTGCGGCAACTGCAGCCCGCCATCAGCGAGCACCTGCGAGGGCACGCGTCTCAGGCTCAGGTCCGTACAGGTGGAAAAACTGCTCACGCTCTGCACTCGAGTACGAGTACAGATACTCATGTAAATAAAACGTGCTGAAGTAGAAGTATAGGAAAGCGCAATAGTTGAAAAATAGTTTTATAATAAGATAAAAGACTGGTCAAAGTAGTCAACTCCCCAGTACTTAGTAAGGAATTAAACTCTGTATTCAAGTGCAAGTAAATATACTTCTATGAAGAAAATGGCTTAGTCTGATCTGTACAAAAGTAAAATGACCGCTCAAAGTTGCTAAAGGTTTGATAAAAACCAGTCCTCAGTTCCCTTCTAGAGCACAAATAAGTTGTGTCAGTTCCAGAGTTGAAAATTCTACCTAGAATACAGTAACAAAGTAAGTAAAGTCACACGACCTTTCTCTATTTTTGGGGGTGCCGTTTCTTCATTTGTGGAAATTGAAAAAGGGGGCGGGGCTTCCTAAACAAAGGCGTAGAACGTTTTCAAATGGAGGGAGTACGACTAAAAAAAATGGCCCGAATGAGAGACGCCTGAAAAATGTACTGACCGTCACGACTCCCCCCCCCACCGCAGGTGAGCAATGCCATCGACCGGTGCAGTCCGAAGCTGAGCGAGTGCCTGACCGAGACCTTTGCGGCCGCCCTGGACCTGCCGCCGCAGAATTACGAGGGCGCCGGGGAGCTCACCACACTTGTGGAGTCGGAGGTGAAGCACCGGGTGACGTCGGCCTTGTCCGTGGCCCGGAGCGCCGCCGAGTGGCCGTCGGACCCCGTTCTCTTCATCCGCAGCACCATGTCCAGCGTGGGCAACCTGGCCTCCATCTTCCGCAAAGCGGTGGAGTATCTGAGGCAGGTGTTCGCCCGGGCTCGCACGCCGTGCGTGGTGCTGTGCGGGCGCTCCGCCTTGAAGGCCGGCGACATGACGGACGCCGTCAGCGGGATCCTACTGAAGTGGTCCCGCGCTAGCCAGGGCGAAAAACCCAAGGAAAAGCCCGTCGACGTCGAGACGGTGAGCCAACGCTCGGAGCACTTGTACGTGGCGACCGAGAGCCTCGACTCGGGGCTCACGCAAAGCGCTCAGCTGACTGCGTTGGACATCACCAGAAGCATCATCCAGGAGCCCTTCCGCGGCTCCGGGGAGCGCGTGGAAAGCCGCCTGACGCGCTTCCATCTCAACCTGAAGCTCATCTCCAACAAAGTCAAGAATTTCTTCAAGTCGCTGGAGACGGCCAGCCCGGACGGCCACAACATACTGCGCAGGTTCCGCTTCTTCAAGTTTGCGCGCTTGCAGTTCGCCCGCATGCTGGGAGGACTCAAACGCGCCTTCAAAAACCAAGAGGCCTGTCTGGTGTCCCTGCGGCCGGACTACCCCAAGTCCCCCAAAGACAGCAAAGGGGGGGGCGCTTTCCGATCCAGCACTTTGCACGTCAGGCCGTCGCAGAATCCCGCGTTTGAGTTCGAGGCCATCCAGGACCGGGTGGCCAAGATGTTCGACGACCTGAGCCAGATGGAGCCGGACGTCCGCGAGGCCAAAATCAAGCGCTACATGGACGAGAAGCTCCGGGGCTTCTCCCAAGAGCTCTCCTCTCGCCTGTACGAGTACCTCATGTCCTGTCAGAGCGAAGTGTACGAGGTGCCCTCCAGCCGCTCCAACACGCCTTTCATGGACTCGGTGCTGTGGGGCCGGCGGGGGAAGAAGAACTGGGACGGCGGGCAGAAGTTCTCCCCCGAGGTCCTGTACGCCATGACGGAGGACGCGGCCTGGAGGTTCCTGCAGCAGCTGCTCCTCTGGATGGAGACGGAGGACGGCGAGACGTACGCCGACGAAGTCTCCGGCGCCGTCAGCGAGATCAACCAACTGGTGGTCACCGCCCTCAACTCCGACGAAGACCAGGAAGAGCCGCCGAGGAGCCAGCGAGTGAGCGAGAAGACGCTTCCCAAAGACGGAGGGAGAATCCAGAAGAGCGCCTCGGCGGCTTCCGACTCGCCGCCCTCGGCGCACACGGCCGCCCCGGGGCCGTCCGCCAATCTTTCTCCCAGGTGGGATCGCACGGCGTCCTTCAACGTGAAGCTGACCCGCCTCCTGGCCTCGGCGCTGGCCACGCAGCTGGGCCAGCGCCTGCCTCGGAAGTGCAAGCGCTCTCTGAAGATGGACGCGCTGATGCTGGTCGTGGATCATCTGTCGTGCAGGGCCGCCGAGGAGATCGGCCCGCATCACATGGACAACATCGAGACCATGGAGAACCTGGAGGAGGTGATCACGCCCGTCGTCAAGAAGCTCCTGGCCCACTTCGGCTCGCCGAGCAAACTGGTGGAGGCCGTGACGTTGGACGAGGCGTCTTTCGACGACGCCGTCTTCAAGCACCTCCTGACCCAACTCACCGCCGTCAGGGAACAGCCCAAAGTCAGCAAGGGCCTCGGCTTCTTCTCGTCCGTGGCCAAGCTGTGCTCTCGCTCCACGTGACCCCCGCATTCCTCGCCGTCTTTCAGGAGTCGCTCCCCAACAGTCCCCCGCACCGCGCATGTGTACATAGTGTGGATACTTTTCTCATGCAAGCTGACCCCCACCCATTTGTTTTGAGATGACGAGGCACCGCGGGCGACTTCCGTTTTAGTATTTGCTCTGCGTTGCGAGCGTGACCGTTTATTCAAATGGGGGAAAATTGATTGGACGGACGCATCGAATCGAGTGCTCGGCCGCGGAATGGTTTCAGCTTGTAAGTCGAGGTAGCGCTGTCAACACATGTATCATGTACTTTTTTTCCTGATCCGTATCGTTGATAATATTTATTGATGTTCGTTTATGCCCACGTCCGTTGGGGATGGGACTTTTATGGGCGGACAAGTACGTGGGAGTGAAAACTGGACAGATCTTTTCCGATCTGCAATTGCTGTCGTGTACTTCTGAGGAAACGAGCAGTATGACCAAGCTTCTCCTGTCGATAACCTGAGCGCCAGTAGACGGCGCTGTGGCGCAACCAATGGAGATGAGCGACAAGTAGTCACTGACGCGGGCCCACGGCGGTGCCTCCGTGGCGGCCATGTTGGTAGTGGCGACCATGTTGGTAGTGGCGGCCATGTTGGTAGTGGCGACAGTCCCAACAAAGGCAAACGATGACATCGAGTATCCCGCCGGCCCCACAAGCGTCGGCGCAGTTGATTGGGATAAACTTTTCAAACACTTTCAAGCGTTTGTTTATTGATTTCCAGTGATTTTGTGATGGGTGTTTTTAAGGCCATGGGGGGGGAAAAAAAACAGTTGGCCTCCCCCTCAATTAGTTCAGCTTTGAAGTGTCATGACTGCCAGGAAAACATCAACTTGACTTTTATCAGTCATAGCTAAGAACGTCGACATAAAAAGGGCAAATTAAAATGAGAGAGGACATCACGGGGCCTGGCGCCTCCTACCGGGTAGCACGGGGAAGTCTTTGAACAGGGTTTGCTTCCGGCAGTTGGGACACGTGTTACTATCCTTCAGCCACGATGCGATGCACTGAACACAAACACCGCAACGCGTGTTCAGAGCGATACGCGGACCTCAAATGGCGTTTTACGCTCCGCGCTAACACAAAACATGCGGCTCAGTCCGACTCACTTTCTCATGGAAGGCGTGTCTGCACTCCAAAACCAAGCAGTGGGGTGGACTCATTTCTTCATGACAGATGGCGCAAGGGTCCTCCAAGTTCAGCTGCAATCACACACACACACACATGAGACGCAAACCAAAGGAGCTCCTCAAACTTAATATTTTTGTCGGCAGCAGTAAACGACAAATGCAAACATCCAGCGCAGTGCAGGAGTCAAATACCAACGGATTGTACTCAACAGTGGAATATAATTGAAGCGGACTGTACAGTGAAACAAAAAAAATGTAAAAAAAAAAATAAAAAATACAGCGCCATAAGACGTCGAGGCAAACTTGAGTCATTCACACGTGAAATATTTGATCTTACCGCATCGGCGCCGAACGGCGTTTGGTGGCGTGACTTTTGCCAGATGGAAGAGGGCTCTCCCGGAGGTGGCGCGGCCGCAGCCGCAGCCCCGGACGCGATCGCCTCCTGAGAGGACACGACTATTGTCAATGTGATGAAATTGAGGCACGAAAGCTCGACTTTGATATGCTCGACCTTGTGGTCCAGGATCAGCTGGCTCGCTGCACTCAGCACGTCCTGCAAGCTCATCTTGCTCAGACTGCCACCATTGGATGACCGCAGATCCTTAAAAAACGTCATCAAGTCCGACCTTGGGGGAGGAAAAAATAAATAAAATTGGGCCGGCCGGTGTGATTTTATTCATACACGAAACGACAAATGGAAAATGTTACTGCCGATGTTTGTATTTTATTTTGTTCTGTTCCCCAATTAGCATCACACCAATTATTCTGGCGGCCATTTTGTTTTCACCTGCTGTATTCGGGGAAGATGGTGCCGAGGCTCTCCACGGCCTTGTCGAGCACGGTGTTTCCAGCGGCCTGCGCGGGTCCGGCTACGTTCGAAGTCGCCGCGGCCGCGGCCTGCGCGGCAGCTGCGCTCGACTGCGGCGGAGGCGGGAGAACGACGCTCAACGTGGCCACATCGGAAGACAGCTGCAACGTTTTACAGAAGAGGGCGGAGTCGAGACCATTTCCAAGCTGGAAATCCTCCAAGTGCTCATCAAACGTTCTCGTTGGTCGTCTTACCAGAGAAACTTGAAGATCGGGCTGGTGACTCCCAAGCAGCTCTTTGACCTCTCGGCCACGTTTGACTTGCTCCACCTGCTCCTTGTACTGTATCTGAGGGTACATTTAAGTGTCAGTGAGGACCAAGTTCTCTTGGATTTGTGACTTTTTGGGGAAGGTAACGGGGCTTCGTACACTACAAACGGCAGCGCAATATTTGACCTTCCGTTGAGCATTTGAGCCATTGGCATACCTCCAAAGCAGCAATTTTCTGCTCCAGCTCTTGGACTTTGCCTCCCATGTTTTGTCTGCTGGCTTCCAGGGAGGGATATCTGCCAGTGAAGGGTCCAGAAGCACTTCCAAGTTAAGCCTAAAACAGCCCTCGTCATACATTTCAAGTCTTTTGCTGCTGCTCCTTTTCACTTACTGTTGCGCGTATTTGTCCAGCTTGAGCTGCAGAGTCTTGGCGTCAGCCAACCGAGCGCGGAGGCCGTACAGGCGCCGATCGCGACTGCTCTCCAACATGGACAACTGGTGGAGCAAAAAAAAAATAAAAAAATCAGGATGACCTTTTTGTTTTCTTTCTCGACTCCAAAGATGAGAGGTTGCCGGCTGGTGCTCTCAAACTGCGCAAAGTTACAAAGGAGTTCAAAACGGCTTACTTGGGCGCTGCGGCACCTTCTGTGCGCGGCGGCGATGGAGTTTCTGCAGCGCTTGATCTCATCCTCCAGACTCATCTTCTCGGCTGCTGACTGATTGCTTTAAGATGGATTTTTTCTTTTCTTATTTGCATCCCGTTCAAGTCTTCTCATTGGTCGTACGGCGCTTGAACGAGACGTACCTCAGGTCCAAGAACCTGCTCAACTTCTCGTCATAGCTGCACATGATCAAAGAGGAACGCCGTTTAGATCGTGGAAGTCCAAACTATGGCCCTGGGGGCGATTTGCGGCCCTCGGGCTTGGTCGAGATGGGAGGTTTGCGTGGATTTGCATACGAACCTGGCCCTTTCCTCCACCAGCTTTTCCGTCTCAATCTTGAGGGCCTTCAGCACCTCCTGGTTGGCTTTCTTCTCCTTCTGGTCCCTCTTCACCTCCTCTTCAAGCTTCTGCTGGAACAGGCTCATCTCTTTGTCCGTAATCTTGACGGGGGGAGGACAACGTGGCGGTATTTGAGACATGAGCCAGATCTGCCGGTTCCATACTGCGTCCTGGAGCTCACTTTTATGTTTGTACTGATCTCCTGGATGTCTTTCTCCAAGGACGCCAAAGTCATCCGGTGCTTCTGATCCACCAACTCGCGGTCTTGGGCCATTTTGCTTATCTGCTCCCCCATTTCTTGAATCCGCTTGACCTTTTTGTTGATATCACCCTGGAAGACGATTGCTCGTTGAACAAACGTGCAGTTCGCCATCTGGAGAGTAAAACTCGGACACAAGAACCGACCTGGAGGCTCTCGTAAGGCTGCAAAGGTTCCGTGTTCACCGCGACGCAGTCCTTGACTGCTCGATATGTCTGAGGGAGGACGGAAAACAAAGCGCAGAGTGTTGTGTGCGTTACGTGCTTCCGTAGTCCACTGTGGTAGAAGTTCATCCACGAGAGTGCTGGCGTCTTACCTGCACTTCTGCGTGTTTCTTCAAAATGGCGTCGGCCGCTGTTAAACTTAAATCGCTTGTATCGGAATACGTTTCGGAGGCCTCGTCCACCTGGCCAGCAGAAAGATCAAGGGATGGAAAGGGGTTGAGTGAAAGCTTGCCGCGGCCCGGGTGATTGACGGGGTCTTTGCCGGTCGGTGGGAGGAGTTCGTCCATATGGAAAGTTACGTAAGGATTGGCGTTACGAAGATTTGAGCCGGATGAAAATACGCGCGGAGGCTGCGGGCGGTCCGAGCGGGTCCACTTGGCCAGAGCCACGCGGCCGCCGACGTTGCTGAAGCGAAGGCATTGCAGCAGGAAGCGCTCCAAGCCGCCCGCCTGTTGGATCCTGGCCCGAGCCACGGGCGGGAAGTTTTGGATCTCGCCTCGCAGTAGCGGGTCGTCGGCCGGCAGGGGGCCGTGTTCTTCCAGAACCTGCGCAAAATAGCTACAAGGGGGCGGGGGGAAGGGGACCTTATGAGTTGGGCTTTGAATTGCTCGTACGGTGAACCGGCACATATTCGCGGTTTCGCAAAACACATCGGAGGTCTGAAAAAGTTTTCGTTTTGATTGGAGAGAACTACTGTAGGTACTTGGTTTGTACCGCTTCACACGTATCGCTCAATGCTTTGCAATAACGCAGAATTGAAAATTGACAGTGTGCGCTGCTTGTGACGGATAAATAAATAGAATCGGGGACCGCAAAAGTCGGACTGCGCCGGTTTGGCTTTTTAAGGATCGGTGATCGGCCAGAAAATTGCAATCGGTGCATCCCTGACCTCAATTAGTCACGGATTTTCGCCGTTTGTTGCGCAACTCTGGACCCGCACGCTTGCCATGACTCGCCAAAGAAATTTCAAGATGAATTTTGAAAAATGGCCGTTGACCACCTGAGACTTGTACTCACTCATACAAATTTTCCACGGTGAGATCCGGATTGTTGTCCAGAATCCGTCGAGACTCCCTGGCGCGTCCCGTGCCGTAATACTGTTCCTCAAACTGGGCGATCGGCTCTCGAAGGTGTTGGGGAATGCTAAAGGGCTCGTTGGGGTCGAGGAAATATCTGCGGACGAAAACGAGGGGCTTCGTTAGGGAAGCGATTATTATTACATTATAGCGATTATTATTATTACATCGGATTTTCTTGGTCCCGCTCATCCGCCGCGTCATTTTCCCACCCGCAAAAAAATGGAAGAACCTAAAGAAGAGCAGTTTGGAGTGACAAATGTCGAGGAGTTTGAAAAATCTTTCCAACCACACACACAAGACTAAAGGACTAACCTGCGGCTCTTTTTTTTTTCTTCGTCCTCGGCTCTTACCGCTCGCAGGAAAACTCTGAAAGAGGCAAAGCGTGTTACTCGACACGGCAAAAACTGTTTGGTCACCGGCGACACGCGGGTGACGAAAAGGAACGGCTCCCGCGTCGCTTACATTTTGATTACCGGATTTCTTTAGAACAGAACAGTGTCCGTCTGAGGGAGAGAAAAACAAAAACAAGGGAGTTGAAGGTCACGTCGTGATGATGACGATTGGGGCAAAAGGGAAAAAAAAGGAAATCTCAAGAAGAAAAGCGTGAGGCGGAAATACGTACCAATCATATTAACAAAATATTCATCAAGTAAATTATTTAACGAGATGTAAACATCTTTATGCTCCTCGAGAGTCCAGATAAAAAGTCTCATTTGGTGCGGCGGAGCCCGTTTGACATATTGAGTCAAGTCGCTCGAAGTCAAGTCGGCGTCAGGGGGGTCGTGGTCAGAAATAATCTCTTTCAAAGGGGCAAAGGTCAACAGCGGGCTTAGGTCCAGTTCATCCAGGCGGTCTGCATTGCGTTCCACGAACGACTTGGCCGCCTTTAGATCTTCAAGACAGGACAAAAACAGCCTTTGAATCCCAGTTTTCTTTCTTTCTTTCTTTTTTTTAAATATAAAATACACTTGCTTCCGTGACCAAAAGAGCATTTTCACATCAGCCGGTGACCAAAGCGTTCTGACCTGCATCGTCCAGCCGCCCCGCCCAGCGGCCGAGGTCGGCGTTAATATTCAAAGTGTTTGAAAGCATCTGGACCAAGGCGCGCGCCCAAACGCGATTCCTCCTCTGGAGCAGCAGCTCCACGGCCTGATCCAGCGTCTGCAGGCGCTCCCGCTCCCAGTCCAGCATCTTGGCGGCCAGCCGGTTGCCCCGCGCCGAGTCCAGCTCCAGCCAGGGCTTCAGGCAGCGGCTCACGTCCGACGCGGCCAGAGCCTTTTCCTGCCGCAGCAGCTGCATCATCTGACTGACCTGCACCAGGACTCGATCTTGGTACAGCAACCAGGCTGGAAGGGAAGAAACCGCTTTTATGAGATGCGATTCAAAAGTCCATACTTGAGCGGTCTCTTGGCATTTTCATTTTCTTGGCGAGTGTTGATTGTAAAAAAAAAGCGAGGCCGCGATGCGCGATGGTACCCTTCTGTTGCGTCTGCGCCGCGGTGACGGTTTTGGGCAGCGGAAGCCGATCACTGACGCTGGCCTCGTTTTGCGCGGTCTGCTCAGTCTTGGTATTCTCCTCTTTTTTCCCGTGGTTCTTCTCCTTCAATTTCTTCACCCTGGTTTGCAAACGCAAGCTTTTGCGTTCGTCTTTTGCATTCAACGTCAAAAGGTGACTCGATGAGAGCCGAGTAGGCTCACCACGAAGGAGGCTTCTGGTTGACTTTGACTTTCCTCGGGCTCTCCGCCCTCGCGTTGGCGGCCTGCACGCGTTTTATCAGGCCCGTTGCGTCAATAACTTTAATGGAATCGATGATACCCGAGCAGTCGGGAGTCGGACACGGCTACGCGCCGCGCAGAAAAAAAAAAAAAAAAAGAAAGTAGATGGATACCTTCAGGGAAAATGTCCTCCGGGGGGCAAAAAGGTGCCGGGATGTTACCTTTTCGCACTTGTCAAAGGACGGCGGCTTGAAGGCTTTCCAGCAGGCGCTGTGGTATTCAATCAGGCACTTCTGGCTGCACTTGAACTCCACAAAGCCCTGCGGGTGGAGGGGGCGCAATTTATTCCCGCTACAAAAGCCGTGGCTTGGTATTGACGTCGACTTACTTTAAAGGCCGGGTCGGTGATGTAGATATTTTTGGATGGGGCGAGGCAGTCCTCGTATCGACAGGTGCCATCGGGTGGAGGAGGGAATTTGCACGTGTATATGGAATCCTCCAGAATTTCCTAAAAAAAAAAAAAAAGATGATGTGAAGTGGCGGAATCCCTCCAAAATTGTCACCAGAGCGAGACTTTGCTGTAATCTTACTTGAAAAAGGTCCGGATCGGTTTCTCGAACAATATCTGTGGTCTGCGGCCAGGTGAGTTTCCCCGTCGTGATCCGATTCCTCACCATCTGCAGGGCATCTTCAAACTGTTCCAGCGCCGCCGCAAACCTAAACGGGAGCGTCGACTGGAGTTGAAACGCTCGCCACGCCCAGACCGACGTAGACCCGTTGCGCCGACGGCGACTGTACTTTTTCTCTTTCAGGTAAATCCTCCCGCGGGCGTAGGAAAGCAGACAGCCAAAACCCCTCTCCTTGTATGATTTGATCTCCTCCAGGAGTTTTCGTGCTTCGGCAAACTCCTGTTGCGCAGAGACCAAAAAATAAAAAATAAAAAAAATTAATGAACACATGTGGAAGCGTAAAAAGAAGATGCGCATTGGCAAAAGAACGACAAAACGATCATCAAGGTCACTTCAGGTCATCAGCCTCACGTTTGACACACACTTGTAGTGTCAATAAATGATAACCAGTTTTTTCTGTGACCTCATTCCGCTTTGACAGGGGTGTGTCCAGGATTCTTTTTTTTGGGGGGGGGGGCGGTCAGATGGGGCACAGACTGCAGAAGGGTGGAATGTTACATTCTATGCATGTACGAGTCTCGATCATGTGGTCGGACTGAGGGAAAAAAAAGAGAATGCATCTCTGGTATTGTCCAGGTGGGGGGCCGAGGGCAAAATGCGGAGGGGCCCGGGGGGCCGTATTCAGGGATCACCGTTACTGATGACTCTGCGTTGTACGTCACCTGAGGCTTGCCAATTTCCGTCAGGGCGGACACGCGGCCGTAAAGCACCAGCTGCATATCCAGCGAAGAGAACCCGATGATCTGGTGATTTACAAAAAAAAAAAAAACACATTTTACAAATGATTCAAAGGAATTGTAGAATGAAATGTCAGCGGCGGTGCAGAAGTGCCTTCTTTTGGTCCGCCGTAAAGGAGTCGGCCAGGCTTGCCACCTGTCTGAAGAAGCTGTCGGCGTTGTAATAGCACTGTTTGAGCAGGGAAGTGTGGGCCGTCTTCAACGCGTCACTCAAAAATCGGGGGGATTGGCTTCGGTCGGGGGAGATGTCCCAGTTCTAAACCGAAAAAAAAAAAAAAAAAAACACGTACACGCCGAGTACTGCACTGACAAGTCCGAACTTTTGATTCCAAGTCGCGCTCGAGGACAAACAAACTTCCTTACGTCCTTACTGGCCGTGGATTTCTTCTTTGAGGTTTTGGGCGACTCTTTGGCGCCGGCCGTCCCGTCCTCGGCTTCTGCGGACACGACGCGAGTCAATCGGAGGCGTGCGCGTTTAAGACGGATCTCCGCTTAGATCAGGCATGTCCAAATTCCGTCCCGGGGGCCAAATCCGGCCCGCGGTCGAATTTCATCCGGCCCTCGGCCCCCGTCATAAAATCAGTGCCGTCTGGCCCGCAGGTTGGTCGCAATGGAACACGTGTTGCATTGACTGAGGTCTCGTCGACTGGTGAGTGATGTTTCATAGAGTACTGCTTCCCTCTAGTGGCTAAATGAGTAATAGCATTCACTAAATGAGTAATAGCATTTAGACACTAGAGGGCATCACTCACGAGTTAACAAGACATCACTCCGTGTTTATATTGACTGATATGTCATATTTCAAATTCCTGTTTCAAATGAACCAAAAGAAATTCTTAAGATTGTTGAAATTAAAATAAAAATGGAAATGTGAAACAGACTGGCTTACTAAAATTTGTTCAACAATATTGTTGTTCAATGTAAAGAATGTCAGCCAAGGTCGGCCCCCCCGACATTTTACCACATAAAATCTGGCCCCCTTGGCAAAAAGTTTGGACACCCCTGGCTTAGATGGATTGAAAAAGGAATGACCGGGAGCCGTACAACTAGCCTTGAATGAAACCCGCTCAACAAGATGCTACAAATGGTGGCCCAACGCTGCCGGCCGGTCGCAATATTGAGCGACCCCCGGTTTTGTCAAAAAAGCCGCAGGAGGTGCGACGGCCCGACAGAGCGCAGACCAAGTCGTGCGTGCGGTTGGACGGTTCATTATTTCACGGTCGTAAATCATTCGACAAATGTTATGACGCATGGGAAAAATAAGCGTCCCCACCCTAGAAACGGACAAACACAAAACAAAGAAAATGTCGACTCCAGATGACGAAAGTGAGACACACCTGCTCGCTTCTGCTTGTTCACCTACAAGAAGAGAAAGAAAATCCACAGTAAGTTTTTCCCTGCACAGCTCAACACAAAGAAGCTTGCGCACCGAATGGGCGCGTCAGTGGCCGTTTGCATACCTTGCACACCCCGTTGCCAACATTAATATGATGATTATTACTCCTGCCATTGCCGTCGCTTTCTTTTGACGGCCGCTGCGTCTCGACAACGGTCGGATTGTTGGTGTCCTCTGGTTTACTGGAAGGGGGAAAAAAAAAAGGGGCGAGTAAAAGTGTCTCGCCATTGTCACGTGTTTTTAGAGCTATGCACGCGTTTATTTAAAAAAAAAAAAAATCTCGAGTTTAGGTCAACATGCTCTTACGTTGAATTTGGAGTTTTCTTAATGGTTTCGGCTGCTCTTTGTTTTGCTGAAAGGCGAAACGAAAGGATGAGTTTGGGAAGACGCGCTTGTAAATAATCACTCCGTCAGACAAGCGCACCTTTCTTGCCTTTGCCGCCGCCTTTTGGGTTTTTGCTCACAAACTTCAGATTTTGCTGCTCCAGGTCTTTGATTCCCGCCCGGTCTTTGGCGCACAGAAACCGCGCCTCTTTGTTGGCGCTGGCGGCCCACTGGACTTCACCCAACAGGAACAAAGCCTCGCAGAAGCGATAGTGGCCCTGGGAATCGAAGCGTGTGCAACATGACGCGGCCGTGGGCCTGCTACTGTCGAGAGTGAGATTCAAAACCAACATGCATGAAGCATATGCTGGGGGGAGGACAAACGGACCTTGGTGTAGGATGGTTCTATCAGAGTGGCCCGCTTTGCATCCACAGCAGCGTCACTGTAAAAAAAAATTAATTTTTTTTTAAACATCATCATCAAATAACGATAGGTTAGGGGGTCACATTTTAAGGTCACCTCCGCATATTGCATGCACGGCGCGCAACAACTTGATGAAGAACTCCTTTTACAAACAGAAATCAAGAATATCGAGTTTTCTTGTGGACTACATATGGCAATTTGAAATGTTGCTTCAGCATCATGGAACTTGACATGCTTGATTTGCTTTCGCGGGGCAACATACAATGAGGCGGCGGGCCAGATGTGGCCCCCGGGCCTCAACTTTGACACCCTGTGGCTTCGATTGCGTGCGGTCTGCTGCCGTGTTCTCGCTACTCGTTCATTCCAAATTTCACAGACAGGCTTTGCCTTTGCCCGCCGGGTCTTGAAACGCAACTTCCGCAGCGAGCTCGGGACGGGCCGAACGAAGAGGCGACTCGCTGGAAAGACCACGTACGGAAACGACTGCGCTCGCTCCGAGTGGAATTTGTGCCGGTGTGAAAATCAACACCAATTGCCGGAATAAAATGTCGCCACGTTCACCCCAATGTTGAGAGGAGAAGGATGAGACGTGTACTTACAGGTAGTTCTGACGGCGGGTGTGACAAAGTGCCCGATTGCTGAAGGCGATGTGATTTCCAGGGCTGTGGGGGCACGGGGGGGGGGGGGGGGTATTTAGAGTCACGCAGCCTTGTGTGGGCGGAAGGAGGCTGAGAAAACATACTTGAATCTGACGGCTATGGTATATTCAAACGCCGCTCCTTGGTATTCCTCCTCCTGAAAGAGGTCGTTCCCGACTTTCTTGTGGTATTCACTTGCCTGGATGAAAAGCACGTCACAATCGGTGCGCTGGTAAAGCATCGGAAAGTCAACTCACTGGAATTGGACAGGAAAGATTTGGGCAAAACGGCGACATTTAACTCAGCGCAGGCCAGAAAAAAAAAAACAAAAAACAAACAACTATCCATCCATCCATCTTCTACCGCTTATCCGGGGCCGGGTCGCGGGGGCAACAGCTTTAGCAGGGAAGCCCAGACTTCCCTCTCCCTAGCTACTTCTTCCAGCTCTCCGCGGGGGATCCCGAGTCGTTCCCAGGCAAGCTGGGTGACAGTCTCTCCAGCGTGTCCTGGGTCTTCCTCGGGGGCTCCTCCCGGTGGGACATGACCGGAACACCTCACCGGGGAGGCGCTCAGGAGGCATCCGAATCAGATGCCCAAGCCACCTCATCTGGCTCCTCTCGATGTGGAGGAGAAGCGGCTAGACTCTGAGCCCCTCCCGGATGACCGAGCTTCTCACCTTATCTCTAAGGGAGAGCCCGGACACCCTGCGGAGAAAACTCATTGTATCCGGGATACAAGCGGCCGACAAACAACTAATAAACTAAAATAAATTTTTGAAATGAAATGAAGTCTTCCTTTCAGGAATCTGCGGAAAAGTGCTGCATCCGCCAAGAACAATCGTGACTCTGCAGAGCAAATGTTGATTCCCCGGCTCCAAAAGGTGAAGCGAAGCACACGCGGGCGTAAGTAATTCTCTGCATCTGCAACCTGCCATCAAGTCTTACCGCTCGAGCGTCCTCATGGGGCATCGGGTTCAACTCCATCATCGTCTCACGCACGCTCACCCCCATCATATGAATGTAAAACACGTCTGAAAAGAGACAAAGAGCGCGTTTGTTGAAACCGGACGACGGAAATACGGCAATATGCGGAAAGACGAGAGATTTTGACACCGACGGAGAGAGCGAATAGCGTTTAGCGTAGCCGGCTTACATTGGTGGAAGATGAAGCCCAGAGCGGTGTGGCGAAGGGGCTGGTGGGCCAAGGCCTGGACACGGGAGCGCATGTCGGGCTTTCCCGACTGCTCCAGCCACTCCACCGCGTCTTCGAGAGCCTCCGGCGATTGCTGAGCGCACACAGAAGCGTTCAGAAAGGCTCTGCCGCAACAGCGGAAGCTCTCGCAAGTGGAACGATGGACAAACAACTTGGATGTTCAGCGATGCCCGAAGATGCGGCGGATTATCGAGTGGCAACAGCACGCGCGCTGCCTCAGACTTACCTCGTAAAAGCTGTTATGGATCGAGGTGAGACGAGGCAATTGGTCCGGCAAATACTGAAAAACAAGAACGCAAAAGATAAATCCCCGCTTGAGAGAGACGCCATTCTTATCTTTTCCGAGGGCCTGGCCAATGCAACACAATCAGTCCGCAGCTCAAGAAGGTCAACGCCACATTCAGAGTCATAACTAGGGACCGATTGATATACCATTTTTTTTTTGGGGGGGGGGGGGGGGGGGGGAATAAAATTTCAATAACAGGACACCATCTGAGACATCAAAAAGATTGGACTTACAGCTGCAGCCTCCAGAGCTCTCAGAACCGCCTCTATGGTGTCGATCTTGCGTAGAGTCTCCAGACTCACAAAGGTAGGGTCACTTCACGAGGGAGAAACACACACACACGCGCACACACACACACACACACACACAGTTACACGGGCACCTTGGCATGGTACCATTTTACAAAATTCAATAATAATATTCATTCATTCATTCATCTTCCGAGCCGCTTGATCCTCACTAGGGTCGCGGGGGGTGCTGGAGCCTATCCCAGCCGTCTTCGGGCAGTAGGCGGGGGACACCCTGAATCGGCTGCCAGCCAATCGCAGGGCACACAGAAACGAACAACCATTCGCACTCACACTCACACCTAGGGACAATTTTGAGTGTTCAATCAGCCTGCCACGCATGTTTTTGGAATGTGGGAGGAAACCGGAGCACCCGGAGAAAACCCACGCAGGCCCGGGGAGAACATGCAAACTCCACACAGGGAGGCCGGAGGTGGAATCGAACCCAGGACCCCTGCACTGTGAAGCCGACGTGCTAACCACTGGACTACCGGGCCGCCCTTCAATAATAATGATTCCTAAACCCCACTCACCCATTTTTAATATGCCTCTATTTAAATTTTATATTTATTTTATATACTTTTTGTCCATTTCACAATCTTGCTGCCGTCAATTGGGAATTTCTCCACGGTGAGACAAATAAAGATGACCTTATCTTATACGTGCGCAGGTGCCAGCGTGTACTAGTTAGTCCCAAGGTCAACATGAGTCACCCGCCAGTGTGTTCTACGAATAGCTCAACGGGAACATTATGACTTGCTAGGAAAAAAAATTAAATTAGAAGATTTTTTTTTTGCTTCACCTTTCTTATTGTACAAAATGTTTTATGTTTTGTTTAAAAATAAAATAAGTGTTCAATGTGGACGTTTTATTTTCACAAAGGCTGACACTTGAGTCAAGAAAGCTGGTCATCAACTGACTTACTGTGCGTTGAGTAGGCCGATGTGCGTAGCCCAGTGGAAGGGGACGCTCATGGCATCAACTTTCAGCAGGATGGGCGACCAAAAGCTGGCAAATCTCATATGAATATCCGCCTCTTTTTTGACATGGACTGGGATTTTGAGCCAGGAGTCAAAGTCTAAGAAGACACACACACGCACGCACGCACAATACATATCGTCCCAGCCGCCTCACGACCAAGTGTTGAGTATATCACGCCGCACGGACAAGACAAAATCCACAGCTGTGATACGTTTGCCCTTTTTCAGATTTACCTTCATTGATGGAGATGGGAAGATGATTGGAAAGCAATTTTGGCACCTAAAAAGAATTGAAGAAACAATAAGAGGGATTAGCCTCAACAAACAAATAAACACATTGACCTGATGCTCGTCAGCGCACAAACTGAAAAAATGTGCGGTTTTTGACCCAGTCACCAACGCAGTCCGTGTCCTCGGAATCCAAGTCAGAAATGGCCGCCATACCTGTAACAACATCATGGTCGGGTTTAAGGCGTTTAGGAAAAATTAATGTACAGTGCAACTGAATGAAAGTCAAAGTTTTGACTGTTTACAGTGAGCAACTTGAGCATGAATAATAAATGTCACGCCTTTGAGTATTTACCTATAATACAACAAATATGAATTACAGAAACTATGCTTGCATTAAAAAAAATAAAAAATCCATCCCGGATGACTGCCGTGTCATCGGGGATGGAGAAATTATCGGCCTGGGCGATGACTGGCGCGAATATTTGCCATTTTGACGAATATCGGCAGAAGCTTTCTTGTTTGTCTTAAATGTTATGGCCGACAAAAGATCATCTTTAATCATCTGTGTTCAATTGCAATGTAACATTTTCAGTTATTTTGAAAATGTTAGCCCCTGTAGAAAACCATAGGAAGCCATTTTACTTGTATAAATTTTCCTTAGACTGCTTCAAACCTGCTGATGACCTTGGAAGGAAGCCTGATTGTTTTTTGTTAGGATTTGAAAAGAAAGTGTCTACCGTGTTAAGATTTAAAATAATAATCCACATTTAGCAAATCTGAAAAATGGCTCAATTCACCGCGTTTTAAAGGCATATCAACTAAGTTTTTGCGTTTCAGTTTCTATTCCCAATATTCCGCTTTTACTGAAAAGGACTGAAAATGACCGTGTATTTGCGTCTCACCTTTACGAAATGTAGATTATTTGGGGGTTGGGGGGCGCTACTCCAGGCGAATTACTGTATTTACTCCTGTTCATGCACTTCTCGTTCTACTCGTAACCAACGTGATGGACAGAGTTGAATGGAACTAACGAGGCTAATGACTCGAGATTACAGTATGTATAATGAGAGGCCAACCGTCTCTCGATTTCCGATGAAACAAAACTGAAATAGTATCGATCTCACGCCCATCTCGGATTGAAAAGCGCGTCGATACGAGGCGCAAATAACCAAATGACGTGTTCGCCCGCATTGTCAGGAAAACTAGGAAATGTGGCAGTTTAGCTAGGAGTCGTTAGCTTTGGCATTTAACACCCAAACTGAGCTAACTCCACAGCCTGTACGTGTTGTGGGCGGCTAATGCCTCGCTCGAAAACACAAGAGAAGCACCTGAAATCTGTGGTGGGGGGTTTGGGGTTCTGGTACGTTGTCGTACAAAATTCGGGCAAGAAAATCAAGCTCGCACAGTTTTGACTCAATCGCTCTCGCGTCTTTCTTACCACTTCGGTCGTCGACGATCTGCCCAGATCCCAAAACAACCAAAGCAGGGGCAAAGCCGGTCTGCTTCTGGGAGAACGAAACATACGCCGGGAAATAAACAGAACACGTTGAAAAAGTTTTTCCAAAATAAAACACACCTTCGCCCTCCTCCTTGAGACAAATTTACGACTTGTGCCAAGGAACGTCCACAAGTCACACGCGGCGAGCTTGAGTTCAATTTCAAAGTGAACCTGACGGGGTATCGATCAAGCAATTAGAGCAAAGCGGTTCCTTTTTTTCCCCCGAACCGAGTAAAATATCATGTCATTTCATATTCTTGACAAAAGCGGTTTTAAAAAGTACAGAATAATACTTATTTGAGATGTATTTTGTCTTCATTTTCTCCTTTACACGTTGACATCTTCAAAACAACACACGTCACAGATAAACGCTGATAAAAAAAGGGATTCATTGTTCCTGTTATTCAATTTTCTCAATATTAATAAGCACGTTGGACAGTGTAACATTTCAAATTCATATGCGATTTAAAAAAACATCAGTCTCAGCGAAGATACAGCAAACGGAACAAAAATACAGTAGAGCAGCAGACCCAAATGTTCATCTAAAACGAGTTTTATTCCTAAAATGTATATTTCGTATTATTGTAAGCCACAGTAACATCATGCAGAGTTTGATGAACGTTTACATTCGGCTTAAATGTATATTTGTGTGTAATAAAGGATTGACTTACCGGTAACTTGTATAGCACACAAAAATGTAAGTGGGCAGTGATTCTTTTTGTTGTTGTTGCATATGACACTTGCGTTGTACAATATTTAGTTATTACTCGATATAATTGTGATGAACCTTTTTTGAACAGTTATGTGCCGTTGTTATTAAAGGACTATTGCTTTGTTGCCGATCTTTGCCTCTTTTATCTTATTATATAATGCTACAAAAAGGGCGCTATGTAAGTTGAATTAACTGTACGATGGACACAAAAAAAATATTTTGTGATTGGGCTCTGTGGCCAACCTTCCAAACATTACATATTTAAAAAAAAAAAGTTCCAAACCCATCTAGATTGGACTGAGCTCAAAAGCATCCTCCTGTGCGAGCAGTTGCTGGAAGACTTTTTTGGAGTGCAAGAAAAAGCTTCTGCTGTGCTCCAGGTCTTGTGCGTTTATGATGCGCATCACCAAAGCTCGCTGGATGGCCGGAGATTCGCAGGGGTGATGCAGCACGTTGTGACTGACATTTCTGCCCGGCTCAATGACCAAGAGCCCCTTTTTGGAAGCCACTTCATCGGTTCTACAAGCTCCGCCGTGGCTCGTCTCGTTGAACGTCTCTGCTTGGCTGACGTTAAAGGGCCACCCACTGGAGCGGGTACCGTTACTGCCACGCCGCGGTGCAGATGCTGCACTCTCCCAAATGTTCCTGTGGAGGTAGATGGTGTAACCTTGCACCAGGCGGTTTAACGCCGTCTTGTAGGACAACCGAAGAGACTCCACCGACCCAATTGGCACAGAATGAAGACGAACCTGCGCAAACAAAAAGCTAAATATGAGACCCCCCGCCCCCCCCAAGTCATGTTGGCCGGTGCAAAGTGCAACAAAAATAAAATATTTTCCCAAAATATTGACTGACCTGGTGTATCCTCATATGGAGATGAAGTGCGGCTCCAGTCAACCACTGCTGCATGGACACTGAACTCATCCTCTTCTTCTTGGTCATCCTCTGGTAATGGTCCAGCATTTCCAGTTTCATCCAGGTATCGTAGATCTCCGTGGTCTCGGCCATCGTGTCCTGGTCGTTGGCCAGGCCCGGGATCGAGCGCAGGTAGTTGTGCGCAATACGGCCGATTCGCGAAGAGATTGCGAGGCCAAAAATCTTTTTGGGCGGTTTTGTCAGAGGCCATTGGCCAGGATGTCCTGAAATGTTGCCCCTCACCTATTAAAGGAATAAAAAATACAGCTTAGTAGTCTCAACAGAAATAGACAAATAAACAAAATGTGTGAATTAGCATTACATCCGAAAAGGAAAGTCACAATCTTACAAAACAATGACCTTAAAGTTATGCAACGTGTTGTCATCTCACAAAAAACCTTTGTCATAATACAACAAAAACGACCTGTTGGGCAACGTGGTCCAACAGCAATGACAAAGCCAGTGCGACCACACCGACGCCGCCGTGCGTGACCCTGGCGCCTCCCAGCTCTCGGTTAAGATGGAGGCCCAACGCCGCCCGCTGCTCCTCGCTTAGGCTCCTCTGCAGCGAAGAGTACTGGTGCTGCAGCGCGGCCGACGAGTCCAGAGACAGGAAGGAGTTGAGGACCGGGTCCAGGGAGATGTTCGGGACCATGTTGGCGTCACGGGCCGCCGCAAAGAGTTCCTGGACGGTCGCCTGTGAGGGAAGACACAGACCGGGTTCCAGCAGGATCATGGCTGACTGCCTGTGTGTAATAACACGCTTGTTTTAGTCCGCAGTATTACTGACCTTGTGTGTGTTTACTTACAGTCAGTGACGTCAGCTCAACCAGTCGGCCATTGGAACGCCGCACAAGTCCAGCGGCAAACAGTGGTGGGAAGTGCCCGAATACTGACCCCCCCCCCCCCCCTCACTCTTTTGCCTTTTCTCTGTGATGGGCACACACTCGCAGCTAGCCACAAGGCACATTGGAAGATGCCTTTCTCAAGGTGACCAATGCAAACAGCCAAATTGCGACAAAATGAATTGCAGCGATGGTGTAGTTTTGATATTGTAAACGTAAAAAGGTCAGAAAAAACACACAACCAGTAACGATTTGCTTTGTTTTAAGAGATAATGCACAGACTTGCCATGTTTTTCGAAAGGAGAAGGCTAACTGTGGAAAGCATTACTTTCCTTGGAAAAATGCAGTCATTTTTTAAACATTGCCAATTCATACTTGTAGTTTCTTATCGCCAGAGTTTTGGGTTAAAAACACACAAACGAATGACCAAGTGCTTCGTTTTCGTAGTCTCTACTGCGCATGCGTGTACTGACTGCCATCTTGGGGATTTTTTTAAAGGAAAATGGGAATAAAGTGTATTTTCTTTCAAAAGAAAATCTTTCGTAATTTTAGAATTGTAGATTCGTGGTATCATTAGCGATAAACGTCGACGTTACAGAAAAAATACATTGAAATGTACACGACATTTCTTTTTTTTTTTAACGCGTTGTTTTCTTGACGTTGAGACTTTATCCTGGTTGTACTGTAGAATTATTCATATTTCTTTCGTCAAACCGCAGAAGAGGGGAAAAAATCCAAACGAAAAGACACCCAAGTGGCGACAATCACGTGACACCATGTTTTTTTTAAAAACCTTTATTGAACAAGTCAGAATACAATTCTCAGCTAACGCTTTCCGGCGACCGGTGACGTCACGCCCAAATCCCCCCCCGCCCCCATGTCTGAAAGCCGATGGACCCAATAAAATAAGTACAGTACAATGGCGCGCCTCCTGCTATATTTCTCATTAAAAAGAGCCTGCGATTTTATTTTTTGGACCATTCTTTAAACTTGCGACCATACCACAAGAATCTCGAAAAAGCTACTCGTCGCACAGTTGCCCGCTATCGTAGCTGAAAGAAAAGAAGGTCTTCTACATTTGTGCGTTAAAAAAAAAACAAAACAAACAAAAAAAACAGGTGAGCACTTCACATGGACGGTTTTGCAGTAAGTAACTTGCGTTTAAATCGCACGCGATGCAGTTCTCTTAATGGTGGTCCTACACGGTTTAGCTGCTGCATGGGGCTAACGTTAGCGACATGCCACCAACGGTGTAATTAAACCATAATAATGCTTGTAGATACAAAAATGGCATTGGGGAAAGAATGCTGCTCAGTACATCACAGCGTATTATAGCAACGCTGTGAACAACGGGGCGTCCTGTCACTTAACGGCAGCATCTGTTGGGAGAAAAATGTGAAACTAAAGTTCCCCCGCTTTAACGTTGTTCATCGTTCGTCCCCGCGTGTGTATACAACACTGTATATACATATATTGTTTTTTTCCGAGACAAAAGTAGTCTTTTGCCATCATCTTGAGGCATTAATGCAGGATTTCTTGGAATTTGTGGGATGGCTGTGAGGTTTTTCTGGATTGTGCTTGGACAAATAAATTACAGGACTCTGTGGCGCTATGGTAGCGTGTTTAACTCCAGATGAGGTTGTGCATTCAGTTTCCCCCTCATTTGCATGCTCGTGGAATTTCAAGTTACCCCCCCCCCAAAAAAAAAGAAAAAACTCCCAACAAAAATAATAATTTTCTTTTTCGCAGCATGAGTCAGAAGACGGAGCGTCGCGGCATCCACGTGGACCAATCGGAGCTGCTATGCAAGAAGGGATGCGGTTACTACGGCAACACCGCCTGGCAAGGCCTGTGCTCCAAGTGCTGGAGGGAGGAGTACCAACGGGTGCGCCAGAAGCAGATCCAGGATGACTGGGCCTTGGCCGAAAAGTAATACGTGTGCGTGGGTGTGTGTGTGGTCCAGTTAATTGTTTGTTTTTTTTAACTTCACCTTTTATTAATGCAAGGTGAGCTGTTCATTTTCGGGGCTGCGTGTTGTTTGAGGAGCAGTTGTCCGAAGCGGAGAAAATTACGCTCTTGTCATTTCGCTAGGTTGCAGCGAGAGGAGGAAGCGGCCGCCTTCGCCAGCACTCATGGCGCACCAGCCCAGGCCCAGTCCACGCCGCCTTCGTCCCAGTCCCAGTCCTCGCTCGGACCCTTTTCCAAGTTTGAGGAGAAGAAAACCAACGAGAAGACGCGCAAGGTCACGACCGTCAAGAAGTTCTTCAGCCCTTCGTCGCGCACCTCTTCCAAGAAAGGTACAATTGGAAGGAGAACGTTCAAATTCAGTGCACAGTGCAACAACGACGAGGAGATAGATTGCAAGAAGGCACAACGCTCGGTCCACAAATCGGAGTTTAAAGTCTAGAACCAACGCAACCTTTTTTTTTTTTTTTTTTCCACCTCATCATCATCAGACTCGCCGGAGGTGAAGACGAGCAGCCCGTCCGCGAGTCGCCACGCCAGCTTCGACTCAGACCAGGCGTCCAAGGACTTTGCGGACTTCCTGAAGAGCATGCAGCGGCCCGGCCGAGAGATCCACAAGCAGTGTCGCAGCTTCCTGCTCAGCATGTCCGGCAAGAAGGTGATCGCTTCGGGGGGGGGGGGAAAAAGTCCTTCCTCAGAGGCCGACGTGCTGCAAACGCATTCCGCGCAGGAAATAATGCCGTCACGCACCAACCGCTTTTGTTTCAGGACCTGAACGCAGAAGAAGTGTCGGAGTGCGTTCAGGACTTCTACCAGGGCCTGGCCGACCGCTTGACGAGTCACTTCAAAGGTGGGGAGAGTCCCGGACCACTTCTCATCCATTAAAAAAAAAAAAAAAGTGACGGAGGCGGGATTGTGGCGTTCCCCCAGGTTCGTCCGAGTCGGTGGAGCAGGTGATGGACCAGGTGGAAAAGTACATCATGTCCCGTCTGTACAAAAGCGTCTTCTGCCCGGAAAGCACCGACGACGAGAAGAAGGACTTGTCCATGCAGAACCGCATCAGGTGCGCGTTGCCCGTCTTGCGCGCTTCGCCGACGTTTGTGCGGCTCAACTGGACGCCGGTTTGCGCTCGGCCTTGCAGAGCCCTCCACTGGGTCAACATCCAGATGCTATGCGTGCCCGTGGACGAGGAGATCCCCGAAGTCTCCGAGAGCGTGGTCCAAGCCATCACGGGTACCCGAGGCGTTTTTCATCCCTTTCTTTTGCAATATATTGCCCCACCCCCTTCCTCCCCCCTTGTTTACGCAAATGAGCCGGAATAGTAGTTGGCCGCTGTACTGCGGCAGATTGACAAAATGGCCGATCCCATCTCCACCAGAAAGAAAGGTCTTTGGACACCTTTTTTTTTTAATCATTGTGTAAAATGAAAGCGAAAGAACTAGTACTCGGTATCGGAGAGTACTCAAAAGGTGATCACTTGTACTGGTATCGGTCTTAAAAAAAAAAAAAAAGGAGTCTCAAAGATCAGAAAGCTCAATTTTCAATATCTGCAAAAAAAAAGTCGTCTCAAAGATCAAAGAGCTCAATTTTCAATATCTGAAAAAAAAAGTCGTCTCAAAGATCAAAGAGCTCAATTTTCAGTATCTGCAACAAAAAAAAAGGAGTCTGAAAGATCAAAGACCTCAATTTTCAGTATCTGCAAAAAAAAAAGTCGTCTGAAAGATCAAAGAGCTCAATTTTCAATATCTGGCAAAAAAATAGTCGTCTCAAAGATCAAAGAGCTCAATTTTCAATATCTGCAAAAAAAAAAGTCTCAAAGATCAAAGAGCTCAATTTTCAATATCTGCAAAAAAAAAGTCGTCTCAAAGATCAAAGAGCTCAATTTTCAATATCTGCAAAAAAAAAGTAGTCTGAAAGATCAAAGAGCTCAATTTTCAGTACCTGCACAAAAAAGTCGTCTCAAAGATCAAAGAGCTCAATTTTCAATATCTGCAAAAAAAAGAGTCTGAGAGATCAAAGAGCTCAATTTTCAATATCTACAAAAAAAGTCGTCTCAAAGATCAAAGAGCTCAATTTTCAATATCTGCAAAAAAAGAGTCTGAAAGATCAAAGAGCTCAATTTTCAATATCTACAAAAAAAAGTCGTCTCAAAGATCAAAGAGCTCAATTTTCAGTATCTGCAACAAAAAAAAACGCCTTCCTTTTTCTAACACCTTCCCCCCCTCGCTAAAGTCTCCAACCACCCCGCCCTCTCCGCCCCCCCCCCCCCCCACTCCAGACATCATCGAGATGGATTCGAAGAAGGTGCCCCGCGACAAGCTGGCGTGCGTGACGCGCTGCAGCAAGCACATCTTCGCCGCCATCGGCGGCACCAAGCGCGAGCCGGCGTCGGCCGACGACTTCCTGCCGGCGCTCATCTACGTCGTGCTCAAGGCCAACCCGCCCAGACTGCAGTCCAACATCCAGTACATCACACGCTTCTGCAACCCCAGCAGGCTGATGACCGGCGAGGACGGCTACTACTTCACCAACCTGGTTGGTGGACAGGATGTAAAAAGAAGAAGAAAAAAAAAAAAGGCCACAGACATATCGGACTATCAAACCGAATAGCCACAAAGATGATGCAACCCACTCCCCAAAGATGGCGGCCAAATGTGAGATTCTCCTCAACGTGCGTCTTTGTCTTGTTGTTTTTTTGTTTTTTTGCGTCCAGTGCTGCGCGGCGGCCTTCATCGAGAAGCTGGACGCCCAATCCCTCAACCTCACCCCGGAGGAGTTCCAGTCCTACATGTCGGGCCAGGCCTCGCCGCAGTTGGACCGGAGCCGCGTCGCCGCCGACTCGGATCCGGCGGCCACCGACCCGGCGCTGGCCCGGCTCCGGCGCAACCTGGACCTCCTGTCGGACTTGGACGCCCGCCAAGAGGCGCTGATGGAGGCGGCCCGCAAGCTGCACGCCGAGCTGCCGGCGTGGTCCGAGAGCGTGCGGCGGGAGGTGCGGGACGCCCTCCAGAAACAGCCGCTGACACCGAGTCGGCCCGCCGTCACGGACGATGCCCACTGCCCCCCCAAAGATCTGGCGGCCCAAGTTTTGGCTGACTAATGCGCTACAAACTTGACACAAGTCCACGCATTCCATGTATTTATCTTTGTAAGCTTTCGTGATGAACTCCACTCCATGTTGTGTAGCCTCACTCCAAACTATACAAACTTGAACGTGGCATCGAGTCAACGCTGCTATTTCTTTTTTTTTAAAATAAACTGATGACATTTTGGACTTTTATTTAACTTCCGCATGTTAAAATATTTTTTTAGTATCACTCCATAAAGGCCACCTGATTAAGTACACTTTCTCATTGAGAGAAAAATTTGCTGTTTCTAAATGCACTCAACATTTTTAAAGGCGGGTGTTTAATATTTTTAAATGCAAATATAATATATCCGTATATATATATACAGAGAGAGCGAAAGAGACGGAGAGTTATTGCTCAAATCTAATATATATATACACAGGTAAGTATTCTCTAGTGAGGAACCATATTTGCGTTGTCCAATCTTTCCTTATACAGGAACACAATTTCCCTATGTGGGGAAAAATAAACTATGGTACATATCCTTTATGAACATGCAGGTATGTTAACAAAATACACGCGTAACAACACGAGCAATAAAATGCTAAAAATATATGGTCCAAAAACTGTTAAGAACACAAAAACTGCAGCATACAGTAGAGGTATATGAATCAAATACAGTATATAAAAAGACGCGTCACAAAATTAGGACTATTTGCTCCAAAATGAGACTAGTTACAGACCTTGGTGGCTTTTCTTTCCGCCCATTCACTATGTCGAACTTGACCTCCCCTCGATCACCACACAACGCAGCATTGCTCCATGAATTGATGTCGTGCAACAAACTTTTGAAGCCAGCCACGGAACGTTTCAAAGTCCTCTATGCCCATAGTTGGCGCCTTCTCTCTAATTAGCGTTATAGTTAACGGAAGGTTTTTAGCACGATAACAGGTAAAGCGTTGCAGGAAATGGTTTGTTTACTGGACTGACCGTCCAGCCACAAGCCATTCACTTTGAGCAACTAATCGGATGCGTTGCATTACAATTTAGACCGTTTGATCTTCAGTACCTAAATGTAAATGCATGAAACAGAAAATCGTTCGCGATTCCAGTAACACTCATGCCAATAGAGTCACTTACATGTCACCGTTTTGGATCCAGTGAGAGTAAATAGCGGCGCAGACAGAGTTACTCCGTACTATCGAGCGCGAATTTCTTGAGTTTGCGCTCCTGCGGGCTTCCGTATGGCTCTTCCGGGTTCGTGAACCCGGAAGCCATACACGATCGTTAATGTAATATCATAGTCGAATTTTTAACGCAGTTTTGTATTTTGGGTGAAGGAATTTCCTTTTGACAGATGTCTATAAGTGGGAATACTTACTTTGTATTCGAAAAAAAACACCCTGGGAGTGACTGCAAAATAAATATGGAAATTTCACTCGTCATATTATTTCAACGCGTCAACGTGCCGCGCTTGACTTTACATTGGCATGAAACTCTGCAGTATTCTCGTTGACGCTAAATGAAATGCTGTTTTTTTATTAAAACGACGGCAAACGATATTAACTCGGAAAAACACAGCCTTACAAAAACAGAACTGCAATTAACCGTTTGTTTATTATAGTTGTTTTTATTCTGTTAGGTGACGTGTGACTTGAGTGTGTGAGTGGTTTCAGGCTTCGGGGCTTTTACTGCAACAGTGACTGTCTCTCTTACTCCGATGTGCAAAAGAAGTGAAAAAGCGTCGTGGTTTGTACTTTTAAAGGGCAGTTGAAAGTCATGGCTTTCCGCAGGAAGTGTCGCGTGCGAGGCCGCGGAACCACAAAGCAGCTTTCGACGGGGCCAGAGAGGCTTTGTATCCAAATTCACAGGCTGCGTCCTCCGAAGCCTGTGTTTATTTTTCCTCGACCGCGTGACGTCACTTCCGCCGCGTTTTCAGCCGCGGAACTTGTACGAGGACACGTGGAAGGACCGAGCGAAGTGTTCTTGAAGTTGGAAGCCACACGCGGTCGAGCTGTGCCAGAAGTGACGTCATCCGTCCGAAACTGCGACCTTCGGAGGACGCAGCGTGCGAACGGCGTGGACAAAAGGGCGCAGTTGACAAGTAAAAAGTGCCGAGAGCCGATGTGAGGGAGGAGAACTGCCGTCGCAAGAACCCGCTGCCCAAATATGGTCAACGCAAATCTCTCTTCACCAACTGATACAAGTGGCCAACTTGTCATCATTTATGAGTGTATTGTGTGTGTACGAATCCACTAAAGACCGCTTTTTGAAAAATTCTCTCAAAGTACATCTCTATTTTTAATGTTTCTGTATTTTTCATTTTGTAAGAGAGAGAGAGATTGACATTTTTGAAAACGTGAAATGATGTCTTTGGACCTCCTTCGATTGTGCAGCTGCATTCGTGTACATTTGTGGAAGGAAAATCAAGAAGATAAAAGCTGGATGGTGGGTGGACAGTGAAAGCCTTGTCGACACGAGCAAACGTCACGTTTGTTTCCGGCAACGCGCGCCACTGACACGGAAACATCAATTACGGGAGCAAATCGTTTAGGCGCGTGGCAAAATGGCGACCGTTGTTTTATGATCTTTTTTTTTTTTTTTTTTTTCCGAACGGCGCAAACACACCGTTTTTGAATGCTCGGAGACAGAAGTTTGCTGGCGTCAGACAAGGCCGAAGTAAGGCATAGATTATGTACAGGGCTAAGCTAAACCAGCGCGTTAGCGTCGAATATTCACACGGCAAACCCGAGAAACCAGGAGGAGTCCGAAACATGTCCGATTATGTACAAAAATACTTGATATGCAAACGTCCCTATGGGAAGATTGGAATAGAAAAAATAAAGAGGGATCTGGCGGTGGGTGAGACCGCGACACACCGTCTCGGGTTTTTTTTTTTTTCTCTCACCGCCGGCCAAAGCGCGCGTGTGCGGTGTCCGTGCGGAACAGGAACCAGGAGCAGGAGAGCTACACTTTGGACTCGCTCTCGGCGTTGGCGACGTCTCCGTTGCGCTCGGTCCGCGAGTCTCGGCGCTGGGCCTCGGGGGCCAGGCCCTGCTGGCTCAGCTTGCTGCCCATGGACCAGGTGAGAGGCAGGCGGGCGCGGCCGCTCATGTCGGCCAGCTGCCGGGCGCTGCAGGCGGGCGTGTTGGTCTCGTAGATGTCGTGGAAGCTGTTGTAGTCCACCTCGTAGAAGCCGTCCTCCAGCGTGAGCACGGGCGTGAAGCGGTAGCCCCACTTGATCTCGCTGCTCACGTACGAGCTGCGCGCCTGGCACGTCATGCCTGCGAACAGCGGCAAGGGTTGGCGGCGACCGCGCGCGACGTCCGTCCCGTCCGTCTATCGCCGTCCGTGTCGCGGACCCCGCCCCCCAGGGACGCCCCGACTTACCCGTGGCCTCGACCATGCCCTCCAAAATGACAACAATCTCCAGCTCCTCCTTGGCCAGGTGGTCCGGGGAGATCTCCCAAAAGGGACTGTTCCGGTTGATCTCGTGGCAGATGATGAGCGGCGAGACGAGGAAGAGCCGGTCGTCGCCCGTGTTGTAGCCCACGTTGATGTCCGTCTGGTTGAGGGCGATGAACTCGCCCTCCTTGGTCTGCTTGGACTTGATCAGCTTGGCCCGGATGGAGGCCTCCACGATGTGCGAGTTGCGCAGGTCGCCCACCCGGAACATCAGGCACAGGCGGCCGTCTCTCATGGAGACGACGGCGTTGGTGGAAAACACCAGCGTCTCGGCGCGCTTCTTGGGTTGCGAGATCTTGACGAACATGCAGCCCACCATGAAGGCGTTGACGATGGAGCCCAGCACCGACTGAATCAGGAGCAGGAGGATCCCCTCGGGGCACTTGTCCGTAATGACCCGGTAGCCGTAGCCGATGGTGGTTTCCGTCTCGATGGAGAACAGGAAGGCCGACACGAAGCCGTTGAGATTGTTGACGCAGGGAGTCCAGAGGTTGTCGGCGAGGTGGTCCAGGTCGCCGCGCAGGTACGCGATGAGCCACCACATGAAGCCGAAGAAGAGCCACGTCACCGTGTAGACCAGCACGAAGATGAAGATGTTGAAGTGCCACTTGAGGTCCACCAGGGTGGTGAAGATGTCCGTCAGGTAGCGGTAGGTCTCCCGCACGTTGCCGTGGCGGACGTTGCACTTGCCGTCTTTCTGCACGTAGCGCTGGACCTTGCGGCCGCGCTCCGCCGCCGCCGGCGGCTCTTTGGGCGGATCCTTGCCGCCCGCCTTGTGGAACTCGGAGCTTTTGCCGAGGGCCGGGCTCTCCACGTCCTGCTCCATGAGGATTCCCGGACGGATTCAAGGCTGCGAAGAGACGCAAACGCCGTCGGTGGCAAAAAAAAAAAAAAAAAACCTTCCCGTACCCGGCGACATTTTTCTCCACGTTACGGCGACTACGCTGGCACGTTGACTTGCACGTTGCGTATTTGCGGGTCGGCAGCCGACGACTGACTGGGATGCTGAAAAATTTGCCTATTTTGATGCGACTTTTTGGAAGGAATCGGTGATTTTTGGAGTTCACCGTATATATCACATCTTTTTTTTTTTTTTTTTAATTCCATTAAGTTGTTCTGGCCCCACCACACACAAAAAAAATAACAGGAAATTATTTTTGTTTTTTTTAAATAAATTTTTTCTTTGTCTACTGAGTGACTTCAGCAAAACTTTATTTTGGTTTAAAAAAAAAAAAGAAATTTAATAAACAAATGATATACTATTTTTGTTGTACCAAGATATCAAACAGGTATTTACACGATTGAAATTTAAAAGTCATTTTTACGCAAGTAAGGATCTGTACTTATACTCAAAAGAGACTGCAAAAACTTTTGCCACCTCTGTAGGATCTGTCGGAAAACTGAATTTGCACCCCTGACTTGACTGTGATATTTTTCTTACCCCCCCCCCCCCATCCGCCATGAGCCTTTCGACCCCATCGTCGGATTTACCGGCAGAACAAACGAGCGCGTTGAAGCCGTCGCGCACTCCATTCGCAAGGGAATATTTGGAGCTTGAGCAGCGCCGGTATCCATGGCAACGCGCGGCTCTGTCTATCAAGTGCTCACAATATAGCGGGAATGTTCTGGAACAGGCCGCAGCATTGGATAACATGGGTCTCGTTATTTTCAATCGGGGTGGGGTAGGGTGGGGGGGAGGCGAATTCGGAGCATTGGATGGTCCATTTTGGCAATCGTTTACATTTTTTTTGAGTCGTCTACTCTTAAAGGAGAGCAAATATTAGCAGTGAAGCAACAAGGTAGTCCAAAGAGACTCCTTAAGAGCCACATACCGTAAAGCCAAGCATACCGAATGGTAAAATTGGCATCCGAGTGAAAAGTACAAGTTCAAATCAAGATTCATTTGCTTTTTCAGCCTTAAAAAAGAAAAATGGCAAATAACTTGAATGAAGGTGAACAGGGCACAATAAAGCGAGCGCGTTTTTCCTTCAAATGTTTTCTTCTTCTTAATTCAGACGCGTAAACGAGATCTTCCCAAAAGCGAGCTAACTAGGAAAAGCTTTTTGGCCAAATAAATCACATCCTCTGGATCGTGGTCTGACAAGGAGCTAACGGCAATTAGCACGCTGTCGCTCGATAAAGGCTAACTGGTAGCGGCGAACGCTAAAGCAAACCACAAGATGTCTCATAACTCGTCAATACGTCAATATTGGATTAAATCCAATGAATCTAAATCTAAATCCAACGGATTTAGATTCGTCAGGCTGAGTGAAATCCGTTCTCGCCACTGCTATGATGTTAGCCGTAGCAGCTTTAGAAGAAGATCAGCATAGTTTTCGATGGGAAAAGGTACGAGAGAGTTAGCACAGCATTGCTCACGTTAGCGTCCATTTTTGCCGCTTGTCTTCGGCGCCATTTCTATAAATTGACGGCCGGCCATCACAACGGGGTGTCATTTTGTGGCGTCATTAAAAAAAAAAAAAATCCTAAAGCCCGACGGAGCATCTGGCGGCCGTTGCTTGGCAACCATTGTTTGGGGAATGGGCTTGAGCAAACAGAAAATGGGATTGTTTAAGCAGGTGCGCGCCACAATGGCCGACGCAGGCTCATCCTAACGTCAATGTTTCTTCCTGGATCGCTTTTTCAAATGAAATGAGAGATCGGAGGGCCTGGTCCGCCATGCGAACGGGAGCCATATGGCGCCGGCGTGACATGACAGTAACATATGACGATTCGGAATGATCTCCATCGAACTCCGCGCCGCAGATATTTCCAAAATGTAGCGACGACCTGTCTAAAATTGTTCAACGGCTGGCGAATCAACAAAAACATTGCGCGTCCTCCTTTTGGATCTCGCCGGCGCGACCTCTGACCTTTTGCGTGACCTCTGACCTTTTGCGTGACCTCTGTTGGCTATTTTTACAAAGGCGCCATCCCTTTTTACGCCGTTGTTCAATTTCAGTTTCGAGGCACGGGACTCTTAACCGTTTCCAGATCCCCCCCCCCCGCCCAATGACCCGTCCTCAACCCCACGGGTGCTTTCCGCAGGTAAGCGCACGCGAGCTCCTTCTTGAACACCTTCTCATCCCTTTTCATTTGCGTGTCTCTTTAAAACACGCTTGTCAACAATGGAGCTCGCGTTACAAAACGGGCGAAACTATTCAGAGGCGGCAAGTCGGGGGCGGGGGGGGGGGGGGGGTCTTGTACAGGAAGAGGCTGTTGTCATGGAGATGGAGGCGACCCGCTCTATGACTGCTCAGACGACGAACGCTCCGAGGTCCGCTGAATATTTGCGCCGTGCGTAGAAAGCGGGCACACGCAGGCCGCGGCGGGCCTGCCCTGCACAGCCGGCAACATTTGCCTTCACCCCCCCCCCCCTCCAGCCCCCCTCTCCCCGCCTGCCTGCCACCATCCCTCCTAACTAACGTCGGTAGCATTAATAGCATCCTCGTCTTGTTACGCAACCCCCCCCTTCCCTTCCTAGCGTCCATCCGTACCCTTTCCGCACCCCCACGCGACAAGGCGTTCTCATCGGACGAATGGCTTCCAAGATGCTCACCTGCAGCAAACGGGCGGCCCGGATGCTTCCCATTCGCTTCCTTTCCCGGACCGGCGGCGAGCTTGTGAGCGGACGGCTTAGAAGCGGCCTTTTTCCTCTGCCTCCATCCTTCCTGCTTGCTGCCGCTGCGAAGAAGAAGAAGAAGCTAGCTGGTTGGCCCGCCAGCCTCCTCCCACCGCCCTCCTCCTCCTCCTCCCCCTTCTCCTTCTCCTCCTCCTCCAGCAGCAGGACCGGCGACCGTGGCCCTCCTCCCGGGTGGGCGACAGACACTCTGAACGTCAGGGGAGAGGGAAAGGCAAAGAATAGCGGGCAAAGGTAAATGCGAGGAAAGTGAGAGATGTGCGTGGCGCTTTAAAAAAAATAAAAATTAAAAAAAAACAGGCCTACCCCTTCTACTTTTGCCACCTGTTTGTCAGAAACTTGCTTGTGGCAAAAGAAAAAAAATAATAATAAATTGGGAAGTGGAAGGAAATTGAAAACATTTGAAGCAATATAAATCTGAAAAGATTGGTCTCCATTTGTATTCGGTCTAAATCCGAATAATTTTTTTTTTTTTTTTTTTTCAGTCCAATGCCGATTCTGAATCTGATTCTAAAATTCCCACAAGTGAATAATAGGCAGATTAATTAGAAAAAAATACATAATGAATAAAACACTTTTTGTTTTTCTGTGTCCCTTCGTGCTTACGACGATAAAAATTAGAAACCAAACTGCTTTGACTGCTTTACAATGCTGTCTTATTGTATTGGTTTCAAATTTACAGCAAAGAGAAATCGGGTTAAGATTTTTTTCTTTTTTTGGGGGGGGGGTATTATTTTTTTCCTGTGTTGTAATGTGTTAATCCGTAATAAATAAATAAATATTACAAGGGGGGGAAAAAATGGCAGATTTTTATCGGTTATAATATAGCTAACATTAGCCGATTCGACTGGTCAGCCGATGATTTGGTCCAAATTGGCCTGTTCCACAGCAGTTTGTTCAAGAACGCAGAAGTGAGCAGGTACTATTTTACTGGTAAAAAGTGAAAAAAAAATTGGGGGATGGGGTGGGGGGTTCTTTTGGAGGAGGGCGTGTGTCTGAAACGGATTCCTGGCATTTCCATTCATTTCAAAAGAAAATTTGCGGTGTGCAAATAAAAAGACGGCCATTTTAAGCACAAGGGATTTTTATATTTTATACATATATATATTTATAGATTTACTTCAATTAGTGTCCGTCATAAAATAGTACAATAAATACAAAGCAAAAAAACAAAACGACAGCTTCCTAGAAGCCAACAGATTTTTTTTTTTCTGATGATCCATGATGGAAACAACACAACGTAGTGCTACGAAGACAACCAAAACTAAAGTGGGACGTCTATAGCGTCTAAGCAGTGAGCTACAAAAGATACACTTTGTCGGCTACAATCGCAAGGTGCTCAGACTTCATCAGGTACAAGGACACCGGGGGGGTCCCGTTAGCTTAGCGTCAAGTGCTACGTTCCAACATTTGCTTGTACTTTATGAAACGTGAGGGGAGTGTGTGTGGGGGGGTGGAATGGCGAGCGGAATGCTTGAAATAATTTCGATGGCGGAAATTGCAATAGCAGGGATGGGCACAGCAATCACGACATTCACGATTCATTGAGTCTGCAATGGATCAAGGCGAGTTTGCCGTCGAAAGCGGGCCGGACTGCCGTGTTGATATATCCAAGCGGGAAACGGCGCGGAAACAGGAGTTCAGCACATTCACACTCCCCGCTGGGGGGAAAACGTGTATAATGCAACAAGGAATCCAGAAAACAATGTCGTCATATGACCGTCCCACGCGGAACGAACAAGTAGGGACCTTCTTGGGGGACGGCGCTGAGACGCCAACTAAAAAATGATTCAAGAAAATCAAAATTCCCTTCAGGCTCAAGGCTAATGTTGTCTTTTTACAGGGAGGAATAATAATTTTCCCCCCAAATTATACTTCCAAATGGAAATATAGCAGATTGTTTTTGTCAATCTCACCGAAATGGGCGCGTTTCGATCGGGTGGCGCGCTCCCCTGCTCGTTTCCTGGACCGCAGGGCCAACGCGGAGTACGGCTTGGATGGCGAGGGAGCAGAAATGCTAAGGTCGTGTGTGACCCGTGACCTTTGGGGCTTTCAGCCATGTTAAAGGAGGGACTCTTTGGAGTCCCATCGGCCGGCGGTAAAACGCGAGCGTGCCTTGAGCGGAAAGGACGCGAGGGCTTCCAAAAGGGGCCCGGAAACGGGGAGGGGGGGGCGGTTTGGGGGGGGCCCGCCTTTCACCACCAGGTGATCTTGAACTCGTAGATGGGCCTCTTGCAGTAGTAGTGGTTGATGAGGTGCTTGTCACACACGCCGATGCACTGCTGCTCGGCGGCGATGCCGCGGTGCGCCAGGTCGCCCACGATGCAGTGCAGCAGGTCGTAGACGTCGGCCACCGCCTCCCAGGGCCCGAAGGAGACGTCCACGTCGCAGTGGTGCTCAAAGAGCTTGGCCTCGCCCTCGGCGCGCTCCGAGCGCAGCGAGTTGAAGAGCGGCCGCTCGTACGGCGTGATGGGCATCTCCTCCTTGTAGACGCACACCTTCAGCTTGGCGAAGCGCGCCTTCTTCTGCGTGGCGCGCAGCTTGGCGATCTCCACGATGCGCTCCAGATTGTCTGCCGGAGCACACACGGCGCTCCTTCGACTCAATTGCTTTTGGGGGACAAAAGTAGTCGCGTCACGGGCGGGCCTCCGTGCTTACCTTTGTAGTAGGGCAGCAGGTCAAGAAAGGCCTGCCGCACTTTCTCTCCGGTGAGCGGCTGCGTGTCCTCCAGGAGCTCCAGCAGGGTTGGGATGGAGTAGTACTGCGCCTCGCGGTGCACCGCCCTGACGCGCTCGCGCTGGGGCAGCTCGCCCTCACGCAGGAAGTTCAGGATGTCCCTTCGCGGACAACGCGAAGCGTTGAAATGCGACGCGCACAATCGCGTCGGCGCAACTCACCCAAAGTAGGCGCCGTCGCGGTCGATGAAGAAGCGTCCGTCTGCGTCGCGCGGGATGTGGTGGCGCCCGCTGAACATGGCGGCCAGCATGGTGTCGTCGTAGCGGCGCAGCGTGGACAGCCGGGTGGTGAAGAGGGAGCCCCCCACGTTCAGAGAGATCACCTCGGGAAACTTGACATTTGTCCAATATTAAACTCGTCTGGCTTTGTAGTGTGCAGTACGTTTATGGTTTGAATGAGGAATATAGGCAATTCGAACCTATTTTTATGTCCATTAACCTTGTTATGTGTTAATGTTCCGAGCAAGGCACTTTATATTAAATATATATATATTATATATTATTTTATATTAAATTAAACCTGACAGAGGGATTATTCTGCCGTGTTTAGGTCTGGATTCAGGATGAAGTGCATAGCTCGCCACGTGACCCAACCTTGGCCAATCACAACGCAGCGGTTCACCAAACAATCCAAGTTTGGCGCTTGGTTATGACGTCACGTGTTATCCCTATTCAGGGCTGCTTGCAATTAAATGAAAACAAACTGTTTTGGGTCAATGTCGGACCTTCGGCCTACCTCCTGCTCCTGTCTGGCGTCCAGCGGGTAGCGAGACGGCTTGCCCCGGCAGACGTTCGCCGCTGCCGTCGCCGCCACGGCTGGGGAGGCCGGCTTCCGCGAGTCATCGTCGGCCATGGCATCGCTGGCTTTCTCGGCGTCACCCACGGTCGAGAAGACCACCATGACTTTGGGCAGCGGCAGGGTGCGCCGCTCCTGGATGAACCGTCTCACCCGAGTCGTCGCCGCCGGTAGCAGGGGGCTTCGGGACGGAGACTCTCGCTCTCCGCCGCCGACACCCGAGCCGTTGGAGCTGCTCGCGCCATTCTGTTGCATGCGCGCGGAAAACCGCTGCCGAGCATCAACAAAACGGCGAGCGATGACAAGTCAGCCAAGAGGCTTCACTAACACTCCGCTCCTTCATACGGTGCCCAATCGATATCTTTCCACAACCGGGTCCCGTTTATTTCAAGATATGTTAAGGCGCCGCTAGCTTGACAGGGGGGCGTGTATCCTTCGAACTGTTTTCGCTCCTACCTACTACGACGTTGGCTAAGAGCCTACGTCATGACGTCGAGAGCGTGGGAGAGTCGACGCAGAGATTCCTGGAATTATTATTATTTTATTTTTTTGGAATGCGTTTAAAGTACCACACCGGGTCGTGGTGTCTGTATTTTGACTCCAACGCTCAACAATATGCGAAAGTCTTTTGGGGAAAATTGTTGCTAACTCGAAAACGAGCCTGTTGTGTGACGTCATGACGTCACGTCGCGGGTACGACCAGCTAATCCGTTTTTTAAAAAATACAGTACAGTACAGTTCTGCCTTATTTTCACACCAAAACAAGCGTCGCGACAATCGCTTTTAATAAAATGCTGATTCAACTGCCAAGGAAACAACAGCTACATAATGACAACGATAAACAGAACAACCATTATTATGCGAATTAAAATGTTTGGCTGAATGTATAAAAAACAAAATACAATTTCATCTAAATGGGCTAACTAGCCTGCAAATTATCGCGTCGAAAGAGGATGAGTTACAACTCAGACATTTCCAGAATAAATGTATAACAATTAATTTAAACTACTCCGGCAACTTAAGAATGGCTTTTTTACTGTTACAACTTTTGGAAAAAATGTCAACGTACTCAAGTGAAAATCTCGGTACCTTGCCAAAATATACTAGCTAGTAGTAGAGGATGGCATGACCTCAATTACAAATTGTATGAATAAATTCGGCGTATAACTATTTTTGATTGACAGGCAGGTTTGTTTCCAGTGATGTACAATTGCGCTGCTGTTTCAATGCGAATTCAACCGAGGGTTATTTTCAAGGAGGGCTTGCCAAAAATGAGAGTCAGCATCTCCAAAAAAAGGTCACGGTATAAACCTGACACACAATATTCACAGCACTTCACTTGCTCTGCTATTTTGCCCAATGTGGGGCCTTACACAGTGTGTCCATCTCCAAATCATCTCCGATTAACTGAATTTACCACAAAAAAAATTTAACCAAGTATCAATCAGCCACCTTTCAGTCAAGTTCAATTCATGGGCACTGAAAACCACAAATTGGTGTGTTGGTGTGTTGACATTTTGACTTTCAATCATGATTTGACATGTCTTGCGTGCCCACCTGAAATTGCAAACACTTTATAGGTCGCTGTGAGGTCTCTCGTGTGTCTTGAGGGTGTGACGGATGTGGCGAATTGTTGTTGAAAGGAAGCCAACGCGCACGCTTCACCGCTCATGTTGACTCCAGCCGACGCAGGAAGCAGCCGGACCTCGCAAGGTAACGCGGCGGCGACGCGCTTGCCAATGCTGTTGTCATCATTTGGATTTGGGTGAGTTGAGGAAGGATTTTAGATCGCTTTTTTTGTGCCTTGGATTGTATCGCAGCGTGGACGTGTCTTTGGCTTTTAACCTTTGAAGCAAAAACATCATGTGATGAGAACAAGAAGACACAAAAATACTTATGGAAATTAAAAAGCGCCATTGTGCTTCACTTCCATTTCCTGTTACAGCAGTACAAATTATAAATCAAACGGAAACAAATGGAAGGATCTTTTTGCTCGATAGAGAAACGGAATATCGGGCGAACAAAAATCGGGCATGGTTGGGCTGTTGGAAAAATATTTGAATTCTTAATTGTTCTCAAGAAACGCCAATGAATGTTCAAAAGCCAGCATTGGATCCCAATATGATCACTTTACATGGCGCACCTCAGGGATCTGGCCAGGCTCCTTGCTTTTCCATATCCTGTGCTCCAAATTAGGATATTCCCACCTAAATGTCTTCAAATGAACAAAACTGACATTGCCGGAGAGGTTTTATCTGATGAACGTTACCAAACTCATTTGTGAGAATTGTCAACAAACGTTTTGGTTTTTAATCATGAATTTTAAATGAATATCATCGTTTGAAATAGAAAAAAAAAGCCACATCATGTTTTAATTATGGCGATACTCTGGTTTTTATTTTAGCCAGTTTTCTTGGCTTTTGTCATGTACTATATTAATTGTATTGATTTATTGCCTATTACACAAACAAGGCAGTTTAAACATCAATAGCTATTTCACATCGCTCTCAAACGCAACAGAAATTGTTAATAATCCAGAACAAGAATGCGCTTTTCAGATGTGCGCCCGCAAACTCTAGTCGCTTTGACCAACCACTTCCTGGAGCTGCAGATGTGTGACTTTATCAGGAGGAAAAAAAAACGACAACCCAATTGCAGATGCCGTTTTTGATGTGTTCTAAGTTTGAACAAGTGCTGCTTTCAGATATGCTGGGAAATTCCATCGTGCAGTGTGCGATTGCGACGACCGCGTCGCTGGCCTCGCTCAGTTTGCTGAGCCTTCTGTGTCTGAGATGCAAGAGGAAGCCGAGTAAGTTCCCCGAAGTGGATTTTGTTTTGGTGGCATCAGGATTCCAAGAACATTCATTTCAATTCCATCATCAGTGCGTCAAACCGGTTTGACCGATATCGTCTTCGACGAATGACAATTCCACATTTTTGAACGGCATTTAGGATCAGTGGCGTGCCACAAGGATCATTGCCGGGGCCCCACACGGTTTTCCAGATCGGTCTCGGCGAAATGCGAAAACGAGAACTAAAATCAACTGCGCTCAATTCCATTTTACGAAATGGGACAACGTAGAGATAGTTAGGCTGCTTTTACATGAAATTTGTGCGTCCTTCTTCATTAGATTTCAAAAATTAATAATTCATTAATATTTAATTTCAAATTGTATTTCTCTTTTTCTTCTGATGGACTTAAAACAAATTAGAGTTGGGCTAATTTTCCTTAAAAAAAACATTTTTTTGGTCATTATTTATTTACTTTTTGTCAACAAATGGCACTCAAGCCCTTTTTTAATCGATTTATTTTTCCCACAGAGACCATACACGAAGAAGCTCAAATATACAACCCGCACACGTTGTGAGTATCATCTTTTGTGACATGCTAAAAATCGTATGCCGCATTTAGACTATGACATTTTTTTTTTTTTTTTTTGGTTTGACATTTTTGACAGCCAGCGTGGGGGAAGCAGATTTGCTGTCACGCGATCCAAAACGGGTAAATAAATCCTCCCGCAGCTAGCATGTAGAAAATGCATAACAATTGTTGGGTCAATTGACACATTTTCATTTATTTTTGGCACATTCTAACAATTTGTCGTTTTATTCCTCAGTCATGAAAGCCAATCAAATGACCCTTTCCTCAAAGTAGGCCTTTTTTTTCTCCATTCAATCGCAAAAAACAAACAAAAAAACTGCGAGCTCTGCCTTAACAGTTGTCATTTGTATTTTCTAGTGAGGGCGCATGTCCAGGTCAGTTTTGTACAATTTCTGACTATTCAATGTACACTTTGCAAGACGTCCACGGTCGCCAACGTATCAACTGATGCAATCTTTACGCTCGCAGCTCTATACGCGATAGCGGGGTCACCGCCCAAGATTTGGGAACATATTTATGTGTAAGTATTGATTTCTCATCGACAAAATTGACCATTCCTCCTCAAATAGTGCCATCGGTTCATTAAAAAAAAATAAATGTTAACATAAGCATCTGTATTGATTTCATGGATCCAAAGGTTTTGTCTTTGCAGCGATCCGCTCCCCACCACGGTGTATGAAAACGAGCAGATGGCTTCGAGGATCGGAGGTGGGTGATCAAAAAAAAACGAGAGAAATCAATTTGAGCCGGCGTAGGCTAAAACGATCTCGCCTTCAGATGCCGATCCCACCGAGCCTCACTACGTAAACGTGGCCGACGCGGCGCCGACAGACGACGGTAAGGAGACGCGGCTTTGGTTTTGAGGCGAGCCGGATCACAAGCCGGCGGGTCTCGCGCTTAACGAAACGCGCCGTGTCGCCTCACCGCACAGACGCCGACGACTATGAAAATTCAGATTTCCTGGTGCAAAAGGCCTGCGGGCTGGAGAACGGTAAGCAGAGAATTTGCCGAAGGCGGCGCGGGCGCGCGTTGATTTTCAAGTGCCCCCACCCCCCGTTTCTTTCGGAGTAGATTTGTTGTACGAGAACCAACAAGAAGCGGAAGGGGACACGCCCCCTTTCCTATCGGGTCGAGGTCGCCGCCAGGTGTCTGTCGTGAGAGGTCATCACCCGTGACACCGCAAAGGATCAGATTTCACCTCGTGGGGCTGAAAATTATTTATTGACGACAAATCATGCAGCTTTGTTCATCAAACGAGTCTTTACGTTCTATTTAATTCATTGTCATGACTATGTTTTGTTTTTTTTATAAGTTACAGTATTCTAGCACACCAAATAAAAATATTATGAACGTTTGTTTCTTTTTTTGGGGGGGGGCAGGCTGGAACAAATTAAGCCATTTTCAAACCTACCAGGTGATTTTATTATTTTGTTTTAAATACATAAAGACGAACTTGGTATTGCATGCCTGGATTCTTCAAAAAATTGAAAAAATATTAACCCCACCCCCAAAAAACTGATTTTTCTCCCATGTAAATTTCATTCATTGTCTTTTTTTTTTTTTTTTTAAATTGTGTGAGGAATAGTTTATCAGAACTTTAGTTTGCCAATAACAGGATAGTCCCCCGTCACCCCCCAAAAAAGTATACTAAAAGTACAACATATCGGAAAACAGTCTAAATGTTTTTCTGTACTTCATCTCCACCCCCACAAAAAAAAATTGAGGTTGCCATTGTGCAAGCTGCGAAGGAACACAAGAGTAGCGCAATGGTTTTAGGGACATTTATTAACTTGAACTGGCGACCAGAAGCGACCCGAGGTCAGAAGGTACACAAACGCCACACGAACCGTTTGTCGTGTATCAGTCGTGATGCCGCGAATACACACAAGTTAGCAGGGGGGGGGGGTGACTGGAGGAGAGTAACACGCACTTTCTGAAGTCTGGAGTGATGTCAAGTTTTCATCACAGCAAAAAAAAAAAAAAAAAAAAAAAAAAAACCTCCACCTTAATGATCCCTCTACTCTAGTAGTTGCCGAGTCGTGTCCCGATAAGGCACAAGTGCGACTCGTCACAGTTTTTAATAAAGCCTCGCTGGCTGTGTGCGTCTTTTTTTTTTCTTTTCTTTTTTTTGTAGGGTTGCACAAGTTGAACACCAGTCTGGTTTTAGTTGCTACTCACCTCTCAGCATACACACATTCACATGCCCTCTCTTTCCGTCTCACAAACACGCACGCGTGCGCTCACACACACGTCGGCGGGTCGATGGGAAGGAAGTTTAGACGTTGCTCAGGGCGTCCACTCCGGGAAGAACTTTGCCTGGGGGGGGGAAAAAAAAAAAAACATACCGGCACGAGAATTGATCAATTGCATTGGGAGGACAAACAAACGCTAATAAATAGAAACGTGGATCTGATTCAATTGATGGTTTAAGTCAGGCATGTCCAAAGTCCGGCCTGGGGGCCAAATCCGGCCCGCGGTCGAATTTCATCTGGCCCTCGGCCCCCGTCATAAAATCAGTGCCGTCTGGCCCGCGGGTTGGTCGCAATGGAACACGTGTTGCATTGACTGAGGTCTCGTAGACTGGTGAGTGATGTTTCATAGAGTACTGCTTCCCTCTAGTGGCTAAATGAGTAATAGCATTCACCAAATGAGTAATAGCATTTAGACACTAGAGGGCATCACTCACGAGTTAACAAGACATCACTCCGTGTTTATATTGACTGATATGTCATATTTCAAATTCCTGTTTCAAATGAACCAAAAGAAATTCTTAAGATTGTTGAAATTAAAATAAAAATGGAAGTGTGAAACAGACTGGCTTACTAAAATTTGCTGAACAATATTGTTGTTCAATGTAAAGAATGTCAGCCAAGGTCGGCCCCCCCGACATTTTACCACATAAAATCTGGCCCCCTTGGCAAAAAGTTTGGACACCCCTGGTTTAAGTCCTTCACTCACCTTCCAGCAGTTCCAGGCTGGCTCCGCCTCCTGTGCTCACGTGGCTGACCTTGTCCTCAGTGTTCCACTTGGCACAGCAGGTGGCGGTGTCGCCCCCACCTGGACATCAGAGAGACAATCGCGTGCCGATTGACAACTGCGGGGCGGTTTCAGGAACCGCGGCGAGACGCGCCCCCGAACTAGGTGCCGCTTCTTACCGATGATTGTGACGCAACCCGACTTGGTGACCTCCACCACCTTGTCCATCAGGTTCTTGGTGCCCTTGGCAAAGTTGTCCCATTCGAAGACGCCCACCGGGCCGTTCCACACAATCTGCTTGGCTCGGCCGACGGCCTCGCCGTACGCCTTGGAGCTCTCGGGGCCGCAGTCCAAGCCCTGGAGGAGGAGATGGATTGGATGGTGAAAGGCGGCCATTTTTTTCTCTTATAATCCTAAATCACATTTATTGAGGGTGGGGGGGTCTGCAATTCAAATTCGGCTCTCACCATCCAGCCAGCGGGGATGCCGGCGGCGACGGTGGCGACACCCGTGGCGGCCTTCTCATCGAACTTGTCGGCGGTGACAAAGTCGACGGGCAGCGTGATCTTGACGCCGTTCTTCTCGGCCTTGGCCATCAGGTCCTTGACGATGCCGGCGCCCTCCTCGTCGTACAGGGAGTTGCCGATCTGAGGGGGGAGGAAGGCAGAAAAAAAATCAAATAAAATCCTGCTTTTCTCTCCTTTCTGTCATCCGATGTTGAAATGGGTCATCTGGCTGAGCAAATACTGGTGGCGGTGTGAAATTGTTTGCGGATTTCTGAACTGCACTTGAGATTACAGTCTTGGCGCCAGGAGGGGAGAAACACTTTTGTTAGGAGGCTGCCGGGGGCCGTGTTGAGCAAGGTCAGGTTCATCAAGAGGTCCTTCCGCATCGGTCGGAAGGACTAAAGTGTATCGGTTTGAAAGAGGGCTTCCAGAATTTTGGCTCCCCCCCCCCCCTGTCCCCTCACCTCCATGTTGTTGAGCACTTTAAGGAAGGTGAAGGCCATGCCGCCGCCGATGATCATCTCGTCCACCTTATCCAGCATGTTGTTGATCAGCTGGATCTTATCTTTCACCTTGGCGCTTTCAAAACAAAACAAAACAAAACGGATGAACGCCGAGCTCGCCTTAAAACGTCAAGACAGCTCAATCTTTGGTGCTTTTTTTTTTTTTTTTTTTAATTGACTCTCCAGCCAAAATATTTTTCGTTGATGAATGTCCTCCACGTGGACTGCCCAAGAACAAGAGGCGGTTGCACAATCCGCAGGATTCAAATGGACTCTGAGCCCATCGCCGATAACGAGGCGACCGCAAAGTCAATGCGAGCGGAGCGGAAGGCAAGCGAAAGGTCGCAAACGGTGGGGGGGGGCGCCGGGTCTCACCCGCCCAGGATGGCCAGGAAGGGCCTCTGCGGTTTCTCCAGAGCCATGGCGAAGTAGTCCAGCTCCTTCTTCATCAGGAAGCCGGCCGCCTTCTGGGGCAGGTTGACGCCCACCATGGAGCTGGAGGGGGGTCCGGGGGGAGGCCGTGGTACGTCAAATTCGGTCGCCGTCGATCACTAGCGGCGCACGGGGGTTGGGGGGGCGGGCTCACCTGTGGGCTCTGTGAGCCGTGCCGAAGGCGTCGTTGACGTAGACGTCGCCCAGTTTGGATAGGGACGCCCGGAAGGAGTCGATCTGCTCCTGGGAAGCCTTCGTCTATCACGTTGGGGAGGGAAAAAAAAATAACAATAAAACATAATCATCCTTCTTTGTTGTTTTATTTTATTTTATTTTTTAAACAGCCCATCGTGTTCTGCACTCTGATTGGCTAAGGAGTGCCGACTAATGTTAAGAGTCTTCATGCCTCATAGCTTGCCAAATTTTCTCCATAACAAAACCCACAATGTCGATGAAACGTACCCCCCACCACCCCCCCAAAAAAAAACAAATTTTCTGAAAAAAAAAGACCTGAAAAACTCGATTTAATACATAAATAAATTGTATGTTTGATTGGAACTTTGCAAATCTTTCATCCATTCAACTTGGGACTTTTTGGACCACTTCCTGCTTGTATTGACGTCAGAAGAGTTTTTAAAAAAAACTTTTTGGGGCCGGTGGTGGAATGATTCTGAAAGCATTTTAACTTGGGGGGGGGGGGGGGGGGAGTAAAGGCTTTATGAGAACATTTCACACAATTAAGCAGCAGTAATATTTAAATGATAACGCTCCAAGTCTCTTGAGTGAGTTTCATATTTTCACCTAGTGTGGCCCTCATATTTTTTTTTGGGGGGGGGGAATATAACCTGGGTAACACATTCATTATTGTGGTTATAGGCACTGCGCGCTCTGTAGATGCTTCTAACGATGCCGGACAGAAGCTTGGAAGGTAGAAATGAATCCACGCAAGAGTGCATACCGAGCACGCCTTTCGGGGGACAGGAAAAGCAACAGCAACCTTCAAAATAAATGTCAGCAGCGGGCCCCGGAAGCCCCGATTTTTGATTTCACCTTCTGTCTTATTGATTCATGAGCATCTTTTTGCGCGCGTCAGTGAGCTTCACCTTGTTTCCAGCGGCGTCCTTGCCCTTCCCCTCCTCGGCCACGTGGAAGCGGAGGTTCTCCAGCAGGATGACGGAGCCGGCGGCGGGGTTGGCGCAGGCGGCCTCCACCTCTGCGCCCACGCAGTCCTTCAGGAAGGTCACGTCCCTGCGCACGGGGAGGAAAGGGGGTTGGGGGGGCGGTTTGTAAAGTGGCTGACCGCCGACATGACTTTTGCCTTCACTGAAATGCCCCTCACTTTCCCAGCAGGGACTTGAGCTCGGCGGCGACGGGCTCCAGCGAGTACTTCTCCGGCACAAAGTTGCCGTCGGGGCGGCCCAGGTGGCTCATGAGAACCACAGACTTGGCGCCGTGATCCAGGCAGTGCTTGATGCTGGGAACGGCAGCCTTGATCCTAAAGCGAGATTAGGGAAGGGACGTCAGCTCTCTCTCAAGTCGGCAAATGCCCAGGATGCAAAGCGTACCTCTGGTTGTTGGTGATGTGCTTGTCCTTCATGGGAACGTTGAAGTCAACCCTGGCAGAAAAGAAAAGAAAAAAAAAACAACAGGAAAAATAAATGGGCCTTATGAGGTGGGGGTTTCTAAATGCATACAAGAAAACCGTTTGAAGTTTTATTTGGGGATTGGACAAACTGCAAATACTCACTCAGAGAGTGTTGTTAATATTGTCCACTAGAGGGCGCAGATGTACAAGTGAAACGCAACCGACTGAACCTCAGAATTTGATTGCAAAATGTGCACTTATTCGTATTTAGGAGATTCAGATCACTCAGACGATTCGTTACAAGATCTGGAATAAGATAATAATCAATAAACGGGAATATTTTCAGAATGCGCTTGTAATTATTTGCAGAAGAAAAGGGGGTGGACCCATGATCAGGTATAGCTTATTGGGCCAAGTGTAAACTGATCAAATGAGTGAATGAGGCCCATTCTCTTCCTCATAGGGGACTAACCCCCCCCCCCCCCCCCCCATCATTATTTGACCGTTGGAATGAACGAGACGAGAGCAGAGTTGCTCTGATGCAGCAACGGCCGCATAAGCCAACGTGCCACCTCCCTCGTACGCCAGCGTTGCATAAGTTCCCTCCTCCCCACCTGATGCGCCCTAAGCCGACACCGGCGTGCAGACAATGCCGTACAGTACTGTGAAAGCAACGTCTGGTCCGGAAGCACAGCAGTCAGCTTTTCAGCGGCATTTTTTGGCAGCCCGAGGCGAGCATTTGATGATCCGCTGCCTTACAAACGCAGCACTTTTGATAGTGGCGGAGAGCCGTGTTATTGTTGTCTTCTGATCCGGCCTAACAAATGGGCAGCCGTTAGCTGGTTTTAGGAGGGGGGGGCAAGCAGATTCTTGGGTGCTCGGCCCACTGTTGCCACGGTAACATCCCCATATTGCCTCGTTTTCATTCGGGCCCTCATTTCGAATGAAATGCTCGCCGGGGCAAGCAATGGCTGTGACACGCTTGGCGCTAGCATGCTATTAGGTCAAATCACAAACTGTAGCTGACGGTGACCTTTGGCCTATGCCAACTGGGACCTTTGACATTTCCGCAGTGGACAGGTGTCAGGTTCAAGTGTGCCGACGGACCGACCGAACGGACCCGTTTGGTTCATGAAAAAAGTTTAGCTCAATGATGAGTACGTTCGATCTGGACACGGACTAAAAGCACAGTCTTGAATGCATTCTGTAATTTCGGCATTTATTTGAAAGACAGATAGTGAGGTTGAGTCTAGCATGTCCTCACTGTTTGGCCTACTCTTTATTTTGGATTTTAAGAGAGTTTATTCGCTCATCTTGGACATGTCCAAGACTCTCATCGCCCAAGCCGCATCATGCTACTATTTATCATCCGAAAAACAATCCTTAATATATTTGCTGTTCTCATTACAAAAAAATGGAAATAACTGGCATCGTTGGCACCCTGAAAATGACTGAAGATTTGATCAGAGATGAATGAGGTTTTCAAGCTGACCCCCCACCACCTCCCACCAAATATATTGATCTGTAGTGGTTTTATGGCAGTTGGTTTGTGCGTGCACGTTATTACGTACATTTGAGGAGAGCACAAAGAAAAACACGTAATGGTGCAAAATTGAAATATTCGAGAGGTTAAATGTACTTGATGGCAGTTTGCAACACTATTAATAGCAGTGTACTGGCACATGACGTCAGTACAAAAGTGAGGAAAAAAACACTTCCGGTTTCGTCAATTATGGACCATCACGCCCCTCGCGTTATTTCTCCACCTTGTCGTGACACCCCCAAAATTGAAATGATAAGAATCATCATGAAACTACTTGCAGTAGTAGTTATACAATTATAACAGCACAAAATAAATATCGAAGCGTTAGCTAGAGCGAGCTAATCCAATTTCCGTGAAGCACTCACCTCATGATGACTCGCTTCCCCTTGACGTCCACCTTGTCCAGAGTGAGTTTGTTCGACAGAGACATCTTTGCTCGTCTTTCTGTTGGTTCGTCGCGTTCGTCGCTGTGTCGACTCCGCTTCGGCGGCTTCGCTGGCTGCTGGGTGGCTGGCGAGCTCCCGAAAGACGGCGGTGACCTTAACAGCGCGCCGGGATAAGGTTGAGCGAAGACACGCCCCCCTTAAAATGATTGGCTGAAACGTGGAAAGAGGACCCCTTGCGTTTGATTGGCTAGCAAAGATGTCATTTATTAAACATCACACTTATTTCGCATTTATAAGCAGAAACTCGCTTCAGATTACGTTAAATGAGATTTCGAGACAAGAGTATGCGCGTTTTTTAATGACATTTACTCAGTTCGTCCATCTTCCACATCTAAACTGTATATTTATTTTGATGTATATTGGTTAAAAATATATAATGGTAGCAAAAAGAGTGACTAATGTTAAATACAACGGCAATATTTGGGTTATATTTTTCCAAAAGATTAAGCGTTGTGGGCACAATAGAGAAAACCAAGTAACAAAACACGGTTTTAAAATGAGACGTTCTATATTCATGAGCAAACGTTCTAATTACTTTAACATTATCAAACAATCTTAAAAAATCACTAATAAAAAGTAAAATCCCTGCTCAAATTATTATTACTGAAATGCATTGGTGCAAATTATATTTTCTATGCATAAAGCACACAAATTACAAAAAAACAACACAAATCTAGAATCACATTTAATTTATTTGGACAATATTGAAACAAACTTTACTGTTCATCTGTACAGTTGCAAGATTTTTGTTTGGACCTCAACCATGGCGGCTTTTTATGTTTTCTTGTATTATTCATCAGCCTCCCTCCATGGTTTGGGCATCACCTTCCCAACAGGGGACAGATTCCAAGTGATTCCCGTCTGAGTCACCACCTGTAAGAAAAAGGAAAAAAATAAAAAGCATGCTCTCACGATACTCTTATCCTGACTGGAGGAAATCAAAACCTGGATGGCACCAAATGTCGTGGATTTCAATGAAAAGAAGACAGAAGTGATAGTATTTTTTCAGAAGCATTGGTGCGTTGTATCGCGTGTGAAGTTGCCATTCCGGCTAGAACGAGCGTGGCAGCAGAGTCATTTTGGGGGACTCTTGCCACCTTCCCGAATAACAGACAAAGTCCACTTACATATGACCACACTGCTGTGCAGAAGACAATGCCGCCAACCAACACACCGGTGCCATACTTGGAGTGGAAGTCCTGTGGAGCACTGGACCCGTGCCTCATTTGGCGTGCAGCTTGCCCTGTAATACAGCATTTGTCATCTTTGAACAGTTTTCACCAAAAGTAAGGTGAGATTTGAACACAGAACCTAGGAATTGTGGGGCATGCTGTACATCTTCTATAGGCAAAAATTTTTTATTTGTATTGTGAAACGATCACATTGACATAATGGCGTTTTACTTTTGTTAGTATTTATGATTTCTTTGAAAGAGAACGGCCACTTTAACACACGGGTGGGTCCTGAGTTTAGGACTTGTCAATCTGACTCCAATATTAAAGCTCTTAAAACCTGTAGTAACGATGAATGCTGAAAGACATGGCAAACCAGAGCTGTTAGCATTAGCTTGCATGTTAGCACGCTGGCCAGGGTGACCCGCCGGAGACGCGTCTAAGGAATCTCAGACGCTTAATAGCGAGCACGATTTCTTAAAAGCCAATCAACACGTATTTGATAATTCCAGGTCGTCTTACCGCTGATGTTCACGGCGGCCTTCGCGAACCTGTACATGACGATACTTGTAGATACCCTTGAACGGAGCAAATGAAGCAGGTCTGAGGTTTTTTTGTGTGTGTGGCGGAAGTGATGTAATGTGAGCATGCGCAGTCGGTTTCGTTGTCGTCTCGTGGAACATGTGCAAAAGACGAATGCAGCAAGAAAAATGTACGCCTGTGGACATTAAAAACATGAACGAATGTTAAAAAATTATCTCAGACGTTTGCTACTTCGGTTAATTAAAGTATAAAACTACAATAATGAACGACTTGATTGTCAGTGTCAGGATGGCCGAGTGGTCTAAGGCGCCAGACTCAAGGATGAACCTCCTTCCGTTCAAACGGGTATTCTGGTCTCCGAATGGAGGCGTGGGTTCGAATCCCACTTCTGACACATTACTTTTGCGGAGGATTCTGAATTATATATTTCGGTATTCAGCGGTAGCAACGCTGAATACTGCAACTTTTATTTTTCAATGTACTAAGTCATGATATAAGTACGACTGGAAAGTTGAATACGTGTTCTCTCCTGTTTTTGCTTCTTTTATTACATCGTTACACATTATGATATGATTTCAATGATCATTTCATGATTGTTTGAGGGATTAGCAGTGAATTGTTTGCCTCAGCTGCCGTTCAAAAGGCGGAAGGATTTACATGTTCGAATGAAAGGTCTTTGAATAGAGCTCCGCCATATGAGTTTTTGAGGTACAAGCCATCGTTCGGCCAATTTTTCAGGAAACTAATGACATTTAAGCGCCTTATGGTGGTGAACTCAACTCACTTCACAAGAAAGTAAAATATTACATTGTGCTAATTTTTTACATTAGAAATGCATCATACATTTTTTTGGGTATCACAAGTCAACAATAGAGGGAAAAATAAGAGAAATTGCTTTTTCCCCCTCCCAAAGCTTTATTTCTTAAGCGGATATCATTTCCAGACTGATAGTATTACAACATTCAGTCCGCATGTACAAAGCTTAGCAAATGACAGTTGTGACCTCGATTCAAGGCGGTCCGGTGGTCGAGTGGTTAGTGCATCGAGCTCACTGTGTAGAGGTAACCGGGCTTCATTCCCGCAATGCGAGTGTGAGCGCAGATGGTTGTTGGTCTCTGTGCGCCCTGCGATTGGCTGGCAAGCGGTTCAGGGTGTCCCCCAGCCGCCTGCCCGAAGACAACCAAGCATAGGCTTCAGCAGCCCCCCCGACCCCCTCGTGACCCTTGTGAGGATAAAGCAGTTTAACGGAATGGATCGTTGTGTGGCGTATTTGAACGGGAATGACAGTGGAAAGAGAGAAGCATCATTTTATAAGGAAGGAGTACTTGGTCCATCTCTTTAAAAAAAAAAAAAAAAAAAATCTTCGCTTCACAACTTACATTCATTTTGATTTACCCCCACCCCCCCCCCCCCCCCCGAATCGCGTGTGCTGCCTTAATCACCACAAACTTATTTTGACATCCGGGGTTGCAAAAATATGATTTGTAAATCGCTCGACGCCGACGACACCTCGAGGCAGCGGAAAGACGCGGTCGCCATGACGCAACCGAAGGGAAGATTTATCATGTAGGCATCCCGCGTCCTTTACCGCCCGACGAGCACACGCGTGTGGCGTTCGTTAGTCCGCTTTCTTGTCCTTCCCTTCCTCGTCGTCCGTGTACTCCGTCGGCTCCTCGCCGGGCTTCAGCAGCTTGCCGATGTAGTCGTATTTAACTGCAAGGGCAGAAAACGGGACAGATGTTTTGAAATGTCCCCCGTACAGCTTTGACAGTCAATAGCAGCTTCACCGGAAGAAAAAAAAAAAAAAAAAAAAAAAAAGGTCGATACGTGAAGACGGCGAGATCCTTGCAGGCACTCACACGTGAACTGCGCCTCCCACTCGGAGAGGCTCTCCTGCTGCGCGGCGCTCAGGTCGGACAAGTCGTCATGCTCGTCTTTCAGGGCCTCCTGACCCAGGCAGAAGGTGGCCAGGCCTCGGGACGCGTCCCTGCCGGCGAAAACGCCGTACGGACCGTCTGGGGGGAAACGCAGGATGGACATTGGACCGAGACACGTAGAACGAAACAACCGCAAACAATTCTAAGAATGTGTCTGCAAGTCAGTCTGTCTGATTTTGGGCTCATTTAATGTACACAGCGAGTGTATGAAGTGCTGCCTTTGTGAGTGGAAAAACGCTCCTCTTTTTTTTTTTTAGGGTGGATTGAGTTTTCTTGGATGCGGAGGTACTGTAAGTGGTGCACACACATACTTGATTGCAGCGTCGGGAACACAATGTGTGTCTGGGCTGCATGCGCCAAGTGCACGGATCTGCACATTGATTGCCAAGTGTTTGAAGTGCTGCCACTATGAGTGAAAAAGGTCCGCTTGCTTTGTTTAACTCGCGAAATCGGACCCCTGCCGATACCGATTTCTTGAAGTCAAGGGAGAACAGACGTTCATTGGCAATAGAATGGAAAATATTGGCGTAAAAAGAAAAAAAATCATTAAAAAAAAAATTAAACACAATGTGCAAGGAGCTCCACCAATCAGCAACAAGTCTCATAAAGTGAAATGAAAACTTTTCTACAGTAATTTAAGCTTTCCAAAAGTTCCAAAATGTCAAAACATGCCTCCTTGCACACTTTATCTTTATTATTCATTAAGTGATTCTGTGGCTGGGCGTGTACTGCAACGAACGAAGAAAAAAAAAAAAAAGAGTCTGTGCATGACAGCGGTGTGATGTCAATGCTGGTCAGAGGTTACACGGAGCAGAGGTTGCAAAGCTCAGATGAGCTAAAGGCGGGTGCGAATTTTCTGGTTTGGGGGGGAATTGTCAAGTAGTGCAACTTGGCATGAAAGCACGCTGAGCGCCGTTCCTAATATTTTGGAGAACCCGATTCCGCACCGAGTGCCATCAAGTCCCAAACAGCGGCCCAAACAAACCAAAACAAAGACAACGTGTACTATCGCAACGCACTTAATATGATTTGTCAAGTCGACACGAAATTTCATCTCGTTGTTCGCCGCACTACGAAACATCAGACGACAAAATAGCAGCGATAAGGCCATTCGGCTTTTGTGAAAGTTGGCGCTAACCCGGCCCGTAGAACTTGCTCCCCCTGGTCACGTCGAAGACTTTGCCATTGACAGCCATGAGGATTCTGGGACTGCGCAGCCCATCGTAAGGCTTCAACTCGTCCAGGGTGAAGTCTCGCTTCTTCAGTTTGGGCAGCTGTTGCTCCGCCGGGCCCACGTCCGGCGGCTTGTCGCCGCGGAAGATTTTGTACAGCAGGTAAAGACATAAAGCGAGCAGGGTCAGGTTCAAAGGGGACGTGAAAATCTCCTGTAAGATTCCGTCTGAAGTGGTTTCGGGCTCATCTACTTCAGCCATGTTTGAGTCTGGCCGTGTTTTTCGCTGTGTGGGCGTGTCTGGAAGAGTGGGAGAAGTGAAGAGCTTTTAGCCAATCAGAGAGCCCGGATATGTGACGCCTTATCGACCTCATCCAATCACATTACACTAACTTACATCAAATACGTACACTCAAACACATTTAATTGATATTGGACGTGTGTGTGTGTTGGGTAAACCAAACGCGGTCAACAAAGCGTCAAACGTACTTCCATGCAATTCATATAGACGTGAATATGTTTCCTATGGTAAAATAGCTGGATTTATTCAACATATAATATACAATATAACGCGGATTATCATGATTATTATTTAATAACGAATATAATAATCTGATTCCAAAAGAGACTTTCAGTTTCACAAACTAAAAATAAGTGGAGTGCACGCTTGTTTCTTCCGTCCTCATACAAGCCGCAGTGACGTTTGTGGGTAGTTCCCACCCCCAAAAAAACAAAGCTGAATTCCCCCCCGTCCCCCGACCCCCACCCCAACCAGCTTCCCGAATGCGTCGCTCGGTTCTTCTTTTAGAACGCTCATCCACCATTTCATAAGAGCTCCGGTTTGATCAATTGGAAACTATGCTCATGTCGTCTTTCTGGAACCTTTTGGAGCTTTGGCGTTTTCTGCCATTGCGCAACAGGGGAGGGCACGTTCGCCAATAGCAGCCGGCTTAGCTTAGCTTTAGCTCACTCGTGCCGGACAGAGATGACAAGCGCCTTCACTGCCCCTTTGTCGCCCGTTCAAAACATTTCGTCGCCGCCGATGTCCATTTGACGTTTTTCGGCTTTCTCTTGCTGTTGTTTGTTGATGGAGACGTGTTGAGTCCTGCTCGCTGCCAAGTAAGATCTCCAATTTTACCCATAGCCACTAGAATTGAATCATGTCTAGATTTGATTTTTTTTTTTTTTAGCCAGTTAAATAAAATGGACAGCATACACGGAGTAGTTTGTTTCAAATGAGTATAAAGCCACCCGGAAATGATGAAAACATACAACAAAATATATAAATATGACGCAAGGAAGTGAAAGTTGGATTATATCAGAAAAAAAGTTGTTTACAGCATTCCCGAGGCGGTCTTATCTTCTCAAGACGAAAGCTATCATTTCACGTGAATAAAGTGGTTTTTAGTTGAAGAATTTATGTTCAAGATTAAAGTTAAATGTTCACACAAATCTGCTTGTTTTGTACAATTCCTTCGTAATTCCATCCCAGAATGTATTAGGATGACAAATAGTGTGCTGCATTTTTTTTTCCTTTTCCCAGGCCAGCTTTTTTCTTCCTTCCTCCCAATTTTGTCACCCCCCCCCACACACACACACACACATACAATTTTTGGGGGGGGAATATGAGTGGCATGCGCGTGGATGCCAAGGTGGTGATGTTGGGCAAGGAGAGCGTAGGCAAGACCAGCCTGGTGGAGAGATACGTCCATCACCGCTTCCTGGTCGGACCCTATCAGAACGTGAGATTCAACGCAAAAAAACACCATTTGAGATTTTGTTGCCGATATGCACTCGCAATATGAGAACAAATTGGATTTTTTGATCTCTGTGCAGACTATCGGCGCCGCTTTTGTGGCCAAACCAATCCAGGTGGGAGAGAAAGTGATCACCTTGGGAATATGGGTGAGTCAGGGGTACCGAACAATCTTGAACCATTGCGGCCTGCCGCCTTGCTTTTATTTAAATCGTTCTAATCATAAGGAGGGATTTTAAATTTTTTTTTTTTGGTCTCTGGCGCTACCAGGACACGGCCGGGTCAGAACGCTACGAAGCCATGAGCAGAATCTACTACAGAGGAGCCCGGGCGGCCGTCGTCTGCTACGGTAAATCGCGCGGGTGTGCTGGTAGCCATTTTGTGTTGGATGTCCGCCGGATGAGATTCATTTAGTTGAATTAAAAAATTAAAAATCAAGTCCATTTTTTAAAAAACGGATTCCTGCGTGTCAACTTTAATGAACAGTATTCCATAAATATTATTTTTATGTTCATACATGGACCCGATCATTGAATATAATTTTTTTTCTCGTATTTTCATTCATTTTAACCTTTTTTTTGGTAGTTTTTCGGGGGCTGGCGGGGGCGCTATGAAATATTGAAGTCAGTCAAAACAAAATGCATTTTATATTCTTTCATTTGCGTCTTTTGCTCATTTTTAGATCTGACCGACAGCAGCAGCTTCGAGCGAGCTCGTTTTTGGGTGAAAGAACTGCAAAACTGCGAAGAGGTATGCCAGCTTTTCAGAGGGTGACGTGCTCGTACCGCGTTTTACCATTTTTTTTGTTTTTTAACCGTCTCCAGCACTGTAAGATCTACCTGTGCGGCACCAAAAGCGACCTGATCCAAGGAGACCGAAGTCTTCGTCAGATCGACTATCACGACACTCAGGACTTTGCTGAAGGTGACCACTGAAGTCATCCCCGCAGTTTCGGTTTGCAATATGGCTGAAATGACAACAAAAATTAATTTTGGGCTCGACAAACCGAACAAGGAGTCAAATGTCCCGATTGTAAAAACGTTTCCTGAATGACTCATTTTGTTTCTTTTCAGAGATCGGAGCGCAGCATTTTGAGACCTCCAGTAAAACGGGAAGCAACGTGGGTGAGTGGAGACGCGCTCGCGTCGATTTAGTCATCGTCTGTCAACTGTACGAATAGTCGCGTGGAGAGTCGAATTGAAATCATCGACGCCTCTTACCGCCACAGACGAGCTGTTCCACAAGGTGGCCGAGGACTACAACAACGCCACTTTCCAGTATATGACGGGTGAGTTTTCACCGTCACTAACGGACGGATAAGCACCCCAAAAACAACTCAACCGAGAGGCCTTTTATTTGCAGCTTTTAGCTGGCCTGTTTTTCACTGAATTCAAAACCGCGTTTGATCCGTTTTGGACATTTTTTTCACGTTGAAAAGAAAGAGAAAAAAAAATCCCAAACCTGACCTGTGTTTTGGCAGAAGAAAATGGAGTGAACCTGGGCCAGAAGAAAGAATCCTACTTCTACTCGTGCTGCAACGGCAACTGATGCCGCACCGGCGAATGGAAGAACGCGCCGCATCTGAACACGGGACGGCGGCGGAAGAGAAGCGAGAAAAAGAAAACGAGAGCAAATGGACATTTCTTTTTTTTTTGCGCCATGAACAAATCATTCGGAGGCGTTTGTGCCAAGCGAAGGCTTCAATTTAGGAACAAACATTTCATCCAGGAGGGGGATCGCCACACCTGGGCTGGGTGAAGACAACTGAGCTGCTGTCACTTTTTTTTTTTTCTTTTGGGTTGGGGCGGGGTCGATGTTTTAAGACATATTTCCACCAAAAATAGCCAAAAGGATCAAAAATTAGAGCACGCTCAATAAACGACGTCAATTACTTTTGTTGGCGTGGCGTCACCCCGTGCTAGTCGGCCCACCCCACAAACTGTGCCAGTGGCGAGTACGGATTTTGTTACCATGGTGACTCAGACCCGTCCCCCCCCCCCCCCGCCCCAAAAGTGTCAAATGTGATACACAAGCCACCCCCCCAAAGAAAAAAGTGGATTCCATTTCCTGTGCATCCATGCAGGGCTGCTTACCTTTTCACTTTGGTTTAAAGTCCCCCCCCCCCACCCCCCCTTGTCGTGTCCGGACTGCACATGAATGGCACCTGCGCAAAAGACCACCGGGCAAGTGAATCTGTCGCACAATATCTTGTACCGCCGGAGGACATGATTGGCTCCTTAATTTGCACGGTCAGAGCCCCCCCACTTCCCCCCCCAAATGAGAAAGTGAACATTTTTTCTTTTCGCTCGGGTTTCCTCAAGTGGGCAATGCGGTCAGCAAATGATTTCAAATGGTCCAAACTGACACGTGGGAATGACATTTAGCCTTTGCGTTTGCGCACCTATTTATTACCACAGTGTCGGATAACGCTTCAAACAACCGCTCAAATGTTTTTTCTTTTAAAATCTGAGCTGTCCCGAGTTTCGTATCATAACGCATTCAGGGGGAATCGCGAAGCTTCATCAAATGATGTTTCGTGACTCATCCTCAGCTCTTGGATGCAAACGTGGAATATACAAAATAAAGTGGAAATCATGTGCAATTCACGGACTATGAATGGAAACTACTGGACATTTCGATTCTAAATAAAAAAAATGGTTGTTTCACACACCCACCTTGACTCTTGACAATTTGACAGGAAATTTCCTATTTATGTTTTTTTTTTTTAGGTTAGACTTTTGTTTCAGGGCCACTGAGATAACCTCACTTTTGGGGTGTTTAAAATTAGCCTTACATGAGTCACAATTGTAATATTTTTAAAGATCTACATTTGAAAGCAAAATGTCAAACTTTTTTTTTTCCCCCAAAAAAGATTGAAATATTTTACAATTAAATTAAACAAAGGGAATACATGCTCAAATGCGAACGTTGTCCCCACGAGAATCACTTCACACATCAAAATGGACAACATGAACATAAGTAAGACATTATTAAAAACGGGAGTTGGCCATGTGCAGTTCTACGTTTTTTATTTTGGCTTCATGTTGGAGCAGAAAAAAACAAAACAAAAATGAGGCCAGTACAAAGTGCTTATCTCACAACATTTCTCTCTCTCTATATATATATTTATATATTTACTGTATTATTTTTTTTGTAGATTTGTGTGTATGGAAGGCGGCGAGACAGACGGACGGAACGGGCTAGAATGAGACGTGTTAGTCGGGGGCGCCTAATTCATTCCTTCAAAATAGCTCGAGGGAGAAGACACTTTAAGGCAGAACCATCTCTCGCGCACACACACACACACACACACACACAAGCAACATGGTGGCGGTTGTGCGTCACATTTACAGTAATATAAATAAATGACTACAGCTTACACACTGCGACTTAGTGCCATCCCTTCAGTGTTAAGACCATTTTTGTTGTTGTTTTTCTTTTTTTTTTTTTTTGCCGCCCCCTTTTACGCGTCTTGATGGCAGTTTCGCATCTGGACCAAAGCACCGGGACACGAGAAACCCAACAAAATTGGAAGTTGGAAGCACCCAATTGCTGACAATGTCTTGTTCAGATTCAAGGCTGGAGCGAAAAAGGTTCCGCGAATATTTGAAATTCGACATCAACGTGAATGTGAAGCCTGACGACCCCGTTTCTCTCACAGAGTCAGCTTTGCCCTGCAATTGACCGGTGACCGGTCATGGCTGCCTCTCGATCAGTATCAAACCTATTTTTTTTAATGATATTGGCTGCCCCATATTTTAGCTTAAAAGGGGGGAAAAAAGGCATTTACTAAGTCCTCCTCAGCAGTAGATGGCGCTATACTGTGGCCGTTTGATACGTCGGCGAATCATCATCTGCGCCACAAAGGCTGTTCGCTATTTTGTGTCACTGTGATAACTAAAATTTGATAACAGCCAAAATACTGGAGGGGATCGCCAAGTACACAAAGTGTGATATCGGTCTGGGAAAAAAAAAAAAAAAATTCAACGGGACAGCCCTAGTTTATTGTGCCAAACATACTGGCTTTAAATTGTGGCTAGGGACCTTTCCGTGTTCTCCCTGTGCCCAAAATCATACATGCTCGATTTAACTTGAAGACTAAATCGTTCGCAGTTGTGCACTGCGATGGGCTGCCAACCCATCCAGTGTGTCAAGTCAAAATGAGGACCCCCAAAAAAAAAAAAAAAAAAAAAAAGCGAACTGAAAGGCATCTCGTTCCAGCCAATGAACCATTAACTGATCGAGGGCTGCGTCCCAATACTTTAGTCCATGTGTCATGCCCCCCCCTGCCCCTCCTTCAAGAAACGTCTTTCCGACTCAAGCGCACGGTCACTACCCCACCGGTGAGGCCTACACAATTCGTCACCTTTGCGTTTCTCCCAAAGCACCGCCGGAGGCGCGTCACTCCCCGCCATTGGTCCACAGGTCCAAAATGTCCGCCGGGCGACGGCGTCTGAGGAAGCAACAAGCGTACAGTAAAACGGGACGCGGCAAAGGAGGCTCCGATCGAGGCTGACGGGGAGGTTGACTGCTACTCAAGTGGATTATGAAGTGGACCCGGGAGATTCGATATGAGAGCTGGCTTAAAAAAAAGAAAAAAAAAAGAAAAAAAGTGCCTTTAAACATGAAATAAATATGTTGTCGCACACCAAAAAAAAAAATAATAATAACCGTTTAGCGCCCCCTGCAAATGAATAGAAGAACGTTCAAACGATTGTAATGTTCTTTTTTTGTGTGATGTGTCATACAATCTAAAAATATGATCAACTTCTGATGAATATGGGAATTCTGAAACTCGCAAATAAGTTCACAGTAGTTTAAGCTAACTAGAAATGTATCCGATTATACGTAGGCTTGTTTTTTTTTTTTTTTTTTAACGAAACTGAACATTACGAGTCGTTCAAAACCAAGTATGCGCGTACCTCCACTTAGTGCAAAAGTGAGTGCAAGAGGTATTTGCTTTGATCGCCATTTTGTTCATTTGTGCCGCTGCTGCGTCACTTCTTTCAATCGAATTAGCACGATGACACAAAAGGAAAAAAAAAAACGGTTCAAAACGTTTGTAACTGCCCAAAGAAGTCACAAGATGGGCGAAATCTCGTCTTTCGAGAAGACCAAGCTTCTAGAAAATGGTGGCGACAGCTCTCATATTGACTCTCCGGCGGTGTACCTAATGTTATGGCCGGCGAGCACCCAAAGACGCCGGAAGTGAAGTCATGGCGCTACACCGCACCCGTGAAACTTTTGTCGTCGCCGGTGAGTGTGCGCAAAAGGGTCCGGAGCTTGCGTCACAAGTGCTTCCTGTCACGGAACTCGCGAGTGAGATTCAATAAAGTCGATATGAACAAACCACTGCGTCACTCCTCTTCTTCTTCCTCTTCCTCTTCATCATCATCGTCATCTCTGATCTCAAGATATTCCAGAGCCTCTTCCTCATCCTCCTCATCCATCATCTCCTCCTCATCCTCGTCCTCCTCCAGTACGTCTCTGTCCTCCTCGTAGGAGGAGATGGGCGAGTACTGCGGGAGGTCGAAGGCGCCGCCGCCGCCGCCGACCGCAGGGGGCGAGGCGGCGGGCGCCGAAACGGGAATGGTGATGGGCACCGGGATGGCAAAAGCGGGAAAGGGATCCTGGCCGACGTCCGGGAGCCTGGCGAGGGCGGGGGCGGGGCGCGCGCCGGCAGAGGCGGGGACGCCGGGCGCGGCCGACGAGGGCGTGATGACGGCCATCCCCAGGCATGACGTCAAGGCCCGGGGTGGCTGGGGGTCGTATTCGCGGATCTCGCCCGGCTCCAGCGGGTGGGGTCCGCACGGGTCGTGCTCGGTGCAGCACAGCTTGCCGTCCAGCTTGGAGATGAAGAGCAGGCCCTCGCGGTGCTGCCCGCAGAAGGAGCTGGGACACATCTCGCAGAAGGACAGCGCTTCCTTGCCGCAGATGTCGCACTGGTGGCGCGGACACTCCCAGCGGCCTGGGGGGGGGGGGGGGGGGGGGGCAGATCAATGAACAAACAAACAAACAAACAACTTTCTGTGACGGCGCCAAAGTCGACCGTCTGCACATAAATAGTCACCTACCTTACGATTGACAATACCCCCCCCCACCCCCCCGTGGCGCACATAACGGCCACCACAGCGCTGCCTGCGCCTGGCCGAGGATCGCAAAGGGCCGAGACAAAAGCAGAGCCTCCTTCGGGCGGCTAAGCTCATCTCCCCACTTGCTGTTCCTTGAAAATCCTCGGCACGGCGTTTGTTTTTAATGTTGCCTATCAGACTGTAAATCAATTCTCGAGACAGCGGACGTGACGCTCGGCTCAAATCCTTCCGTCTTCTCGGTCGACCGCAAACACGAGATCGCATCAATCGTGACCGGCGAATACTAACCGGCGGGCCTCCTGGTGAGGTTGAGGCAGTCGGCGTGGTAGACCTTGGGGCAGCCGGGCTTCTTGCAGGAGACCATCTGGCCGCCGTCGCCGCAGCTGAAACACTCGTCCTCGCGCTCTTTGGTCACCACCACCTTCTTCTTCCGCCGGCCGTGGCCGCGGCGCTTGGGCTTGCGCCCTTTGTCGTCCGACGGCGGGTTGTTCTGATTGGACGAGAGCATTCCCGACTTACTCCCACTTAACTCATTCGCTCCGAAAGACGTTTTTAAACGTCTTTTCAGACTTGGACCGGAATCGGCCGCTACCGAATGAGTTAAATCCTTCGATTAACAGAAAAGACCAATCATTCCAAGACGGAAGCGTACCTTGGGCCTCACGCCGAGAAAGCCGCTGCAGTTGGGGGCGCCGCACTTGCACACCGTCTTGCCGTTGCCCAAACATTCCAGGTTGTAGTTGAAAGTGAGTTCCGTGCCTGAGCACAGAAACATGCCGCCAGAGTTCTTCCAGAGCTTTAGATTTAGTTTTTTCTTCTTCTTCTTGCGGGGCAGCCTACCGGCAGCGATGTCCACCAAGGCGAAGAGTCCGACGCGCGTGTCGCCGCTCACCGTCCACTTCTGCGTCTCGCAGTTGGGCTGGCAGCAGTGGTTCATGAAGCGAGCCTCGTTGCCCTTCGGACCGGCGTCGATGATGCGATCCTAAACGAGTCACGACGACATCCGTCGAAAGAATTCCGATTGTCATATTCGAATGGTTTTGAGTCCCCCCCCCGCACCTTGTCCAGAGTGAGCATGTAGAAGTTGCAGATGTCGTGCTCCTGGGCGTGTCTGATCCTGCTCCGGCACTCCTCCTCGTCGATCACCTCCCCGACGTATTCGCTCACAAACTGACCCTGTTGGCAAACGTGCGGAAAACCCGTCCGGCCGACCGCATGACGGCTCAGGTGTGCGTGCGGCGGACATTTTTTGGGGGGTGCGGGGGTTCTTTTTGTACCTTCTTGATATCGTGGACGCATCGGAGGCCCCAACCTCGAGACAGCGTCCTGAAGATCTCCACCTGGCTGTACTGACGCCTGCTGAAGGTCTGGTTGAGGCAGCGCTCGCCGGCCGGGCAAACCTGCGGTGGCGGCGGCGCAGTGGTATTGGAGACAGGCTCATTAGGTAGGCGAGCGAGTCAACAAAGGGGGCGGGTCCTGAAAACACCAAGCGCACGTCCGCCCGCCGCCGTGCGCTTTTCTTGGTACCTGCGGGTGACATTCGTAGAGCAGCATGCGGTTGATGCACTCCGAGTCCACGCCGCACGGGCTCTCGTCCGCCGCCTTGCAGTTGCAGCGCGGGATCTCCGACAGGTCGGCCGTGACGATCTGCACCTTCCCTATTGGCCGGTTCACCTGCAGGAGGCGGAGTCAAGACCCCGTGACGAACATTTAAAGCGCCCACCCCCCCGTACGTCCCATACGACGACCTGACCTTGATGTGTTTGTATGGCGGCGGCTTCCTGTCGTTCTTTCTGTCCTCTTGCAGCTGGCGGAGCTCCTTCTCGGCCTGAAGCTCGCGGAAGCGCGCCGCCGCCTCCTCCAGAGCTGCGGGGCGAGCAGGTTGGGGAAGCCGTCAGAAGGTGTACGCCCGGACGTACGCCCCGGGTGTCGTTTTCTGACCTTTCTTGTAAGTGGCGTCCACGCCTTTGCCCATCTTCTCCTTGCTGTTGGCATCCACGTCCATATAAGGAAAGACGCGCGCCTGGTAGGTCCACAGGTAGTCGTTGGAGCCAAAGAAGTGGACCGGGAACTCGCCCACGTCGTGCCTCATGCGCAGGATGTTGTCCGGGATGCTTTTGGGGTGGCTGACCTCGGCGGGCCACCATCTGGCCAGTTGAATTGGAGTCGAGATTCGTCGCAAATTACAAAACGGGTACGACCGTGCTCAGAACGCGGGGGACGGAAACGTTCTCCGTTACTGACCTGTAGCGTCCCACCTTGACCCACAGGATGTCCTTGTAGCGAGGCTTCTTGCCGGCCTTGCAATCGTTGCAGTACCAGCTGCCTTTGGGCATCTCCATGTTCAGACACTCTCGGTGGAAGGCGGCCGGGCACGACTCGCAGCACAGCAGGCTGCCCCCTGCGGGACGCAATTTTAGAAAGCTGACCAAAAGCTTGGGCGATACAGATGAGACGACGTTCCAAATTGCAGAGAGGCGTTTGCGGTTACCTTCGGTGCACACAAAGCACCAGCTGACGTTCACGTGCTCGTGGTTCTTGACACCGCGCCGCGGCGTGAAGTGGTTGGGGCAGATGATGCTATTGCTGGAGAGGACCACGCAGCCGGCCACCATGCACAGGTCGTTGGCGTGATAAGCCACCGGGCAGCGCACGCAACGCACCAGACGACCTGGCCGAACCCAAACAACACCTGTAAACCGTGGGGTGGGGGGGGGGGGGGTCGACGAGGTGGGTCGGAACGCGACCTGGCCACTCACCTTTGGAGATGGAGGGACTGGCGGGGTTGGCGATGAAGCAGGTGAGGCAGACGTGGATGGAGCAGCGGAACCCGCGGCTGACGGGCGCGGTGGGCCCGTAGGTGGCGATACACTCGCCGTGGTAGAACTTGCCGCACACGGGGATCATGCAGCGCCGCACGTCCTCGCTGCGCTTCTTGCACACAAAGCAGGTGTGGACACCTACGCGACAAAATGGACACCGCTCACGCCAGGCTTTGCGATCTGCCATCATTAAAATGACATGAATCCAGCTCTTGTGACCACCAGGGGGCGGTACTGCCAGTATTGTCCATAGAGGCACAACCGAAGAAGAGTTTTTTCACAACTAAGTGACTCCATAGGATGCAGTAATACTACTTGCTTTTTCACAGGAGGATAAGAAATATTCATTCATTCATTCATTCATCTTCCGAGCCGCTTGATCCTCACTAGGGTCGCGGGGGGTGCTGGAGCCTATCCCAGCCGTCTTCGGGCAGTAGGCGGGGGACACCCTGAATCGGTTGCCAGCCAATCGCAGGGCACATAGAAACGAACAACCATTCGCACTCACACCTAGGGACCATTTAGAGTGTTCAATCAGCCTGCCATGCATGTTTTTGGAATGTGGGAGGAAACCGGAGCACCCGGAGAAAACCCACGCAGGCCGGGGGAGAACATGCAAACTCCACACAGGGAGGCCGGAGCTGGAATCGAACCCGGTACCTCTGCACTGTGAAGCCGACGTGCTAACCACTGGACTACCGGGCCGCCTGGATAAGAAATATATGCATGCTATATTGTCCGACTGCGTGTGCGGTTGCGCCACCGTTTGTGTTCAAATAGCAGTTTCGATACCACACCGAGGCTCTAAAAAAGTGATCCTGTTGAAGCCTATATCCATTGTTCTTACCCGACTTGCATTCCGGGCACACAAATTTCCCTTTGGGGGCCTCGGCCAGGGAGATGCAGGCCAAGTGAAAGGCTCCACAGCATTGACCCTCGCAGAGAAGCAGCTCCCCTGTCTTCTCGCACACCTGACAACAAAGAAGCCGCTATTTGCCATTTTCAACTCAAGCATGCTCCCGTGCGCTTTTCAATCCTCGGAAAAGGACAGAAATAGCAAAAAAGTCAGATAACTAACTTGCGAGTCTCAACGGTGGAGTTAAACTGCAACTTCCCGAGATTGTCCACTAAAAATTAGTGTACGAGCGTGAACATGAGCTCACCTGACAGACGTTCTCCTTCAAGGAGGCGGGGCCCCCTCGGTCACCGATGATCCTCCGGCCTTGTCCGAGCGCATCGTCGCACGGCGACGAGTCATCTCGAGTGGAGGAGAAGCTCTGGTCCAATGTGGAGGCTTCACCCTGGGGACAAAAACAAAGTCCCTTTTACCAAGACATCGTCACATTTTGTAGTCACGCGAATCCATCCATTATCAACCGCTTATCCGGGGCCGGGTCGCGGGGGCAACAGCTTTAGCAGGGAAGCCCAGACTTCCCTCTCCCTAGCTACTTCTTCCAGCTCTCCCCGGGGGATCCCGAGTCGTTCCCAGGTAAGCTGGGTGACATAGTCTCTCCAGCGTGTCCTGGGTCTTCCTCGGGGTCTCCTCCCGGTGGGACATGACCGGAACACCTCACCGGGGAGGCGCTTAGGAGGCATCCGAATAAGATGCCCAAGCCACCTCATCTGGCTCCTCTCGATATGGAGAAGCGGCTCGACTCTTAGCCCCTCCCGGATGACCGAGCTTCTCACCTTATCTCTAAGGGAGAGCCCGGACACCCTGCGGAGAAAACTCATTTCGGCCGCTTGTAACCGGGATCTCGTTCTTTCGGTCACGACCCATAGCTCGTGACCATAGATGAGGGTTGGAACGTAGATCGACCGGTAAATTGAGAGCTTCGCCCTTTGGCTCAGCTCCTTCTTTACCACGACAGACCGATACAACGTCCGCAGGAGGAGCGTGACTCCCCCTCCGTGAGTCCTAGTCACGCGAATGTGACTGGCAATACCTCGGACTCTGTGGTGTACTTGAACCCGTCGTCCGCTTGAGGAAGGTGGACGTCTGCAACCTGGTCATCCGCCCGCTCGGACACCGCCGGTGCCAGCACGGGGGGACCGGGAGGGCTGGGTGGAGTCGGGTGGGTCGCCACCGGCGATGGCGTGGGAACCGCCGGGCTCATTGGTTTCAAAGCAGGAGGGTCAGGATCTGGAAGCGCTGTCAGACAGACCCCGGTTTGAGCTCAAGCAGTTTTACCACCAAGCTATGAAAGGGTGTGTGTGGGGAGGGTGGGGGGGGGGGGGGGGTGCTGCGATAAAAGCCACGATTGCAAATGCGCTTCTTCACTGACCTGTTTGAGGATCTTCATATGAGTTCTTCACAATTTTGATCTGCGACAAAAACAAAAAGTCATGGACCAGCATCATGCGGTCAAAATCCCGCTGCTAAAAAAATAACTATAATCCGTTACAGAACCCCCCCCCCACCCCCCCAAAAAAAACACCATGTCATTGGATAGCAGCGACATGTAATAAATTATTTCCCAGAGCTTTGCGGCTGTCCTACCTTCTTCTTCGGGCCCACGGAGGCCTCGGCTTCAAGACAATATTCCAGGATCTTCGGAGTAGGTTTCCTCTTTCGCTTCTTTTGCAGCAAAGCAGCGTTGCCTGAAAAATCAAAGGTCACAGAACCCCCCCCAAAAAAGTATGAGAGATGATTTATGACTGTGACCAGGGCGCATCGTCATCTCACAGTCGTCTCCAGCCAGGTCTTCAATCGGCGGCGGTTCCGCTTCAGCCTCGGGGGGCGGAGTCAAGGTGTCGATGGAAAGCGGCTGCGCTTCCTGCGGCGATGCATTTTCAGCGCTGGGGATTTGGAGTTCTGTGGTGAGGGTGATTTCCTCCGGAGGCGGCGTCTGCATTTCGGGAAGCGTGCTCAACGATGGCGGCTCCAGGACGCGTTTGTCCAGTACGGGTGGTTGGGGTGAAAGTGCTCGGTTGGCCTAACGCGGCGGCATATTTCATGTTCATTTGTACAGTTACGTAGTCATGATATATACATTTTTTTTCTTTCCTTACCATGGTAATTGTCTGAAGAGGCTTTTTGGTTTTCTTCCTTGAAGAAAATATGTGGTCGTACTCTTCCGTCCATTCTAGGAGCCTTTTGCTTGGCTTGCGTACTCGTTTATTGGCTAAAAGATGTAAAAACATTTACATTTATGAAACACGGACTGCAATTTTCACACACATCGCTCCAGAATTTTACAAGACTGCGATAGATACATCTCATTAAACATCCAGAATACCGGCCGTCCAGGTCTGGAGTTGCCTACCCGATCTCGACGGTCACGACTTACCAGAGGACTCGCCGTCGCCTTCTCCGGCCTTGGCTTGGGTGCAGTTGGAAGCAAAGCCATTCATCTGTTCAAAATCTCCGCCCCACGTCAACAATCCTCCGTCGCTCGCGGGCTGGCCCTCCCAGGGGGAGGCCTGCATATCCAACAGGGACCGGACTTTTGCGGAGTAATCCAGGACAGAGGAAAAGTCAATTCCAAGCAAGGACCCCACGCCAGGGTACCCGGGTCCAGACCCGGCGGGACGACTTGGCGGCACTTTGCGGCCGTTTTTGCTCTTCATCCAAGCGGAGCCGCTTCTTCTCTTGTAAGGCCGCTTGGACATGTGACTTCGACTTGCGTCCACGCACGGGCTAAAATCTGGATCACCATTCACAACGTCTTGTTCAAGGCCGGCGGGTGCGGCCGCCCCAGGCATGACCATGGGCTCCTGCTTGACGTGGGCACTCGGTGGTCCAATTTCCAGTTCTAAGGGGGCCCCGTCACGCTCTCGAGTGTCATGCATGTCTTTCATCATCATAAGAAAAGTGCTGAACTTGTAATTCAGGTCTGGTTTGAAGGTAGGCACTTTGCCGTTAGCCTCGTCGGTCAAAGACTGGAAGGACACCTCTTTGGCGTTTTTCAAAGCATTCATGAAGGAAAACGGCGAGGGAGGGGAAGGCGAGGAGGTCCTTCGGTCCACCACCTTTGTCCTGACGTTGGAGGTGAGTGGTATGAAGTCCATCGGTGGGGTTGAAGATACCGAAAGGACTTCCTCTTCATTCTTGACTTCAGTGCAGTCATGCAACAGCAAAGGAGGGTCACGACAACTGGATACCGCGTCCCGATCATCGGAACAAATGGCGCTATATCCAGACTCGACCGGTTTGGCTTTAGTGCAAACGTCCAAATCGCTTTCTTGGTTCCAAGCGGAGTTCTTAGCACGGTGATCCGGGTCGGCCTGGTTTTGGCCGTGACCCAAGAGTTCATTCTGAGCGGCTTTCTTTTTGGCTTTTCTGTGCTTCAGCTTTTGCAGCACCTTCATGGTTTTCAGGGCTCCGGTCATCAGCCGATTGCTAGCTGGGAGATGGGCGGGCTGTTCTTGTGGTAGGACTTCGGGTAATTTATCGGGGATGTGCTTTGTTTTAAGGGCATTGGTCTTGGGGGATGATGGCTCTCGGGACACCCGACCAGTGCCAGATACTGAATTTCTATCGTACCGAGACGGCTCGGGGGTTGTGACGGGCGGCGAGCTCGAGGCGCAAGTGTCACGTTGCTGTGAACCCTCTGAAAGATCGCAAGAAATGGTGGTACCTTTGGGGGCACCAGTGGGACACTTTGCTTCAGTCTCTGCCGGACGGGAGTCGTAAGAGCCGACGGGATCATTCCTGGACTTTCTGGAAACAATTGCCTCGTCGCATTTTCCTGAAACATTTTCAAATGCGTTTCCGTCTTCACAACGTCCCGAAACACTTTTGGCATCAGGATTTCTTGAAACACTTTTGTCTTCACTTTTTCGGAAAACAGGTTTGCCTTCATCGATTCTGGAAACTATTTGGTCCCCGCTATTTTGAGACGCACTTTTATCTCCGCAATTTCTGGACACACTTTTGTTTTCACAATTTGTAGACACGCCTTTGTCGTCACCACTTCCAGATGCATTTCTTCCCTCTTTTCTTCTGAAAACGGGGTCGTGTCCGTTACTTGTGGAAAATATGTTGTCCTCGTTTTTTCGGCATGCGATTTTGTCCTCGGTTTTTCTGAAAACGTGTTTGTCTTCAGTGAGCCTGGAAACAACTTTGGGGTTGGGTGCAACTTGGTCCACCGTTTTTCTCGAAACACTGTTGTCCTCATTTTTCCTGTCTTTGCCAATTCGGGAAAGATTTTTTTCTTCACCGTGTCTGGACACACCTTTCTCTTCATTTTTTCTGGGAATCCCTTTGTCGTCACTATTTCTAGAAACACTTTGGACCTCGCCGTTTCTAGACACGCTTTTGTCTTCACCATCTCTGGGCATGATTTTGACTTCACAATTTCCAGAAAGCCTCTCGTCTTCAACGTTCCCAGAAACGGTATCGTCTCCGCTGTTTTGGGAAACGTTTTTGTCTACACTGTTGTTAGAGAGAGTTTCTGCTGCGTGGGTCGAGTCTGACTTTGACGAGGAGTGAGCCGTGGTTCTTTGGAGTTCATTACCGTTTGGACACCCAGTTTTGTCGTTGTAACTAAAAGCAATTTTAGACTTCCAATAATTCTGAATATTTATGTCGCCGCGCATCAACTTAATGAATGGGAGCTTGCACATAGCGATCAAAGCTTTTTGGAGGTCTGTTGATACTTCACTTAAACTGGACTTAGCCTTGGTATTACTTTCTCTTTCTTCCATCTGGTACAAACCGCATGGAGCCTCTCTTTTACAATGATCACTTTGACTGCTGTGCTTTACACTGGCCCTCTTCTTGAACTTCTTGACTTGTGCGCCGCTTTGAGGAGTAGACCCTTTGGCAGAGTGTTTAGAATTTAGGATAATTTGCCGAGCCTTTAAGGAACCACACTTCTTAGAGGACCTGCAGGAATCAACAGACACTTGCGATGATGCCCGAGGGTCAGAGGAGTCCATAGAGTGCAGTTTTTGAGAGGATACCGGAGGGTCAGAAGAATCCAATAACTTATGTTTATGTGATGATCTTCGGAGCTCAAATGAATCCAATGACTTCTGCTTATGGGATGTTCCATGAGGGTCCCTGGACATTTCCTTCCATGATGACCCGCACGAGTCAGAAGTATGCACCGACTTCAGCTTTTCTGACAAAACTTGAAGAGCAGAAGACATCCTGGACTCCTGGCCCTGTGACATTCCTCGAGGTTGAGAAGAATCCTTTGACTTCACCTTTTGAGATGAAACTCGAGGATCCGAAGAATACTTGGACTCTTGCTTTTGTGACAGTCCTCGTTGGCCAGAAGAACCTGTGGACTCCTGAATTTTTGACAGTCCTCGGGAGTCACAAGAATCCATGGAATGCGACTTTTGTGACGATCCTTGATCAGGCGCATCCCTGGGCCCGTGCTTCTGTGATGCCCCACGAGCGTCAGAAGATTCCACCGGCTTCAGCTTTTCAGATGAAACCTGAGGGTCAGAAGACTTCCTGGACTCGTGCCTTTGTGATGATCCTCGAGGTTCAGAGGAATCCATTAACTTCAGCTTTTGTGACGAAATTTCAGGGTCAGAAGAATACTTGGACTTCTGCTTTTGAGATAATCGTCGTTGGTCAGACGAAGCCGTGGAGTCTCGCTTTTTTGACAATCCACTGGAGTCAAAAGCCTTCAGCTTTTGTGAGGATCCTTGATGGTCGGGTGAATTCATGGACACCTGCTTCTGTACTGACCCACAAGGGTAAGAAATATCCACCAACTTCAGCTGTTCGGATGAAACTTGAGGGTCAGAAGAATCCCTGGACTCCTGTTTTTGTGACGATCCTTGAGGTTTAGAAGAATCCTTTGGCTTCAGCTTTTGTGATGAAACTCGGTGGTCAGAAGAATACCTGGACGCTTGCTTTTGTGACAATACCCGAGGGTCAGAGGAAGCCTTGAACTCCTGCTTTTTTGACAGTCCGCAGGAGTCAGAAGAATCTCTAGAATTCGGCTTTTGTGATGATCCTCGATGATCAGGCGAATGCCTGGACTTCTGCTTTTGTGACGTACATCGAGGGCCAGGAGAATCCCCCGATTTCCGTTTCTGTGACAATAGTTGGGGTACTGAAAAATCCACCAACTTTGGCTTTTGTGATGCTCCTTGGGGTTGAGAAGAATTCACCGACTTCTCCTTTTGTGATGATCTTTGGGGGTCTGATGTATCTCTGGATTCCTGCTTTTGTGACGATTCTTTCGAGCAAAAAGAATCCATTGACTTCTTCTGGGACGATTCTCGGGGGTTAGAAGAATCAAATAACTTCTGCTTTTGTGACAATGTTTGGTGGTGAAAAGAATGCCATGCGCTCCTTTTTGACAATCCTTGTGGGTTAAAATAATCGACCGACTTTTGCTTTTGGGACACCCTTTGAGGGTCAGAAGAATCCTTAGTCTCCTGTTTTTGTGACACTCCTTGACAGTCATAAGAATCCACAAACGTCTGCTGTTGCGATGGTCCTCGAGAATCAGACCCATGCATAGACTCCCTCTTTTGCGATGATCTTTGAAGATTTGAGGAATTCGTGGACTTCTGCTTTTGTGACAATGTTGCAGGAATGGAAGAATCCTGTGGCAATCTTTGAGAAGATGAAGAATCTACCAACTTCTGCTTTTGCGATGATACTGGAAGGTCAGAACAACCCTTGGACTCCCGCTGTGGTGACAATCCTAGAAGGTCAGAAGAATCCACTGATTTCTGCTTGTGAGACAGTCGATCAGAAACATCCACATCCTTCTGCCTTGGGTTTGCAAAGTCCACACACCTCTGCTTTGGTGGGAACATTTGGGGGTCAGGAGAATCCCTGGAGTCCTTCTGTGACAATGCTTCAGTACTGAAACAATCCACGGACTTCTGTTTTTTGGATGATCCTCGAGGTTCCAAAGAATCGACTAACTCCTTCTTTTGGGACACTCCTTGAGGGTCAGAAGGGGCCACAAATTTCAGCTTTTTTGATGATCCTTGAGGGTAACAGGAATCCACAGATTTATGCTTTTGTGATGACCCTCCAGCGTCAGAAGAATCAACTGATTTGCACTTTTGGGACAATCCTCGGGAGTCTGATAAAACCACTAATTTGCGCTTTTGAGAAGATACTCGAGGGTCAGAACAATTCCGTGACTCGCGGTTTTGTGATATGCCTCGAGGGTAAGAGGAATCCACAGATTTCTGCTTTTGTGACATTCCTGCAGGGTCAGAAGATAACATTGACTCTTGTTTTTGTGACAATGCCCGAGAGTCAGAAAAATCTGTGAACGCCCGCTTCTGTACCAATTCTTCTGAGTCAAAAGGAGCCACGGACTGGTTGTTTTCTGAAGATTGAAAAGGTTCAGTGAAGACCACTGACTCTTGCAGGTGTGACAATCCAAGAGGGTCAGAAGAATCGATCGACAGCTGATGTTGAGACAAACGCTCAGGACTACTTTCGGCGGGGTCGCTAGCTACAATGTTTTTAGAGTCCAACTGCCATGACTGCTCAGACACAAGCTTTGGTTCTGGATTTACCAATCCACCCTGGTCACCTTGTCCGGCCGAGGAGGCATTATCCCCTTGAGCCGTCAAGTTTTTAGTCACAGCCGAAGTCTTTTTCTTGCTGAGTACATTGGTGACAAGCGTACGATCTGACCGTTCTGGAGTAACAGATTTTGGTCGTCTGTCTTTGCCCGATTTACTAAACCAAAGACCACTTTGCATCTCCGGTTGTCTCTTTTCTTCCTTGGCGAGATTAGCAGGTGACTGAGTCCACGCGGATTGGCGTTCAAGTGCTTTTGGACACAAAATCTTAGGGACCGACTCAAGGTCCGAATAAGGGCACTCTACATTCTTATGTGATTGGTTGGGGTTGTGATGTCGGACCTTTTTAGACTGCTTATTTGAGGAGTTGAAGTCTTCCCTCTTTTCGGAAGACTTCTTTAAAGTGCCTTGCTTATTTTCTACTGGGGATGATGTCTGGCAAGATATCGATCCGCTGATTGCGTGCGACTTTTCCAGAAGATTAGAGGCCGCCGGAGAAGATGGGGAAATAGGTGGACAGGGCTTGGTCATCATCGGTGAACTGTCTTGGAAGCTAGTGTCCATGGTTAAAGAGTCTATGTTGGGCCTTTGCTGGAGAATAGTTTCAGCTTCAGCCACACTCAATTTCCAAGACGCTTCATAGCGTTTGGCGATCTGCGGAAACACAAAGTCATTGAAGATCCAGATCAACATCCGATTATTGCACGCGGCAATCAATTCAACGCAAAGAAGGGAATTACGATGTATTTGTGGTTCGGCCCTCTTTGCTTCCCCTTCCTGCGCATTTGCGCGAGCTGCTCAAACTGAAAGCCTCCGTGAAAAATATGAGTGGATTTGTCCTCCACCCAGGCTTGCTCCTCCTGGTCCCCGAAAGTCCTGATGTGGTAGAGTCGACAGGGCCGATCGCTGGGCTCTGAAGGTAGTCACAATCATCGGTTAGCGACAAAACCACGAGACATTTGCATCCAGCCAACAGTGTTATTGGCGCACCTTTAACCTTGTGATAGACTCCCTGGGCAGGGTCAACAATCACCTCGCACGGCCACCACGGCCGTCGGTTGAACTTTGCCCAAATGACCTCGCCCTCCAGAAACTTGACCGGTGGCACGGCGCTTTGTTTCATGTCGCTCTGCTGTCGACAATATTTAAAAAAGAGAGAGCCATCTTGAGTGTGTCGAGCGGTGTCACAAGAAGTCATGCTAACAGTTGACCGCGCTACTCACTCTACATCTTTTCATTTTATTTCTTTTAAGCGATTTTCAAAAAAATATGAACTGTAATTTTGTTTCACTTTACTTTGGAGTTCACCGGTCCTTCCTCGAGCGACTCTAGTTGGGTCCAAAATGCAGGAGCTCCAAAGTGCAGCTCATAGGAGGGAGCACAGAAGTCCAATTCCGGCCTCCCATTAGAGGCTCTGTACACGCTCGGGTTCATTTTAAGCGTCTTTCATTCGTTTTTAAATCTTAAAATGGTTTCACCTCACCTTACCCCCCCCCCCCCCCGAGCTCCTCCACCCCGTCATACCTCAGGTCAGCTAACCAGACGCGACTTTGTACATAGCGATAGTGGTTTATAAAGGAGTCTAAAAATAATGTGGAGGCGAGTAATTCATTTGCGAATGCTTGAGATTCGCGATACACGATATTCCACCTCGCATTAAATTCAAGTTGCGCTGCGGCGCCCCAATTCGGATGCAAACCAAGGACCCGCTATACCCTCATGTAATTGGAATAAGACTTGCCATCAAATTCCTGGAGGGGCTATCGCCAAAAAGGAAGAGATCCGTGTCGCTCTCCCACTCGTCGTCGGAAACATCCCAGTACCTTCGGCGAAAACCCGACGACTGGGATCGGGTGATGACTTTTGCTGATGGGACATTTGCGTCCTTGGATTCTGATTGCAAATCCACAGTGGCAGACTGAAGCTCTTTCTCTGGGCTCTTGCGTTTATCCCGCGAGTCTGTGACGGCAAAGTATGTCGTCTCCTCCTGCTGCTGCTGCTGCTCTTTGTCACAGTTGTGGTGCTCCTCGTCCTCAAACAAAGAGGATTCAAAATGAAGGAGGCCATTTGCAAAGGGGCTGTTGCTATCGAGAGAGAAGGCCGGGCTGGGCGCGCAGGAGAAACAACTGTCCGTCTTCCTCTCCGACACGCTGGGACTGCTACAGCTGGCTGCCGGCTCCTGGTTAGCGCTGCCACTTTGGACCTCGCCTTGTTTCGCAAAAGTAGCATCGCAGTAATCCCTGCCGGCGCAGTCCACCCAGGAGTCCCGCTCCGACTCGTTCGGATCCGAGGCGGCCCACTCCCAGCTCTTACCTGGCCGGGCGGGCAAAACCAAGTCGGGCTGGCTCACCATGGTGGTGAGATGCTGCAGCCTCCTCAGGGGGCTGTAGGTGGACGAGGGGGGCGAAGGGTCCCTCTGCGCAAAGCCGTAAATGGACGCGTGCTGTAGGGAGGAGGCGGCGGCGGACATGGTTGCGCCGAGATCTTTATTGTAGTCGGATCGGGAGTAGCGGGACAGGTCACGGGCGGGGCTTATCGGGCAGCTGGACTCCCGGCTTGGGCCTGCATGTAGCCCACTCATGCTGGCATGCTGTCTCCCTGGAACAGGAACAATGTCATTAGTATGTCATTGGTATAATGTACCCCCCCGCTTCCAAAAAAAAAAATCTCTGGCTACACTCCTGTTTATGATTTATACCTTTGGTAGTAATGCAGACAAAGGGCCTGTTTGTTGTAGTAAACCAATGTCTCCTGTGTTCTTTGTCACTCAATGGGGTGATGGAAATTCAATGAACCTCCGCATACTGTATATCCAGTTTTATCCAGGGTTTTATTTTTTATTTTTTTGGGGGGGGGGGCGACTATCCTCACTATTCACCGAGGGGGTAATTGTCTATTGTCTTTTTCATTTGTCCCCCAAAATTGCTTTATGCCATCTTAGGACCAAGGAACTATGTTGAAGTGAGGGGTAAGCGGTCATAACATTTTCTAATGGGAGCGAAAGCACTCTGGTGCTAAATCACAAACCTTATTGGCTAAGGGTTAATTATTTACGGATTCTCACGATAAATGGAAGGGCCCGGTCCCTACTTTCCGCAAATACTTGGTAAACATTGTCTATCATTCATTTCAAAAGACTAGTTTGGCTCTTAAGCGGAAAACTGTGGTGTGGGGTCGGTACAATTTAAAATACAATGGTGGTTTGCTACAATGGTTGCATTTTTATAACCTACGCAATACAAAAATTAATCTAATTCAAGTGACAAATTTGGATCTTGAGTCAAAAACGATGGTTTGGCAATTTATAAATGAAAAACAGTTGACATTAATAATTTAAACTTTCGGCAGCACGTCGCTCAAATGACCACTTCACGGAGCAGAGGTCATGGATTCGATTCCTGTGTGGAGTTTGCATGTCCTACTTGCCTGCTGGGGTTCAGTTAATTGAATGCTCTAAATTGTCCCAAAGTATGATTGTGAGTGCGAATGGTCATTAGTCGATGTGTGCCCTGGGAACCACTTCTGGGTCTACCATGCCTACTGTCCAAAGTCAGCTGAGATCCCTAGTAAAAAACAAACAAACAAGAAAACTGTGTGTATATATACTGTATAAAATTGATTTTTAACGTCTACTCGGGATCTTGAGAAATGTCTGTTTGATACATTCGCAAAAGAAAATTATTTACATGTTTCAATTAAAAAGCAGTTTACACTACGGTCTCCGAGGGGTTACGTCAATGATGTCGAAGGGGGTGCCTGTCTTAAAAACAACTATAAGGTTAAAAAAAAAATTTTTTAATAAAAACTATATGAAAATATACAATCTATTTTAAATGGCTAATTCGAGGATGAAACTGTGGCACTGCCGATGAGATCGTCTTGTTTTCCTTGGCGGTGCGCGGCTTGGGAAGCCTTGCCTTTGGGTGAACATTGCTCGAAAAGCCATCATTGTGTGCCAAATGACAACTGGAATGGCTGACATCTTGGGAGACATCTTTTTGTGGCTCTTGTAGCCATTCCGGGATGTGATGAAGATCCTGTCATGCATGCATTTGTATGACTAGTATAGTGTGCGTGTGTTGCTGCATGAGGACACACACTCACAGAGGTATTAAAATGGCCCTCGTCGTGCGTGTGCGCGTCACACTGCGTGTACAAATGCGCGTTTGACACTGTGTGTGCAGTGTGCGTTGTCAAAATAGAACAAAACATGCAACAGAGGTCGACACCAGTAATACACGCGCACGCGCACACAAATACGGTAGGCTTGTGTCCGTGTGCACGCGCATCAGTATGGTTTGAGAGGCACGTAAAAAAAAAAAAAATCACACAAAACGCCGCCGAACGCGGCATCCGTGACGAGATTCTTACCATTCCCCCGTCGAGCAGCTTCCACGCGAGCCCCGCCGCCTCCATTGTGCCCCCCAAATGAGGCAATTCACGGATTTTTGACAGCAGATGAGAGCGACAGCACAGTCCCGGCGGCGGCACTGCTAGGCCCGGATCCCGAGGAGCACTCACCCCCTCCCCTCCTCCGCCTCTTCTTCCACCCCCCCTCCTCTTCCTCCAACACCTCCCCTCTAATGTATGCTCCCGCAAGGGCAATATAGCCCCATTTTCTATCTGTACACAACTTTATACCATAAACGTGGATTTTATCTGGCTTAAACGTCCATTTCCTGCCTTAGAAGTGCCCCTTCCCACATGTGGCCACCTCGCCTTAACGAGCCGTCAATCACTCGCAGTCGGCGGCGGCTGTGACGTCACGCGCCGAACTTCCACCTCGCCGTCATGTTCTACCTACGCCAAAAAAAAAAAACTATCAAGATTCTCACTCAAGAAGAAAACACGCGTGGGGCCAGATGGTGTTTCGCCTCCCTTTTCTTTTCCCGTGACGGGGACTTGAGTTCAGTGGCTCCACAACCTTTCAAAATGGAGTCCTCCACAGACACTCTCACGAGAGGTGGCGGTGGAGGCGGAGATGGGAACGACAAGGGACGAAATAGGCCCACGAAGAGTTGCCGCGCGTGGGTTTTTACGGCGGGGCTCTTGTGGTGGGGTTGTCCTGACAAAATGTAACCCTGCAACTAACGTGAATTCATGGGGAATCCACGCGCGCGCGACAATGAATAGCGCAAAATGGCAACCTTCCCCCTCTCAAACTCGAACCTCGGTGGGGTGGGGAAAAAAACAAAAACACGACGACACGAGTGAAACGTCGTCCGCGCCGCCAGCAACTGTGGTTATTCGCCGCCGCCGTGACGAAATGCGCACGTTTTGAGACATTTTATTGGGGGGGGGGGCATTTGCGACGAGGAACGAGAAAGGTTGGGCAAGACAGAAGAAGGTAGAAAAGTATCCGCCGCCGCCGCGCACAGGCGGATAAGAAAGGGCCCACACCACCGTCACATGGGGGAGTGTGCTGGGTGCATCAGCGCCCCCCTCTTGGTAGACCCCCGCAGCTGCAGGCGAGTCGCCCTTTGTGCAGGCCTCAGCACACTGGACTTGTTCTTGAGGTCAAAGCGGGCTGGCAGAGGTTGCTGGTCATCACGCTAGCTAATAACTAAATGTGTCTCGCAGGATTGGTCAAATGCAAAGCATATTTGTTTGCAACTTTGCTTGAACGCTAGAATTAGCACAATACGTTAGATTAAAAGTCGTAATGGTGATGGTCCGACTTTCATGGAAACGTACGTGATTGGTATATATCAATCAGTGTCTGCCCATCACAAAAAAAACTGATCACTCTAATGCCACAGACTTCTATATTATGGCTAACAACACATTTGCAAGAAGTGAGGCCACCGGTGGCCATCTTGTGTTGCCACTCGCTAAGTGGGTCTAAGTTGAATACATTGATTTCTCCGCGGCGTCTTCACGCCGTTTTCTGCCCCTACGGCAAAAGTGCTACAGTGTGTAGCGCATGGTTGTACCACTCAGCCCGAGAGAGGCAAAACATGCACATTTCATTAGTAAGAATGAAATTAGAAATGCGCTCCAAGTGTTACTCAAACATTTGTCTGCATCATGTCGTCACAACTATCTCACCTGAAATGAAAGCAGAACCCATCAATAATGGCTCCGTAACGTCAACGTAACCTCACTAACTACTGCAGAGATTCTACAGTGTAGTTCTACAGTATAGAATCTGTGTCGTCTTCTTAGGTCCCGAGTTTGCATTTACCGCACATTGACTCTAGAGGGAGCCAGAGCACCTCTAGTGAGATACTGTGGACTTTTTGAGGGCGGTCGCAAAATGTCTTCATTTTTTTAACCGGATTATTCATCCAAACACATTTTAAACGTATTTTATTCGCGTGTCAAATAAAGTAAATACAAGCACTTTCGGCAAGGTATATATATTTCCTTCCCTGAGTGAGTTACGACGGCCCCCCAAAAAATCTCCCACACATAGGGTGGTTTCTGCTACTTTACTTTGTACAGAAAGTAACAACTTGAATTGACTCAACAGGGTCTTAAAGTTGTGAGTGTGATGACTTTTTTGCCACTTTGGCCATTGCGGTTGTTGTGGAAGCAAGTGGACGGGACAAGTCATCGATGACTACACAGCGTGTATGTGTGTGTGTGTGTGCGCGCGTGCGTGTCTTCCTGTTGTTTTAGATTCTGCTTCATTCCCCCACCGCTTATGCGTGCCCTCTGACCTCAGCTGAACCCAGCTGTCAGCTGTCCCGGCCAGCGTGGGACCACTCTCTCGCTGTAGTTCTTTCTCTCTCTCGCTCCACTTTCACTCATTCCATCGTCTCATTCCGTCATTTGCCTCCACAGTAAATCGACGAGACATGTGACTTTTCGACAAGTTTTTTTACGGGAATGCTGAGCTGAGCTCATAAAGTCTCTCATCGCAGCTAAGGCACGGCAGCACGTTTCGCCAGTGTGACGAGGGGGCCCCCTAGTGGCCGTAGGATGCATACGGGAACACCTGACTCGACGCTCAGCGAGGTTGAAATAACACATTAAGCATTTATTAAATGTCGAATACACCGTTTTAATCATCTAAACGCATTTAGTATTATTTTTTTATCTATTTAACTACATAAATAACTTTAACTTATCACTTATTTTCGAATTAAAATAAATAATTGTGGCTAATCATGAAAAAATAAGTCTTGCTTCAAGATAACATCTAAACAGTATTTAATCGCTTCTTTTGGGGCCTCAAAAAACCCCACAAAAAAAGGTGTGTAAGGAGTGGGAATGAAAGCGAGAGGAAGTGGCGAGGAGCTTTACAAGCGCGATTGGAAACGAGAAAAGGTGAAGGAGAGGCGCTGCCGGCTGGCGAAGGGGCCAGGGAGGGTGACCCCCTCGCTGGAGGGGGTGAAAAGAGTCCCAAATCTACGCTTAATGACACATTCCTGCTGCTTTCGAGGGGGCGCGGGGGTCTTCATTTTCTCACTGCGCCCGCGTTTAGCCGGGTGCCCGGGGTGGGTCGCCCTCCCCCACCTCCCGCATTCCGCAGGACCTCGGTGCCGCCTGCGCGCGGGATTAGGGATTTGAGACGTGAGATGTGGCTTGCACGGAGTCATTTTAGGTCAAACCAAGAAAGAAAGAAAAAAAAAATGCTATCGAGTCGATGGAAAGTTACACTGGCCTGCTTCAAAGCACATGAATGAGATATTTTCAAGCTCGCTTCATCTGAAGCAACGTCCGTTTTCTGAGTCGAACGCCAAAGAATACAGCGAGAATAGCAGAGGCCCCAGAATTGAGCCCTGTGGAACACCACATGACACATCAAGAGTCGGAGCTATGGCCTTTTCATCCAAAATGACTTGTCCGTCTTGAGATTTCACTGTAGCAAATCAAGACCACCTTTGCCGGCCGGATGCAGCCCCCAAAGCAGAAACCTTTATCCCTGTTGGAGGCCGAAAGTGAGAGTGTTGTGTTGAGATTTCATTTGCCGCTGCACAGATTCCAGACGTCTCGTCTCTTGGTTTGAAGTTTTTCCAGCATTGTGGGTTTTTCCTTTGTCGAATAGAAGGGTCTCATGTCCATGCGAAGGGAGGGGCTACGCCGCCGCTGCAGGTCTCATTGAGTTGTCAATCGGCCCGGCGGGTCCCCGCAGGCGTCGACCGATTCAGCAGATTGCGTCTCCGGTCCACTCTGAGACTCTTTCTCGAGTGTGAAGCTGTCAAAAAAGAATGCCAAATTTCACCCCTCACGCAAGAGGCTCCGCCCACTGACCCAAGTCCAAGCCTCTTCTCTTTTTGTCTCTTTGACGGCGTCCCCGTTGATGACTTGACGTCTCTGTCCGTCAGCCAGATGACACGCCGCCACCCGTTGGGGCAAAGGGGTGCCGCATCCCTTATTCAAAGCTTACGTGTCAATTTGACGTGACCGGCGACTGCGAGAAACCTCAACGGAGATCCTGGAAGATTGTTTCCTGTTGAGCATTTAGGATTTGAAGAAAGCTTTTGTCATCAGTTGACAGAAGGGGGAATACATTTTTTTTCACGGGAATGATTACTTCCGGACATGTGTTTTGACAGTTTTTGGGGGGTTTCTTAAGGCGTTTGGCATTTGCGCAGTGCTCGCGATTCAAAAGGAACCAAACAAACAAAAATCAGTTCTTGCCCAAGACCTACAAAATCCAATTTGACTTCATCTTTTGTTGCCAAATTTGGTTTTCTTGTTTCCATGTGACACTTGCACATGGCTAATTGGTGTCCGTTAGCTTTCGTACTGAACAAGCCAAGAACACACGGGGGAGCTTCGTCCGAGTCTTTAATTAGGATGTTTTTTGCGGCCTGTATGATGCACCAAAGCCACAAGGGTCCAAATACGCCTCCTGTTTTTCAAGCCGTGCCATCCTGAAAGGAATTATGATTATTTGGTGCGGTGGTGAGGTCTGGCCTGGCCGCTCCACCGTTAATCAGTGTCATAGCCTCACGACTTTCCCTTTATTGACAAGAGCTTCCGTTGCATTCGCGGCCCAAACAAGCGGGCTGCCTGCAGCTTGGCTACTTTCACCTCCTGCTCAAACAAACCAGGATCCGTTTTAAAAATACGCACTGCGCATTTTCCAACCGCGCGGAACAAAGAGAGGCCTCACACGGCGGTGTCGTCGCTGCCCCCCCCCCCCAATTTACAAAGTTATTTGAAGCCATCAAAAAAAAAATCAGCTTATGAATGGACAAGAAACGGCCATTTTCTTTGTTTTGTTGAAGTGTTATATCGCCGCATGGTGGCCGAGATGTAGACACCAAGAAGGAGCAACACAATGTCAATAATAATAATAATAATACATTATGAAATCATGATGCAAAAACTGTTGGATTCTTTACATTCAATTTAAGTATAAAATAAATGTATCTTTATATAAATCACAAAACTTCGCAGTGCTTTTTTTTTCAGATTAATTTTCATCTCTTTTGAATATGATTTGACGTAAAAGTGTTGTGAGTTCCAAGTGTGGTCACGAAGGCAGCACTGTAGTGTCGTTATCTGAAAATGCTCTCAAAGTGAAGGCTCGCTTACCATCAGGGGGGGGTGTCTTGCTGAGGTCATCGGTTGGTTGTCCGCTGAATGCAAATTGCCCCTCTCGGCTTTTCACCGGCTACCGTCCACTGTATTTGACTGCCAAATAATGCGGTGCCGTTTTTACATTTTAAACAAATATCATCGTCCTTTAGGCAGCGCGTTCATATTTAGAGACGATGTTTAAGGCCAATATCGTCAACATACCCCCACGTGATGAATACAAGTCCCAGAATGCACTGCCGCTTCACCTCGGCGCTTATATCTCAGAGTACGGTGGCCTTTGAGGGTAAAAATAAACACAACGTGTTAAATAGCACAAGCCGATTCACTTTTTCGAGGAAATCTTCCATTATTCCATTATTATTTTTGTGGTGAGTCTTTTTCTGGGGAATGGCGCTGCTCCTTGAAAAAAAATAGATATTAAATGTGAGTGAATGGCCATCAATTATTGGCGGATTTCTACTCTTCGCGTCCTTGTGTATGTGCGTGCCTTTATATACTGCCCCCTAGTGGCCAAGATACCCAACTAGAAGTCAAGCTCGACGTCAATAGGCATTGAAAATGTACAATAATCGTTATTTACGATTGTATAATCCTAACAAAGCACTATTTTTCTTACTGAAACATCTTTTGGTGGCGATAGGAGGGATTAACAATTGAATTTTTACACTCCAAAAAAACTGTTTATTATTTTAGACACTATAAGAGGGATCCCGAGAAGTCTCTTTGCACTCATTGAGGAAATTTTATGCGCGTCCACCTGTCTGTCCGTCTGGCTGTCTACGCGTCTCTCTGCATGATATTTTGCCTGTCCGTGGGCTGACGTGGAGCTGTGCTTGCAGCATGAATCCTCGCGGTCACCGGGGCCCTCGCCACGCTGTCTCTCACCCCCCCACGGTGCCGCCAGACAGACAGACGGACGGGAGCCTGAGGTCTGAGGTCGTGTAAATGCAAATGTTGACGAAAAGGCGCCCGCGTGTGTATTAAAAACGACATGAATGTTTTTGGGGTTTTTTTTTTTTGTTTTATTCGTTGAACATTGCGGTTGCCCCCACCACAACATTTGGAAGCTCTTTTATCACGATGCCACGCATTAATTGTGGTCAGTAGAGATGGCAAATCCAAAAGAAGAAAAAAAAAACAATAAAAAATTAAGAATTATTATTCAGTAAAATCCTCGGATGACATAATGACATTTTAACTGTGAATTATTCATTGTTACGGATCATTTTAAAAATCTGCGATCTTAAAGTGCGCTTTTCATTTTAAAAAAAACACATTCTGAGTGTTGGTGCTATGGGGAGCCCCGAGAAAGCCTTATCTGTCCCTTGGACTGATTGACGGCGTATAAACATGCAGCGCGTTCCACATTGTTTGGCGAGAGACGAAATCTGGGCCGCAGTCGTCGGATGGCGATAAGGCCGTTTGACGCACGTTCCCCCGCTTCACGACGCCCCAATCAGGCGCGACCCGCACGCCCAATTACAGGCCGCAGCGTTTGCCGCTTGGCCATAAATGTTCACATGAGTCCACTCGGAATTCTTCTTTTTGAAGTCGCCGCTCAATAAACGCTGACACCCGGATTTGAATTTCGATATGGATGGCATGAGCCTTCCATTGGATAATCAGCGCCGCCGTTATCGGGATTCATCTGGAAGCGAGAATGCTTTGAACTCAAAAGGGAGGGGGAGGGGGGGGGGAAAGGGGGTTATTTGGATCAGTCAGTCGATGACAAAAACAAACTGGACTTTTTAAGTTTGTTATTGGTTCTCGCGGTGATTTCCGTATTTCTCAGCCCCGCCCCCCTCCAAACGTCTTTTTTTTTACTTTATTTTTTTTAAGAGAGTCTGTCTTTGTGTGTTGTCTTTACAGCCTGGCATTCCTGCGCCGGTGTCTCTTGGACGCGGCGCTCGTAAGCACAGGCGTCCTTTTGTCCCGTTTGCCCTTGAATGCGTCGCAGGTCCAATCCACCCAACGTATGCGTTTGGGTCAATTTTTTGGGGGGGACCGATATTTAAAGTGGTAAGAAAATGGAGCGATGAGGGTACTGTGATGGCCTGGCCTGTGCGCGGTCAGCGTTTTTTTTTTTGGGGGGGGGGGGGATAAACAGCTGAATCCGACAAATAGAAAATGCCCACACTTGCCAGGGGCTGCGAGACTCACGGCCAGATGCTCGCTTGAAGGCCAACCCGACCGCGGGTCTTGAGGTCACTCACTAGGCCACGCCCCTTTCACACTGTCTTCTCAATGGATTGATTTGATTGATTGATAATAATTATTATTATTTTAAACGATGCCATTTTGAATTTTCGGACTCGTGCCATTTGAATTCGAATGAGAGGGGAAAAAATGCCACCGCAAGCCCCGTCCAACCGACCCCCCCCCCCCCCCACCTCCCATGTCTGACCTGAGTTATCACCCGGGCCAGGCGACATAAATCTGCCCCGACGCCGACACACGACCTGGCCGGAAATAAGTCAGCACGATGAGCCGCTCGACGGGCCGGCCTGACGCGCGCTCCCCCAGCAAGGATTTGAAACATTTGCCAAGAAAGAGGTGGCAAACGTTTTCACCGCTTTTTCCGTGCGGCCCAACGCGCAAGTCTGCCTGACTGAGCCACGGGGGGGCCGTCTCCCTGACCATCCGATGACCCGCGCCGAAGGGGGCCGTCGGGTGATGACAAAGGCGGCCATTGGCTTTCACGGCAGAAGAATACGAGCTGTGTGCGTGCTCTCTTGCCACTTTCTCTCCCAAGCCCCCCAGCCAGGATACACAGAGGGGGTGCTCGGGGGGGGGGGGGGGGCGGCAAGAGTGATTAAGATTTTGGGACACTGCCTGACTGCTTTGGAGGGTCAGAGGGTAAAGAGGGTGGGGATTTATTAGGGCTGTAAATTAAGAGTCAGACGTCCTTGTGTCGGACCGTCAGCGTCATTCCCAAGTCCAAAATCTCCCTCCTCGATCGACGCATATTTCGGCCTTCTTTTCTGTCCCCAGTTACGTTGACTTGATACGTGAAGTCGAAGCGGGCAGTCAAGAGCCACGTCTTCCTTTTGTCAATCTTATTTCATCGCCCACGCGAGTTAAAAAGGGGACCTTGTAGCCGCTGACGGTTTGGCAAAACGCTAACGTTAGCCGCCAAAAGCTAACGAGTGGATCGTTTGAAATCGGGCAGGCTCTGAAGACAAGTCTCCTATTGAGGGGTGGGGGGGGGGGGGGGGGGGGTCAAAAAGAGCAAATCAAGACGCCGTAAGTGCAGGTGGCACATCTCGCCGTCTCCATCGTAAACAAGGAAAAAAATAAAAAGGCCAAATATTTTTCTTGGAGGACGACTTCAGAGCCGCTCGCTGATTGCAGCCTATTTTCATCCCGAGTCGCCTCAGAGGGCGGATTTGTGCCTGTGCGGCGGATTAAAGGGCAGCCACTGAAAAGTGTGTGTGTGTGTGTGTGTTTTGTGGTTGGATGGGACCCAACGCGAGACCATGTGGCGGCACCACCCGTACATCTGAGCTCGGGGAAATTAATCTTCACTTTGTACAAAGTACGCCAGACAAGCTAACTTCTGTTTCGAAGCCTGCAAGGAGAATAATATGCAACTAGCTTAAAAAAAAACACACTTTTTGCCGTTCGGCTCCTTGCAAGGTACCAGCAAGCTGACTTCCATGAACATTTCCGAGGGTGACCACGTCCGCGCATAGGCGTCATTCCGTCACTATGTTCCAACCCGCTGACGCCGCTTACGAGTCTGCGTTGCCGAAAGCCTCATAACAATCCGTTAGCCTGTCTATGGCCTTTTGCATTGTTTGTTAGCATTAAGCTAAACGCAGGTAAGTCATGGGAGACTGTAGCAAAAAAGAAGCGGAAGCCTCGACGCCGAACCGTCTCGCAAAATACCCCAAAGTCGGCTGAACTTTTATCTCAAGGCGCCGCCGTGCGGCGATTGCGAATAGACACGAAAAAAAAAAGGCGCGGCATTCGCCGGCGAAGCGGTTGAGGGGCGGCCCACTGACCTGAAACGCGCGGCGTGCGCCCGCTTGCCTCCGAGAACATTTGAGGAATTCCTCGAGGAGGAAGCGCGATGGATGGAATGAGGAGACTCATTGCGCCCAGGCCTCGTCGGAGAGGAGGGGGGGGGGAAGTGGGGGGTTCAGAGGTCACGTCGCGCCCGGATGCCAGGGGTCAAGTTTATTTTTCCTGCCGGGAGGGGGCGGGGATGCCAACAGCCAGTGGAAGAGTGAAGCGGGATTCTGGACATGAATGAAGGGTTATGTGCATTGTGCGGTCTCACACACAAACACACACACACACACACACACAAACACACACTCAAACACACACACACACATACTTGTTAGCATCAGGATGCACCGAAGAGCCTCCACACTCTCGATTCATCCTCAGGGGGGTCACGGCATAACATCCTGCAGGAAGTATATTCACACGTGCGCACGCGGCACACACACAAACACACACACACACACACACACACACACACACACACACACACGGACACTTTTGCTCGAAGAATTTACATTGGAATCAATTACATAAAAAAAAAAAGAAGACAATTTTCAAGCGAGCAATCAAGACAGGCGTGAAAGAAAGGACAGAAGGGGACAGACGATGCATGGAAGGAAGGACGGAAAGGAAAAAAGTTGAAATGGAAGGATGGATGGATGAAGGTATGACATGAGAAGAGGGGACGGACTTTGGAGGTGCATGTTTGTGTGTGTGTGTGTGTGTGTGTGTGTGTGTAACCCATCACAAAAACTTTCAGTCCCTGAAGCTATTCCTGTAATCTTGCAACAGCCCCCCCCCCATCCCCTTCTTCCATCTTCTTCCCTGCAGGACTGACATCAAAGGTTTATGCGTTATCAGTACGTGTGTGTGTGTGTGTGTGTGGGGCAGACCCCCTCCCCGCTTTATCTCTCTCAAGACAAAAGCTACTCCCCCCACCACCCCCCCAAATAAAGCCACAAAAGCCTGCCTGTGTACACTGGGCAGGCCACTTGATTTTCACGGGGTCGGGTCACGGACCAGAGGGGGCGCCGGCGAGTGAACAACAAAGTCCTTGATTGGGGAAGTCATGCCAGGATGAAATGAAATTGGGGAGAAGTGAAGATAACCACCATGTGCCCCAGCTTTGTTCTTTGACGAGACCGTTTAGAATGCGACTTGAAACGTCGCCGATCGAGCTTTTGCGGCTGCTAACATCTGATTCCTGCGCGCGACCTCCGCTGTCGACCCGGAAAATGACTCTGAACGCGGGATAATCATCCAGGATAATCGTTTAAAGTCAAAGCCATTACGGGTGTTTGTGCAGCCCACTGAAATCGTTTCAAACGGGTCCAACAGTCACCGTTTGGGGGCCAATGAGTGTTTTCAGAGTCGATTGGGCAACACACGATGGGTCTTAACGTAGCACATAGCACAGAATAGTCGCTATGTGGCTTTAAGACTTACGATGACTGGAATGTTGTTGCAGACTTTGGAATCAGGAGACGCTTTATGAAATCATATGACCACCGTGTCACCTGACCGGCCTATCGCGTGGCCTTGCGCAATTTATTTTCTTGGTTTGCGTGCGAGTGAGTGTCAGTCCTTTCAGCAGAACTTGACACTCCGATGACAGCGAGCGGTACTGCGCCGTTGGACGATGTGCACGCATACGCGTGCAAACGTGAGTGGGCTGATTTCAGAGCCCTGTTGATCTGAGGGACTCCGGAAAGATCTGATCACTTTTTACCACCAAATCAGGCCCCCGTCCCCTCCCCCTTTCCCCCGAAACCAAGGAGCCTGACCACGGCACACCACCCCCGACACCCCCCCCCCCCCCCCCGGGTGGCCAACACCATCATTTATTTCGCTATTTTCCACTAGAAAGATTGCTCCCGACATGCCTCATATTCTCTCACTTCACGCGAAGGCAAACACTTGTTAGCGTAGCTTGTAGGGTTGTCTTTGTACGCAGCTGAAGATGGCTTCTAATTAAGTCAGAGCTGCTGGAGGCCCTTCTTTTATTATTATTCTTTTTTTTTTGTTGTGCAAATTAGCCACAGATGCGGACACCGAGCGGAAAAATCATCCGAGCAGTCTTGACAGCAGACGCCTCTCAGGAGGAGAGCAGAGGCGGGAATCCCGCCGAGGGACCTTTGACAATTGCTTTTGACACGCCGCCGACAAATTGAATGGAGCTGCGCCCGTCAAATCGCGGATGAAATCGCAATTATAGTGCTGCGCCACCGTTGACCCGTCTTCAATTGGGCAAAACTGAGGAAGGAGATCCCCTTTTTTGGCCCAGAAATCTGTTCCAAACAGGTTAGCGTAGAAAACGCTAACCTGCGGGAACCGCAGCGAACGGACTGGCCGCTCGCTTATCGGCCGGCAAAGACACTGAAAGACATCCTCCGACAACATTGAGGCATTAGCAGCGAAGCCTGTTTTTACTATCGCGCGGAAGCACAATAACATTCCTGCGCATATTATTTGATGGCCGGCCAATCGGCGTCACTCCCATCCACTCCTAAAAAAAAAACAAAACATGTCTTCTCGCATTCCGCATTGACCGGCTTTGATCGGGGCCTTTGTGCAAATACCGACGCTGAAGAAAGACCTGGTCCATGTGGGGAGACTGCGGGATTAAGAGGATCCCTTTGGAGGCTGATGGGACACGAAGAGGAGGGTGACGGGTGGCTTGGGGGGGGTCACTCGGTTGAGATTAACACCTCCGTTTGGTTTTTCCCATGCAGGCTCTCAAATCCCTTTGGAATGCCGTATTCCCCGCGCCCGCCACCGACGTCTCCCTTTACCGTTATACGCGCTGACATTGCAGTTTTTTTGCAAGTCCGCTAGACATGGCGGACCATGAAAACATCCACCTCAGAAATATCGGTCATTAACGGAACACGAAGGAAATTCGGATACATTCCGAGGTTTGTCAAAATAGCCGCTGAAGAAAACCCAACGACAGCCTGTGGAGAAGTCAAAGGAACAGACAAAAGTCGGCAGTGTCCTCGGGACTCAAGAAGAAGCCATCAAGGGAAATCGAGTTTGGCAGTGACCAGTCCGTCTTTCAACGGGGACCAGGGTAGGTGGCCAGTCTGGAGAAGACAAAACAATTGAGATTGAAAACGGGGGCCATTTGGGGCAAGGACGGCGGAGGAGCGATGAGGACATCCGCAGGAACCTGATGGGCCACCTCAACTTGATTTCGGCAGCGGCTGACAAAAGCCTCAGAGATCTCTGACGGCACTACGAGTAAACATGTCCCACTTCAGTGGGTAGCTTGATTCTAAACTACGGAGGTGGAATTCAGACATGATGGCATCAATTAAGTCACAGAGGGACTTAATTGACTTTTCTGTTGCTAGAATTAATGGGCCAAAGAACTACAAATGCATTTTTCTTTAAAAAGCAGTTTGGTACGGACTTTCAGTCACCATAGCGAGGAGATAATTAACCCGTTGCCGCATTTAGATGGCCATTGTCTCCCAAAGCTGCTCACTTCACATCTAAAGATGGATTGGGACATCACCCTGGCCCTGAAAGTACAAGCTTAAGGTTTAAAGCCCTCATCGTCTAACGTCTCATTGTCCCCCACGTCCCCCCTGCCCCCATCCCACACCAAATCCAGTCCACCTTTAGAAGAAGACTAGCAACAATATGGCCCGTAAGACCCCCAAGCGCCCCCCGCCTCCCTCCGGACAAAGAAAGAGATGGCCTCGACTCCCACTCCTTCAGCCTGATCCTCCACTGTGAGAAGCTCTTAATCAGGGGCCAAACAATGAGGCCCCCAGATCCTTGCTTCTCCTTGACAGGGGCCCCTGATCTAATAAGCAGAGCAGGAATAAGTGGGGCGGGGTGGGGGGGGGCGGCTGGTGCCCTGATCTAAGGGATTACTGGGAGAGATTTGGCCAGAGAAAAGCTTAGAGTGAAGGAATGGAATCGATCAGCAATGTTTGGGGGTGAAAGTCCTTCCCAATGAAAAGTATTCTCGGCTGCTGTATTAGCGATTCGTCCCCTTTGGAGGATTTGGAAGGTTTCGTACTTTGAACCGGTCAGAGCAAGAAGAGATTCGCGGGTAGGGAATGGTAAGAACAGACCGAGTCTTGGTTCGTAGGAAGCAATGCCGGGATGGGCTCTGGCACGCCCGCGACCCTCCTGAGGAGAAGCCGATCAGGTCACGGACGGATGGACCGGCAACCGGTCCAAAGTCTCGTCCGCCTTTCAAATGAAGTCGTTTGGGATAGACTTCGGTTCAGGAACGGTGGCTGGCTGTATGGACGGATATCAGGCTGAAGTCTCATTGGCCGACAGGACGGGACACTGGAGGCCAGCCGCTTTCAGGCAGGCCTCCAGCTCCCCCCTTTGATTTTTTTTTTCCACCGCGGCGTCTCCATCTTCAAGCCTCCCTTCATCCCCGGAGCTTCGTCACCTCTTAACCCAGCCATCAACCCCTGAGGCCACATCCCTTCTAACCGCTTGTGCGCTTTGACCTGATGATTTTGGATCCGTCCCAACCCCCTCCCAGAGCTCAGAGTCTGCCGCGATCTCGGGGGCAGGTGGAATCCGTTCCGCGGACGTAAAGCGTGGACCAAGTCCTCTGGGACTGAGTCCATTGGTCTGAGGGCTGTCCTGTTCTTGACGCGATCGAGGGGTTGCTTCAATGGCGAGGGAGTTTCCTTTATAGTGGAAAGCTTTTGTGCCTTCGATGGCTGCCGAAGGCATGCGTGAAGGTCTTAGTTGGGATTGGGCTCAGTTTCCCCCAAAGGAAGGACTCTGTGCTGTTCCAAAAATGAGATACCTTAAAATCAAGCTGATTTAACTCCCGTATATTTTGGAACTCTTTCAGCCTATATTACCCCCCCCCCCCCGCCCCATGACAAAAAATGAGATAAGACTTTTTTTTTGTTGTTGTTGTTGATCTTGCTGAACATGCTCGCACCGAGCATTTGATCGTATATATGCATCGATAGATTTGAGATTTGTTCGTAAAGTCGTTTGAATCAATGTCAACAAACTCATTCGATGCGAGAATAGATGTGTTATGGAACAAAATCCAATCAAATGATTTGTTTGCGGGTGAAAAAAAAAATTTGGCTGCGGTAGCGCGGTCCTAAAAAAAAAAATAAGAACAGCGCTACGATGAATCACGTCAGGAGGTGAAGAGTCGTTCCGCCAAACTCTTTCCGTCCTCTCTCGGGTGTTTATCGAAGTGTAATGATGACTAACGCTGCGGCTCCGCATGTGTAACCCGTTAACGGGATTTCCTGTGGCGCAGTGCGAGCGGGCGTCTGCATTCACTCACGGCTCAGCGTCGACTTTAACCAAACATGCCTCTCGATGGACATCCTGCGCACGTCACGCCGTGTTTGGAGGGCACTAATCTGCTCCGGTCGCGCTCCGCCGCTGCCAACTATCTGGAACGTCGCACTCCGAGCGGCGATTAATTGGCACTTTGGAGACGAGGAGAAAAAAAAATGGGTGTTCTTCGTAGCTTTTGGGGGCCTTAATATGTCGGAAAATGAGGATGTTTTGGCAGGTGGCCGTATGGTCATGAGAATTTTCGAAAATTGATGGTAAACGGAAAGTTCGGACAATTAAAAATGAAAATTGGGTGGTCTAAAACTAAACGAAAACTAGTTTGACCAATCGAAACAAATTTGGGTGGTTTATCGTAACAAGATGCAAAAAAATTTTTTTTAAATCATCATCCTAATATCTCAAGGACCCGTGCGGAAAACTGAACAGGAAATTTGCCAATTTTGGTTGGGAAAAGAAATTTTGGTGTGCATTTTCTTGTTTGGAAAACTAGTTCCCCCGATCAAAACAACATTGCGGATATGTCCATTAATGCATGACCCACAAAAAAAGCCTCTGGCTGAAATTGAACAGGAAGTCGGCCATTTTTGGTTCGGGTGTGGGCGTTTTTTTCCCCCGGAAAATTCACAAAAGTTGACAAATTAATGACTTTTTCTCGGAACATGCCGGTGAGGACACGTCACTCACGACACCCCGCGGCCGACGGGGGCCGGCTTCCCCGCCGGGTATGATAAACACCCCCTGCTTTTGCCGGTGTCGCACGACAGGTGAGCAGAGTTCAAGCGTGCCACCCGGGCCACGTTCCTCAAAGGCGGACCAAACAAATCATTCGCAAAGTGGGCGAGGGAGATTCATGAAAGCAGCGAGGTTCAAACAGGGTTCACTCTTCTGTATGTGATGTGGTGGGGGGGGGGGACCCCCCCACACACACACACACGCACACACACACCTGCCAATATGTTCAGCACACACCGGCTAAGGCCAAAGTGATAGAAGGCGGCCTTCTCGTTGAGCTTTCTGTCATATCACGCCTTGATTGTCATTGATTTGGGGGGGGGGGGGGGGCGGTGACTTTCTCGATAACTCGCTCAACTTATTTTGCGGTTCTGCTCGGCATGCGTTGGTCTTGCCAGGATCGCATCAAGCGGACGCGTTTTCACAGCAGCACCCCCGACTCACTGAATCGGACCGATCACTCTTCTTTGGAAGCGCTCCCCCCCCACAACCCCCCACACCACACACCCATCCCCGCCCGAGTTTGCATCACAAAGTCCCGTATCGGCAGCTCGGCCCTTTTGTTGCCATCTAATGATTAACGCAAAGCTTCACATTAATTCCGTGAACTGCCCCCCACCCCCTCCAAAAAGTACAACTTTCAGATACTAAACAGGAAATGAAAAAGTTATGATGACTTAAAAAAGTCGATATAAAATAGCGCTCGGATATCGACGTCAAAGAAAATAGCCTTGAACATTTCCTTCTCCGAGTTTCCACTGATTGGTCGGAGCCACATGATTTCAGGTGTGTGACAATGAAGACTCCCACCCCCTCCCCAATCAGAATATTTGGGGGTTATCATTGCAGCTCCCCAAACGGGGGCTGCGGTAGAATCAGATTCCTGTGGCGTCCCTTCGCTTTTATCTGATGCCATCGGTGACACGGGCCGGTTCCACTCCCGCTGATCCACCCCGCCCCCCTGACCCCCGGGGGCCCAGATAGGAATGATAACTCACATACTTATGCTAATGGTGTCGGAGTGGGGGTCGGGAGGAGGGGGTGGAAGCAGCAATGGCTGGTGCCTGACAACTGATAACAAACTGAGCGGGTGGGGGGTAGGTTGGGGTGAGGGGTGTTCTTGATGACTGGGTGGAGGTGACGTGGGGGGGGGAGGAAAGTGAGGTGGGCGAAAGGTCAGGAAGAATACGTGAGGTGTGGCTGCTCGCTCATTAGTCGCCGTCACAGCATGAGGGAGCGCATGAGGGCAACATCAGGTCCCTTTCACATTTAAAGCCCCCCCAGCTACCCCCCCGAATCTTCTTTCAGAAGCTTTTTGACGCCATTTGCATTCGACAGATTTAATGAGGGCAGATGACCTGTCACGCGGCACCAAAAATCAATCGAAGGACTCGTGTGCTTCCTATCGGCTTTTGTTGGGGGGGCGGGGGTTGGGGGGGGGCCCTCAAAGTGCCTGAAACTCACCAATTTTGGCCGGCGTATATATCTTGGTGTACATGAATCATAAGGGTCCAAAGGTCCCGACCCCGATTCAAACGGCGGTTACACAACACAAGCGAGTGAGTGCCTGCCACGCTCCGACAAACAAACTCCACTTCAGGACGGGAAAGGGGTTGAGGGGGGGGGCACTCCCACTTTGCACGGGGGCGCCAAATAACTCGGCGGAAAGGGAAAGACGCCATGCGCGCAGTTTTGCTTGAGTGTTGACATCAATTTCGGGCTTTGGCCTTGGTGTACCACTCGGGGTCAGACGGCGCTTTATGGTGAAAGTCAAAGTACACAAATAAAGGAAGTCATAAAGCAGATAAGGGCCCCCCCCCCCCCCCGCTTAATGGCCACTGGCACGGATCACGCTCGGGCGGCTTCTCGTGTTTGTCAGACACAAACGTGTGTTGCGTTGCTGTCCCGAACACAACACGCCATTTTTTTTTTTTTTTAATCCACTGACCTTTGAGACGTACTCCAAACGAGGACACGTCGGAATGGCGGCGAGGGATTTATGACCATCGTCTTGTCTCCGGGACGAGCGTCTGTTGGCGGTGAGAAGGAACGATGCCCCATGATGCATTGCGGCTTCCAGAGCCTGCGGAGTAAAATGCGACAAGTGTTTCAAAAAACGTTCCGAGTGGACGCGTTGAAAGATTCCGGCCGGAAATGCACAAAGACCGACAACTAGCTTGCGCTGACTTGTGGGCGAGCTAGCATTGAACCGTTTTGGAATTTTTCTAATGTCGGGGGTGGCACACGGTTAAAACAACGCCCGCTGATGAACTTAGATGTCCCTCCCCAACTTTGTAAGAACTTGAGTGCCATCATCCACATCGTTTTTTTATCCGGCATTGTCCAAAAAAAAAAAAAAGTTTGACTAAACGACATTTTTTTAAAAGCAATTGTTGCACATTCAAAAAAAGCAAAGGGGGGGGGGGGTGCTAATGTGATTACTCCTCCTCGCCTGTAATTAAAAATTCGCAAAAGATTCACTCAATAAAGCCACTTCATTGGAGGCGCCCCCCCCCCCGATGGCATATTTGCATAAAAGGCCAATTAAGGCGCCATAAATGGGTAATGTTTTGATAACCCGATTTACGACGGATGTGGCTAGATGAAAAAACTAATCAAGAGTCAAAATAATTGTGGGGGGGGGTGTTGGATATAAAAGATGAGTTCACAAGGTGTTTTAGGCTTTTTTTGTTTTTCTTGATTTGAAGACGATGGGGGGGAGTGCATCGAGGGGAGAAGGGGGGGGGCAGAAGTTCACCCCCCGCTCCCTCCGCCCACATACACGCGCCCTCCCCCAGCCACTCGGACCATTGTTGTTGTGGCTGCGAGTGCGCGCCGGCTGCTGGGGTGGCGGCAGTGCAGTCGGAGCCGAGCTGCAGCGCGGACGCACGCGGACGCTCTCTCCCAAAAAGTCGACCGAGCCAGCCGAGCCTTGGCGGAGGTCCGCTCAGGAAGACGACAAGAAGGGGACACCCGTGGACGCCGCGTAACTAAAAAAAAAAAAAAGAGAGGCACCAGCTCAGCCCCCCCCCCCCCTAAAAAAAAAAGGCGCCGTGAGACGCTGCAGCGGATAACCGTCGCGGCGGTCAGCGGGGGGAGGACCCTTGTAGCTTCCCCTTGTGTGCTCCCTTCCATGGATGTACTTTGAGTGATTGTACCCGCTCCTCGCACCAGGGACCCGGCAGCTGTCGCCACTCGAGGGGAGGAGGCGGCGGAGCGAGAGAGGGGGGGGGCGGCGCGGGATGGATTTCTAAGGCTGCCCAGACGGGAATCCGCACAAGAAACGTGATTTTCTGGTCGCTCCTTTTGCTTTGAAACAGACACCGGTGGACTACCCAAAAAGAAGCTAAATGAGGATTTCAGCATTTCAGGACTGGACTAAGGAGTGAGTCCTCCCCGAAAAACAACAACAACAACAAAAAAGAGCCGGTAAGGAAACAAGAGCTTCAAGGTGTGCTTTTCATTCATTTCCTCGCCCCAAACTTCACCCGCCGTTTCAAGTTCATTTGCGTTGAAAGACGAGGCTGCTTTTGGCAAATCCAAGCCAGCGAAATGAGCGCCGTAGACATTGAACCCGACCTGAAGAGCGCCGGGCTGCAGTGCGCGGAGTTTGGACTTTTGGCACATTTGCACGCTTCACAACTGTGAAAAAGTGTCACCAAAAAAAAAAAGGGGAATGCTCCTCCCGACTCGAAACTTCAAAAGTAATTTTCTTGTTTCTCCTCCGATGCGCTTTTTTGCTCCTGGAAACCACTCGTTTCATCACGTTCGGAGGCCGATTGGCCGCCTGTTGCGACGAGAAGGGCCCCGGATAACTCCGGATTTGCATTTAAGAGAGCCGAGATGTCACGTGGACGGAAAAACGACGGATCCCGTCGAGACTCCGATCCCAGCGCGGCTATTTTGTAAAGCCGAATATCAGCCAGAAGGTTTTACGGCGTCGCCGTCGTCGGTTTGCCTCAAAACGTCCACGAGAAAGCGCGCGGATTGATCAATTAGCGGGAGACGCTTCATTGACCTTCATATTCCGCGTCTCCCTGGCAAGTTTCAAGTGTTTTCTTCCCCCGCGGTCAGGGGTCGGCCCTTAGCGCCGTCCGTCGACAAACAACAGGAGGTAACAGCTCGGCCCCTCGTTCATGACGCAGAGGGGAGAGCCCTGGACAATGTAGGACTGAACAGACGAGCGGGGACAGCTCGCAGGACATCTGGTTCAGAACGCAGCTGCTACCAGTCCAAGCAGTCGCTCCTTAGGTTGGATTGGGTCCCAAATTTTTCTTTTGCCTTCGCAGGTTCCGGACTTGAGGACCGGCGGCGTCGCCGATGCCAGTAGCCGGCGGGTGAGGCCAGGTCCGGGCTTCCCGCGTTGACGTCGTAGCCTTGGAACGAGCCTGGAGAAGATCGGCATGGCGAGGCTGTGCGCCTTGTGCCTGCTCCTGCTCTGCTGCTCAGACCGGGTCTGGGCCAGGTCCCGCGACGGAGCGGCAAGAACCAAAGGTAAAGAAAAGAAGGAAGGCGACGGGACTTTTGTCGAGGCGGGCATTGTTTTCACCAGCGGGAGATGTCTGGGTGACCGGCAGCAGAATCTCTGACACCGAATTGGCTCTTCGATCGGGTACTGGCACCAATCTATCAGCAGGAACGCTTTGCTAAAGAGCCCGAAGACAATGCCGAGTTGGGTGGTTTGGATCTCTGCCTCACAGCAGGAAGAACCCCGCTTTGGTTTTCGGGTTTCGTTCCCGCGTTTGTTTTCTGTCGCCCCCGCTTGGGGGGCCTTTACCACCCGACCTCGGGAGAGAGAGGCGCGGTGCAGCCTAGACTTGGTTTTCAGACACGATGCATTGACGTTCACACCGATGTACAATTTCGAGTCTTCGGTGAACCCGACGTGTGTTTTTCCAATGCGGGAGGAAGCTGGAGTACCCGTCGAAAGCCACCCTAAGCGCAGAGAAAACACGCAGACTCCACACAGCGCGACCGGAGACCAGATTCAAAGAGGCACTCAGAATCGTGAAGCAGACGTGCGAAGCACCGGGCCACCCCTGAGTGAAAAACATGTTCATTTCCGCCCAGTTCCCTTCACTCAACCACAAACTGGATGCGTTCCTGCATGGCAAAAAGGAGATATGTTGGATGGAGCCGTGGGGGGGTGGGGGTTCTCCGCTTGGGTCTATTCCAAAGTAAGTTAGGTGCTTCCACTGTAAATTCCAAGTCTCGTCACCTCCTGCGAGATGGAGAGCGCAGGGAGCAAAGTGTGTTTTGGCTGCCGGGAAAAGTGCTACCCGATCTGCCGCCAGCCTCGAGGATCGGAAGTGTCAATCTGCCAGGTCGCACGCCGGCTGCGGAGGAAGAAGAAGAAGAGGAGGAGGAAGGCGGCAGTGATGTATTCCACAGATGGAATTTAATATCAGGTGTTTTTGGGGTGTCGACGGGACCGGCAAAAGACAACGTTGGTGCTTGCTGGGTGGCATCAAGCACGGAGGCCGGGCTAGCTGGGGCTTGATCCAGAGACACCCAGCCGGTCACTTGATTTGCAAGGGCCATGAATGAAGATGGATCAGAGACAGACCAGGACTTTGAAGATGCATTCCAGCCTTCCGCGGGAACGTGTTAGAACACGAGCAAAAGTGGGGAATTGGAAATTGCCAAGTCAACCGGTGGATCATGGCTGATGGACTTGGCGATGGAACTGCCGGCCCTCCACCCGGTCGCCTCTGTCTCGCAGTTTGTTTGTGTTTGTGCCTTGTTTCGCTTGCCCCCTCGCCTCTGGGTGATTATTCACACCCCGCCGCAAGTTCAGCGGCGGGGCACGGCTGTCCCCGCCCCCTTGCAAGTTCATTAGCGCGAGTCCCGACGCGGCGACGACCCAAGCGTCGCCCGAACTTTGGGAATCAACCGATTTGTGTTTCCGTGCAGTCTGCCGTTTTGTTGTGGGGTTTTTTTTTCCTCCCCCTGCAAGGCTCAATGTTGCGATTGTGCATTTTGTTCCCGAGTACATTAGCGGCGTGTGTACTTTGGGGCAGTTGGTCCGCACTTCACTCTGACAGGAGAACAGATTGCCTTTTCACCAAGCGCTCGCAGGAAGCAATCAAACAGAAAATTGCCCTGGAAAATTGCTCGTTCTGAGTGACTGAGCGGTAATGGAGGTCCCCGGCCGGGGGGGAGCGCATATGCTGCGAGCGCAGCGAGCAAGCGAGCACATGAATGGAGCGAGTGACCCGATGAATGGAGTCCACTGTGGCCGATGGTGACACGATAGGAGCCGGGTTATCTGCGCACTCTATCGCCACTTCCTAGTGGCATGAAGCGGCCTCAGTTGGATAGGAACACAATGTTCTTCCGCTGCCGGATGTTTGGGGGTCGGGGGGGCACCTAAAACCGGCGGGATGTGCAACAGCGGTTTTGTTCTTAACACCTGCAGGGACCCGGATTCTAACAGTAGCTCTAACATTCAGCATGTGTTTTTTCACCTTCCAGTTCTTCAGATGTCCAGACCTCTGATCGTGGCAGGTTACCCGGAAAACATCACAGCGACGGTGACCGGTCAGGCCAAGTTGCTGTGTAAAGTCCACCGGCCGGCATCCACTCGGGTGCAGTGGCTTAAGGTGGAGCTCGAGGGACCGGGCCGGGGCCTCAGACCCCTGACGGTGAGCGGCAAACCGCAAAAAAAGTCACCTCTTACCCAAGGCGCCTATCTAAAAGCCACCTTGCCTTCAGCCCCTGCGGAGCAACGCATCCAAGTTGAACGCCTTGCATCTGTCCGACATCCGCCGAGAGGACGCCGGCGAATATGTCTGCGTGGCCGAAAGCAAACACAAAGGGAGAACCGTGCAAGCCATGCGGTCGGCGTGGCTGGAAGTCCTGCCAGGTAAGACCTTAAGGACCTTAAGGACCTTAAGTCCGCTGGCTCACTAAGGGTCAGACATCAACGGCCGTCACTTGCAACACGACAACCCTCTAGCGCAGGTCCCATCGTTCCCAAAATGGTGGACATGACAGAAACAATGATCGCACAAGGTAACGTCGTGCGTCAAAGCTTTTCCCAAACTGAAATTAGGTGGACACGTTCATCGGAAATGTGAGCGGAACGGAAGTAAGTGAGACCTAGCGGATCTCCAGTGAACCTTCACCACCCCGCCTCCTTGGCTTTGCGCTCGGTGTACTGTCACACTGCGACATGTTCATTGGCTTTAGAGGGTCAGGTCGTTCGGTCAGACGTCATCTCCTTGGCAAGGTCATTTGTTGGAGGGTGCGGGGGGTAATCTCACTGAGCGGTGAGGGCTCGCCAAGTGCTAGCCAACCTAGGGGACTGATTTTTCATCCGGGTTGGTCAAATGCGCAGCGTCCGCAAGTAGTTCCTGAGGTCAAACCGCATTGTCGGTGGGAGTTGCACCCTAACCTTTTTGTGCTCATTCTAAACAGACGTCCTGATTGGGCACACGGCACAGCGTGTCCTGCTGGAGCCGGGCCAAGTCCTGAAATTGCGCTGTGACACGCCCACTCGGCCGGGCATGGCGGTCAACTGGTACAAAGAGGGAAACCGGCTGGTGCCCGCGCCCCGAATCCAGCTCCGTGGCGCTGTCTTGGAGATCGCCGACATCACGGACGAGGACTCGGGAGTCTATGTGTGCACCCTGCGTGGAACCAGAGGGCCCGTGAAGAACTTCACTGTCACCGTGACCGGTAAGACGCAAAAGGAAATAACCAATCCGCACCTTGGCGTTCGCCGTACAGTGCGAGTCGTATCCGCCCGGGACGCGGTCGCTCAGGAAATCACGCCGTGGCAAAGGAGCAGCTGCCATTCACTCGTCTCACTTTGTAGACTCGCTGGGCTCAGGAGACGATGACGAGGACAACGGTTTGGACGACTCATCGTCCGAGATCGAAAACGACCAAGTTGACCTCTCGAGAGGTGCGTTGGTGGTCGGCGATGTAACTTCTTTGTAAAGTCCACCCAAAGCTGGAACTTGATGCGCGGTCTGGTCTTGGCAGGTCCTTACTGGACCCACACCCAGAGGATGGAAAAGAAGCTGTACGCCGTCCCGGCGGGCAACACGGTGAAGTTTCGTTGCCCGGCCATGGGGAGCCCTTTGCCCAGTATTCGGTGGCTCAAAAACGGCAGGGAGTTCAGAGGCGAGCACCGTATCGGGGGCATCAAGGTAATATGAATTCCTTTCTTCTTCGGATTGCCCCTTTCTGGACGAGTACGAATCGTCGCCTGATGTTTTTTGTTTGTTTTGTTTTTTTTGCAAGCTGAGGCATCAACACTGGAGCTTGGTGATGGAGAGTGTTGTGCCTTCAGACAGAGGAAATTACACCTGCGTGGTGGAAAACAAATACGGGGCAATTTCTCACAGCTATGTCCTTGATGTCCTAGGTAAGATTCAGAGATTTGAGGTCAGTCCGGGCCGGGGGTCGGTGCGTTGTGGGGGTTCGCCCCCAAGAACATTTTTACAGCTTCGGAACTGGCTCGTGCATGCAAAAAAAACTAAAAAGTAATGTTGCCCCGGGCTGAGGTTGTAAACACTCGGTCCATAAAACGAATGGGATCTTAAAAGTTTGGATTTCAAGGCAAGCCGTGCCATCTGACTGAGCGTATTCATGGCAGCTCCAGCGGCGGTCATTACTTCGCTCTTGTGGAAAAAGCATCACACCTCCAAATGAAAGCGTCCAGTGTGAGGGAGAGGATAATCGGCGAGGGGACGGGGGAGGGAGGGAGGGAAAGGCGACGCGGCGCCTGGCGTCAGCCGTGGCGCGCGGGATGCGGACAGTCAGGCGTCCAAAGCAGTTTTCTACCTGACCTGTGACTGGAGATAGAGGAGGGTGGTGGGCTTGTTTGCTCATTTGTTGGCCCTGCATCCACAGCGGGGTCAGTTTCCCTTTCCCGGCTGGCTGGGGGGAGGGGGGACTAACGAGACACTTAACGAGATCAGAGAATGAGACCAAAGGGAGCCGGGTGGCCTTTTTGTTTTTAATTCCCCAGCTTGAATGTGACCCGGACAACTAGTTGAGGAAGACCGTGACCAAGTCTGAATAGTTGTCTTTCACATTACACCGCGGAGCCCTGCGATGAGCGCTATTTCTGAAACCCTGCCCCCGGAATCCCTTTTCAACCCCAAATAATGAAGGTAGCTCGGGTTGGACCTTTGCTCTTTTGCCTTCAGAGCGCTCGCCCCATCGGCCCATCCTGCAGGCGGGTCTACCGGCCAACACCACGGCAGTAGTGGGCAGTGACGTCCAGTTCCAGTGCAAAGTCTACAGTGATGCGCAGCCACACATCCAGTGGCTCAAACACATCGAGAGGAACGGGAGCCGATACGGACCTGACGGGACACCGTACGTCCAGGTTCTCAAGGTCGGTGGACCTTGGCATGCCCGCGGTCTTGTGCTGCGGCAAGCTTCTGGGTTCTGACCTCTCTTTTGTCTTGGACATTTCACATAGACCGGCAGTCTCAACATGTCTGAGGTGGAGGTGCTCTACCTGTCTAAAATCACCACGGAGGACGCGGGAGAGTACACCTGTCTGGCTGGAAATTCCATCGGTTTTGCCTACCAGTCGGCTTGGCTCACCGTCCTTTCGGGTAAAGGCAAAACCTCATTCTCGGCCGATGCGACAACCCCTTGGGCGCCCACGTTTGAATAACGGTTCCCAACTTCCCGCAGAGGAAGAAGCCGCAGACTCCCCGGACAGCATCGAGACCAAGTACACGGACATCATCATCTACGCCTGTGGTTTCCTGGCTCTGATCATGGCCGCCGTCATCGCGGTTTTGTGTCGGATGCAAGTCCACCCCCGACGGGAGCCGTTTGACGCCCTCCCGGTCCAGAAGCTTTCCAAGTTCCCGCTGCGCCGGCAGGTGCGCATGGCGGCCAAAGTTGGTCTTCCTGAGTCGACAGCTCAAGAGCTCAAGTTGCCTCTTGCTTTTAGTACTCGGTGGACTCCAACTCATCAGGAAAGTCCAGTGCGTCTTTGATGAGGGTGGCCCGCCTTTCATCGAGCTGCTCTCCCATGCTGGCCGGAGTGATGGAGTTTGAATTACCGCACGACCCCGACTGGGAGTTCCCCAGGGACAAGTAAGATAAGCCGAGAGGACGTCTTCCGTTGTAGCTTGTGCTAAAATCGCTCACGTCCAATAGCTGCGTCTTGAGCCTCAAAAACATTTGTCTTCAAATGTAAATTGCAGCTCATGCGGCGGGACCTAAAAAGGAACCTATGTTTGAAGAAATCGTAGCCCCAAATTATGGCGGCGCAGAATTTTCAAGCGGACGCTCTTATTTTTAACCAACTGCCGTCCTGTCCTCCAGCTTAACGCTGGGGAAACCTCTGGGGGAAGGCTGCTTCGGCCAAGTGGTTCGAGCCGAGGCCTACGGCATCAACAAGGACTCTCCGGACCAGGCCACCACTGTGGCGGTGAAAATGCTTAAAGGTAAGAATGTTGCATTTCAAAATTCCAACCTGAAGAGATTACTTCGCGGTTTGTGCCTGTTCAAAAAGCAAAAAAGGTTTGTTTCGACTGCTACAGACGATGCCACGGACAAAGATCTCGCTGACCTCATCTCCGAAATGGAGCTGATGAAGGTGATGGACAAACACAAGAACATCATCAACCTGCTTGGAGTCTGCACGCAGGAGGGTGAGTTGGCGCCACGATGACGCCCTGAACACGGGGCGGCCGCGGGCTTGACCCCGTTTCCACCTTCTCTTTGCGGAACCAGGACCCCTGTACGTACTGGTGGAGTACGCCTCGAAAGGCAGCCTGCGCGAGTACTTGCGAGCGCGACGGCCTCCGGGCATGGACTACACTTTCGACGTCACCAAGGTGCCTGAGGAGCAGCTCACCTTCAAGGATTTGCTGTCTTGTGCCTACCAGGTGGCCCGAGGGATGGAATACCTGGCCTCTAAACGGGTACGTCTCGACTTGAAAGAAGATTTGGGCCGGTTTCTCAGTACAGTCTGACAGACTGCCCCCATTTTATAGTGGCGGATACGATCCGAAGCTTTTCTAGACTTCCCAAAATCGGTGAGATGGCGGTTGCCTGAAGCATGAGCCACAAGGCCGTATCGAGTTTGGAGATTTTAAAAGTTGTTTATGTAGCGCAGAAGCCGGATGTTTTCTGGTCGGTGGTTTTGGACCACTGGTTGCGGGATCCGATGCTAATGCGACCACTAGAATGCCTTTATGAGCCTGGATAGCAAGCGCAGCCAACGACGTTGGGAACACGAAGCCTCATAATTGGATGGCCCGAAAGGGTCAAAATGCACAAAAGTGCTCTAGTCCAGATGGGTCTTTTTTGCAATATTCTTGATACCCCCCCACCCCCTCCTCCCATCTTTCTTTTCTTGTCATTTTCACCAGCGTGCCCTCTGCTCTCACTCATCAACACGCTTCTTTGTCTGCCAGCCGCCGTCTCAGACTCCAGTCCTGTTTACTCTTCTGCGTCCATCTGTCCGTCCCCGCCGTCTTCGGGCTTTTGTCCCTTTTAGCACCGCCATAAATCTGTTAGCAAACAGACTGTCTGGGCGGAGGCATCGGGTTTCTGGGCTGCGAGGCCACTGCCGGAGCCTCAAAGTAACCCTCCATTATGGGGAGGCCCGCAAAAACCAAGGCCGCTCTTGCAGAAAGCAAGAGTCTATTTCCAACGAAAACCAAAATAAACTTAAATGATGGCCATTCAAGTCGCATAAACCGGGTCTTTCAAGCCCCCACGCCCCCCTTTTCCTTGACACTCACGCATTTCTCCATCAAGGTGTTTGCCTTGAGTACAAGTCGGCCTGCTTGATGACATTTCGCTTGGCAGTAAAAATAAATAAATACATAACACTCCAATTTGACATGAACCACTCGTAGACCAGGGCTCGGGTTTAGCACATGGGCCTTATAGTTTTGAGTTTCTGGGCCGCGGCCTCCTTGTGTGACGTTTGCACGGTCCGTCCATGTCCTCGTCCTGCCACATAACCGTCGATGTCTTCCGTCAGTCCACCTCAACATAACAGGTCGAGACAAACGGTCGCCCCACAGACAGTCCCTGGGTTCTGCTCTCGTTTTGTTAGTTCGAGGGAGTTTTTCTGAGCCTGACGTCTGAAACCATCGCCCCTCTGCCCCCGCCCCCCCATCCCATCCCTCTGTTTTTATTTTGGCAGTGCATCCACCGAGATTTGGCGGCCAGGAACGTCCTGGTGACCGAGGACAACGTGATGAAAATCGCCGACTTCGGCCTGGCAAGGGGCGTCCACCAGATCGACTACTACAAAAAGACCACCAACGTGAGTCTTGGCTCCTCCTACTGTACTTCCAGACGCCAGTCAGACGTTGAGCTCTTGATTGGCAGGCAGCGGAATGGGACGTAATTAGAAAGGAGGGAAAGGCGCAGGGGGGCTGGCTGGCTTTGGCCAGACTTGAGCAGGGACGCCTCCCTGATTTTTTACAGTCAGACAATGAAAGTCGGCGTTTTAAATGCTCGCAGCTGTGTTGGCACGGCAACCCATGAAGGGGGGGGCGGCGATCTAATCTGTATCTGTGCGCAGGGACGCCTGCCGGTGAAGTGGATGGCACCCGAGGCCTTGTTCGACCGGGTCTACACGCACCAGAGCGACGTGTGAGCGCCACATGCCGCCGACCGTCACAAACGATCCGAGTGTCATTCAGAAGCGCTCACCTTATTTGGCAGGTGGTCGTTTGGCGTGCTCACGTGGGAGATCTTCACCCTGGGGGGCTCGCCATATCCCGGCATTCCCGTCGAGGAGCTCTTTAAGCTGCTGAAAGAAGGACACCGCATGGATAAGCCCTCCAACTGCACCCATGAACTGTAAGCTGAGAAAGGGGCCAAAGGGAAGGTGTCGGTTCACTTTGTCTACTGGCGAATATTTATTGGGGGGCTTTTTTGCGTGTGTCCTGTGAAGCTACATGATGATGCGCGAGTGCTGGCATGCGGTTCCCATCCAGAGGCCCACCTTTAAACAGCTGGTGGAGGAGCTGGACAAGGTGCTGCTGTCCATCTCCGATGAGGTAAGCGCGACGTCTGCAAGGCTAAGATGAGAGAAGGGGAATGTTAGCTAACTGACGCAACGCAATGAACCGGTTTTCAAATTGCCCATTACAACCAAACCAAATGAAGCTAAGCTAACTAGCTAAAACACAAATCATTAACAATTGTACACGTTGCTTTTACAGCAGAGCCCCCCCCCCTGACTTGTTTGTTTGCAAATCCAAACGTAGCCGTGAAGCCCCCCCCCCCGGAATTTGCCCACTTCTGGCAACAGAACCGTCCAATGGTTGTTTCCTCTTTGCGGTCTCTGTGCAGTACTTGGACCTGTCGACACCCTTCGAGCAGTACTCGCCGTCGTGCGAGGACACATCCAGCTCGTGCTCGTCCGACAACGACTCGGTCTTCACGCACGACGCGCTGTCCACTGAGCCGTGCCTGCTGGGCTACCAGGTCGCGCGCCCCCGCGGGGACCCCAAGACGGTACCCCGCTAAGGCCCCTGTGCCGGCAGGACGCGTTTTGGCTTTTTGAATGGAGCACTGATGGATTTTGGACAGCAACCGCCGGGACGTTTTTGGTCAACTGCGGCACAAACACACAAAAACGTGCCACGAGGAGCTCGGAGCGGGGGGCCCGCCACCACTCGCCCGCCTCTCCCCCAAATGTTATTTTGAAAGACATTTTATTTTAACAAGGAAAAAAAAAAAGATATATAGATTTATTTTGCTATGTTAAAAAGAAGCGATTGTTAATTATAAATCTCTCTATATAAGATGATTTTACTTTCGTCTTGCTTATTTAAAAACAAAAAAGTCTTAAAACTCAGGATCTCTTGTGCTAAAAAGAAGAAAAAAAAAGAAGTTGGAGGAAGTGTCTGAATTGATGATTTCCTGTGAATATATTAGAACAATAAAATATTGTATGTATATATCATCAGGCGGTAATGCAAATACACCTTTAATGCCTTTATAAATTATTTTGTATGACACAAAATGGAGTGAGCCTCAAATGTTTGGACCAAAAACCTCCACGATAAGTTTTTTTTTTTTTTGCTTCACCTTATTTTATTTTTGTTAATAATGAGGTCACTGATTGTCTGCAGTAAAGGTTTGGGGACACTGTGAGGATCCCAAGCCCACTGCACCCCTCCAGTGTGTGTGCATGGTGAGGAGGGAGGGGGGGGGGGGGTGTTTAGGGTTGAAATAGAGGAGCATAGATGGAGGAAGGCAACGGGGTGGGATCGGTCAGGCGGGGGCGAGCTGGGCTACCTCCTTTGTGAGGCACTAACCCTTCACCCAAGTCCCCCCCCACCCCGAGAGCCACCAAGGGGGTCGCCGGGCGAGAAGGTTCTCGGGCTGCTTCAACAATGAGGGCCTTTAAAATGGGCGTGCACGTGAGCCCGTGATAGCTTATGTGCAAATGAAGAAAGAGGGGCTCTTTTTATGCCCCCCCTCCTCACCAACACACACACACACACACATCCAGACCCTCAAACAAGCCCCGCATCTTCATCAAGGGCGCCATCTTTGAAATGTGAAAATCTTAATACGAGCAGCTGCATTTTTAGTGACTTTTTAAAAATAGCTTCTTTTTTTTTCTTAAAAATATTTATGAATACCATTTAATATTTCATAAATAAGATTTTTTTTAAGTTCCTCAAAAATATTTTAAATAAGATAATTTATTAGATTTGTTAAAAGTACTTAAGATTGTTTTGGAATATCTGTTTTCAAATATTGACATTTTTGATAGCATTTAGTTTTTATTTTTTCTGAAATATATTTTAGGTTCATTTCAGCAATTTTATTTAAATTATTTTCTGTGTAATTTTTCTATCTTATCATAAGATTTTTTTAAAAAGTTAGAAATAAAGAAATATATCCCGTCTTCTTAGCCAAACCTTTTTCAATCGGATTTTCATGAGAATGTTCATGAATAGCAATCATTGTTTTTCATTTTTTTAGACCACTAAATACTTTCTTTTGAATTCTTTGACTTACTTGTAATAGCACTATTTATGTATTTAGTTATTTGTATGACCTTTTTCGTAAATGAGCGGCCAAGTGGCGTTTGTGGCACCGGGAGAAAGTGGGACAACGCAGCTTCTGTGCCTGCGAGGGAGAAAGAAAAAGCAAATGAGAAAGAAAGTGACATGAGGCAGACGAGAGACAGACGGGGCCCTTGAGAGGGCGAAACGGCGCGACGGGACGTGGGGGGGGAGGGAGACCGGCGGCCAGGGGTCAAAGGTCAAGAAGCGGGCAGTAGCCGTCGAGGCGTCCTCGCCGGCCGGCGGCTTTCCGTACGCCTGCGCCTCGTCGTTGGCTCTGTGTGTGCTTCGCGTGAGCGCATCGGAACACGTGTGCACACACACTGTGTGGTCCTCCGCCTACGTGTCCGCGCTTGCGCGTAAAAGTGCTCACGCACGATAAATGTTGGTCTGTGGGCACCCCGGGGTCTTCCTGACTTTGAAAGACCACCCCCCCTCCATTATATTTTATATAGATAACACTCCCGTTACCATTATATAAAAAAAATGGACAAGCGCAATCAAAAATGCGCGGGTGTATAATTTCGATATCAAATGCAAGTAAAGCACATTGAAACCATTCAACGGGGAAGAGGGGCCGTCGGCCATTTTGGCTCGACGCCCGCATCGCATCAGAACGACACCGTTGTCAACGTTTGGCGTTCCCGGTGTTGTCGTTTTAGCACTTTCGGGAGCTGGGGAGAGTGAGAGAAAAAAAAAAATAGGGCATGTCGAGTTTGAACAGAGTGCAGAACACGTTGGACAGAAAGCTCGAGCCACATCCTCTCCGCTTGGCTTTTCATCTTCATTTCCTGCTTGGCTTTTCTTCGCAACCACTTATTTCAGCCACACGCATGCAGCATTTTGCTCACTTTGTAAGCCATGTAGCAACTTGAACATCCTTGATGGCTTTTCGTGTAAAAAGAAAAAAAAAAAAAACTGGAAAAGTTCCCTCGAGCAGGGCGAGGGGTTGGGGGTGGGCTCGAAATTCAGATATCAGGGGTGCTCATTGTGTCATCAGAAGATTGGAACAAAGAGACGGGGACACTGGAAGAGTCACAGAAAGGGATGGATGAGATGTGCATTTTGCCCCTTTGGAGTTCTTGGAGTTTTTCATCCAGATCACGAGCCATCACCTTTCCGGCAAATTCTGGGAGGCTCCATGAGAAGTTTGGAGAATTATTTGAGGGAGAGAGAGAGAGAGAAAAAGCCCTCAAAGGCTGTTGGACTTCAGAACATGAAATTTTCTTGTCAAGTCCCAAAAACTGATGTCTGGGGGGAAAAAAACCCCCAACAACCCACAGGAGGTCGGCCATTTTGTTTGAAGGAGCCATTGCGGAGTCATTTTGGCCTCAGTGGAATGACGGCAAAATTGGCTCACTCGAGCACATCCGATTTGTTTAATTTGGACGCAGGTGGCAGTTGCACTGAACAAGATGAGATTTGGTCGGGACAGTATGTCGATCATGAGGAGAGGGGGAAGAAAGGAAAAAAAAGTTTGTTAAGAACAAATCTCTGACTTCACTTTACAGGCAAAACGACTTGATTGTAAAAGTCCTTCGTCTTGGAATGTGAACAGTCGCCAGAAGTTTTAGGAGTCATTCAGGCAAAAAAAAAAAAAAACTCTTGCGGCAAATTGGAATGTTGCGTAAAGCCTCAAGTGCCACTTTTAGCTTCTTAGTCTGTATGAAAACAGCCAAGAACATTTTGAAGCCTATATTTTGGAGAAAGGAGAAACAACACGCTCAGTGTTTTGGTTGAAAGTTTAAAACAACATGTTCCACTGCAGCGTGCGTGTGTGTGATTTTACAAGCCTGTCATTATGCTTCCATGTCTGTACGTTCGGGGGGGCCAACCCAAACAGCCTTTAACTTACATTTCACGGTCGCCAGGCCGGCCCAAAATAGCGCGGCGGCCCCGGCGCCGTCTCGCGTGCGAGCCTCCGTTTTCATTTCGGTCGGCCAATCACAGGCCGCGCACGGTGCGTTACCGAATTTGCACCGATAGACAATTCAAAGAAGCTAACGCGAATGATTTTTTGGAACGAGAAAGATTCCGACCCGGATCTCTGGACTGCGAGGCGGGTGCGGTAACCGCAACGTCGCCATGCTGCGATCCGGAGGCGTTGCGGTCAGCCACGAAGGTCAGTTTGCTGCGCCCGCCTCCCTGTTTGCCTGCTTAGTCATTGTCTCCAAGACTTTTGCAAAAGACTTTAGGAACATTTTGAGCCGGGATCTCGGGGCTGTGAGGCGGACGTGCCAACCGCGAGCCAACCGCGCCGCGCCGTTGCCTTACAATACCGCAGTGTTGCTATTTCGATCGGAACGCACGAGTAAATCCACCCAATAGGAATGCCGTTGGAGGTTGGAGACCCCCCCACCGTGCTGACAGGAACCCCCCCCCCAGCCGTCACCTTGTCGGCCGACTGCTCATTTATTGCTGTGTAATGTCAGCAGACCGATTCATTCGGGGCGTAGGCAGGAAGTTGGACAATAAGGAAGATGACGAGGACGTGGGGGGGGGGGGGGGCTTCGAGCGGACAACGAGTGTCGAGGCTGCATTCAGGTGTCGAGAAAAAAAAAAAAAACGGGCAACTGCCTGTGGTTTGCTGACATTTGGGGAAATGAGACGTGGAGTTTTATCGGCCTAATCGGGCGGATCTGCGCTTCCTCTCCGCCTCACTTCTTCGGCAGGAAAACAGGAAGGCGGGATTAGTCGCGACGCGCAGCGGCGTGGGGATCCGGAAGCGCTCGGTGGAATGCACACACACACACACAGTCATCGCGTTGACATCTCTGCTCGAAAACAATCATTGCGACTTTAGCCAAGAGGTTGACGAGCTGCCAGAAGTGCTCATGACGGACATTTTAGGACAAAGGCAAAAAAAAAAATGTATATTAAAAATAATAATAAATCATTCATTCATCCATCTTCCGAGCCGCTTGATCCTCACTAGGGTCGCTGGAGCCTATCCCAGCTGTCTCCGGGCAGTAGGCGGGGGACACCCTGAACACCCTCGGTTGCCAGCCAATCACAGGGCACACAGAAACGAACAACCATTCGCGCTCACACTCACACCTAGGGACAATTTGGAGTGTTCAATCAGGCTGCCAAGCATGTTTTTGGAATGTGGGAGGAAACCGGAGCACCCGGAGAAAACCCACGCAGGCCCGGGGAGAACATGCAAACTCCACACAGGGAGGCCGGAGCTGGAATCGAACCCGGTACCTCTGCACTGTGAAGCCCACGTGCTAACCACTGGACTTCCGGGCCGCCCTAATAATAATAATAATAAATCATCGTCATCATTTTACCCCAACCCCCTCCCAAAAAAAAAAGCAGGGAAAAAAGGAAGGCCCACAAATGGCAACAAGTTATCTGGGACGAGATATGCGTGACCTTCAGAGGTCTTAATTGAGTGGAAAGGAGAAGGGCATAGAGAGGATGTGTATACAGTACACACACACACACACACACACACACACAAAATCTGGCTTGTGTGTGTGTGTGTGTGATGATCTCATAGCCTGAGCACTCCCGCTCGCCGCACAGAAGCATGACGCGCATCTGCCTCGCGTTAGTCCACAAATTGTTACGACAACTGCGCGTCAAAGGACATTAGCGCCACATTTTGCTTCTCATTTCAATACGCAAGGAAAAAGGACAACGGTTTTGGGGGGGTTTTTTGGGTCTCTAAAACCTGCCCCGGCCTCCAAATGTCAAGCCCAGAGACGCCCGTTTGTTGTGACGTCATCGCCGGGGAGGCACTTGTTACCGTGGTTACCGTGCCACACCGGGGCACCTCGCGGATAAAGTTAGCAAAAGATTATTTTGGTTTGTTTTTTTTGTGTTTTTTTTTGCCGGGAGTAGAAGATGGTGAGGAGGAGGAGTTTGGAGGACTTGTTTTTTTTTTGTAGGATGCGGGAGCACGGTTAGCATCTTTTGCTAACTTTATCCGCGAAGTGCCACGGGAAAAAGGGGTGCGCTAACTCCGTCAGGGTGTCGAAAGCGGAACGTCGCTTAAAGAGTCGGGGGGAAAACGGTCGTGCAGGTTGCGCACGGGGGGGGGGGGGGTATCTTTGGCTTCAAATTCGAAAAACAAAGCGCTTTTGCCAAATGTTCACATTCTGACACTTATGGTGCACCCCCTTACCTTTGCACCCCCCCGAAAAAACTTGCACCTCAGTGTTCAAGCATGTCCAGAAAGAATCATTTGTCACTTGTGCACTCAAAGCCATCTTTGGCAATCACACAAACGGCCTTTTTTTTGTGGGGGGGGGAGGATTCCCACCCCCGGGCACAGGCCACCTTTCATTAGCGTCCAGCCCCGCCGACAGCGGTGCAAAAATCGCCTTGTGAGGTTGAGCATCCAATGAAGGAGATGATTCATGATCTCAACGAGTGTTCCGTGACTATGTATGTTTTCTTTCTTTCTTTCTTTCGTTTTTTTTTTTTTTTTTTGGTGGAGAGCAAAAATAGCGAGCGCTCGCCGGCCGGCCGGCTGGCGAGATGTGTCAAGTGGGTGGTTTCCGACTAAATAAGGCACTTTAGGGGTGCGAGCGAGGCACCGCTCGGAGACTGGAGGGCCTCTGTTCAATGGGCCAAAACTCATTTCAAAGTAGTCACTGTGCCATGAAGAAACAAGCCCCCCCACCCCCCAAAAAAAAGGGTCGCACCTAATTCGAGTATAAAATTAGACTCGCACTCAGTTTGGCAAAACCTGATTAAAAAAAAAACAAAGAAACAAATAATCAAAACATGAAAGCGTCCTTGCTCAAGCATGTAAGCAAACTGGGGAGGATATGTTGCCGACTACATTTCACGTGTTTGATGCAAAAAGTCAGGACGGGGGGGGGGGGGCTTGAGTCGGCTCGTTTTTTTGGAGTCTCATCTCGCGCGAGGCTGGAATTGCGCGGCGGCCGCTTCGTTCCCGAAGGTACTTGGCCAGCCTTCGGCCCGCTTCAAGTGCCGTGTTGACAGTGAAAACAAGCCCCCCGTGGGGTGGGGTGTGGTGGTGGGGGGGGGGGGGGCAGAAAACGGCAGGAGGGATCCCAGGCTCGGACCTTGGCATGGCTTTCCGGGGTTGCAACGAAAGTGGCGGCCAGAATTTGGAGCCGATGTTTTTGTTCAATATTGCGGCTGGACTCACACCGGGAAGTGCGGCGGGATTGTGGACGGCCGCCCCCCGCCCCCCCCCCCCCGCCACCCCGGAGGGGCGGCGACCCGCCAACGCTTCTAATGTACTCGTACTGAAGATGGGGGACGGGAGGGGGTCAAATTTTTCAAAGGGGAATTCAGTATCGGAACGATACAGGTACCCGGTATCAGTACCGGGTACCTGTATCGTTCCGATACTACGCCCGGTATCCCGAGTACAAACGCGGGACTCCGATGAATACTGCGCTTGTAGGATACGAATGAATATTGTTTTGATCTGTCTCTCGGGGGGGGTCAAATTTTTCAAAGGGGAATTCAGTATCGGAACGATACAGGTACCCGGTATCAGTATCGTTCTGATACTACGCCCGGTATCCCGAGTACAAATGCGGGACTCCGATGAATACTGTGCTTGTGGGATACGAATGAATATCGTTTTCATCTGTCTCTCTGGGGGGGGGCATCTGGAAATGGCCCTGCGTGCGAAATTTGCGACGCGCGTCCTCAAGTCAGATGCCGTTGCTTTGTTTACTCGCTTTTTTTTTTTTTTTAAATGGCCGCGGGAGAAGCGGAAGGGCAAGGGAAGACGTTAAGGTGCGGGAGGTGCACCGAGGATAAGAAAGGAGATAGAAAGAGAGGAGGAGGAAGGAAGGGAGGAAGGGAGGGGGGTCGGGGGGGGGGCGTCTGAAGCCCGAATCGCCAAGGGAACAAAGAGGCACTTATCCAAGCAACAGCTGAAAACATCTCGAGGCCCCCGCGCGCCAATTCATGTTTCAGATATTGAGCAACTGCTCCGACAAGCCACTCCGTGGCCACTTCATTAAGTACACCTCGGCGACGGTCACGTTTTTTTTTTTTTTAACCGTCACCGGATTTAAAGATATACGGTATCATTTTTGGAGGCAAAATAATAAGAATTACCAAAATGAATAATGAAGAACTCTTACGGCACCGCCGTATTAAAAAATAAAGCAACCCCGCTGGGAAAAAAAAAAAATCTTGCGGTGAGCAGTGCAAAGCGACACGAGGAGAGCGAGCGTACCTCGTCGTTCCTTTCGGCTTTGGCCTTGCCCTCCCCTCTTTGCTTATCTGGCCCCCCTTCCTCCGACGCCAGCTGTTGTTTTGGAGGCGGCCAGCGTCGCCGGGGTGCGCGGGTCAAGACCTCCGCCTGGACAAACGAGACCATTGTAAGTTGAAGTGCACGGTAGGGGGGGGAGTGTGAGGGGGGCGCTAGGTGTCTAGCATGTGTGCTTCTTGTCTGAATCTCCGGCGCAGCAATTAACATCTTTCACGCGCAAAGAGGAGATGACACACAAGGCCGATCAGCCCCAACAAGGTGCTGCCGTCGAGCTTTTTTTTTTTTTTTTTTTTCGAACGTTCCCCCCCCCCTTGTCTCGTCGAAATGAGCGAGTGACCTGCTTGGATGCAGACGATTCGTTTTGGTGGAAGCAGAACGCCAACGACTCCGGCGCCGGAGTCAATGCCGGCTTTGTGGCGGGCCGGAGGCAAAAGGAAGGAGTTCGGCTGGCTGACCTTTGACCCCCGAACCCTTTTCGGAGGTCACAGGGCCCCGGAAGCCATTTCGGAAGTCGCGGACCGATGCGAGGGCAGCTGGAAGAAGTCGCTCCCAAACGGCGAGCGCGCGCGGACGACTTGGTCGAAAGTTTTGCCATCCGTCCCTCGCGTGGGGGCTTTTGTTTCCGAGGACCGCAGGATCCTTTGGAACCGAGTCACGCATGGCGACAATCGAGTCCAATTGGAGCATTTTCTCTCGCGGCCGATTAGATTTGGATTAGATACCGCAAAGTTGAAAAATGTGATCAGATTTGCAAAAAAAAGAAACTGACTGGCAAGTGTTTATGACAAATTTCAAACGAGATATTCCCAGAATTCGAATCCCAAACCACATCATCATCATTTTACAACATTAAGCAGGCAAATAAATGATCATTGGATTTTTAAAAATGCATGTCGACGCAACCCACAAAAACACGTCTTGTCCCTTTCCAACGGGCCACATGTTTCCTTTTTGTTTTGTCTCAGTGACAGAGATGCTCTCATTTATCATCACACTGTTTTCAGGGGGCCCATGTTCTACTTGACATGCCCCCCCCCAAACCCAAACTCACACATTAAAAAAAAAAAGCTCATTTTCTCCACTTTTGGGTCAGAAACTGGGATTTGGGGTGAAAAAAGAATCTATTCTTTCTCTGCTTGTATCGTCACCGAAGATGAGATTCTGTCAGTCGTGAAAATGCTCTAAAGCGTCCGGCGGACTTTTATTTTTCTTTAATCCCTATTTGCGAGTGTGAGTACTTGTCGAGCAACCGAGAGCACAGCTGAGAGAGGAGAAAGTCCAGCTGACGGAGGCCATAGGTCCACCTGTTCCCTGTCCTCAGAGCTGCTTCCTGGTCCGGATGTGGGAACTTGGGAATACAGATGACTCCCACCAAAAAAAATAAAATAAATAAAAAAACAAGAGCCTTTTGTTTTGTTTTTGTTTTGTTTTTTTACAATCCCACGAGCCCGTTTTAATAACCCGCCGGCCCGGAGTTTTTGTGGCAAGACGTGGCAGCAGCGCAAACCTCGGTGTGCCTCAAAAATGCCGGAAACGGAATCGATTGCGTTTGCGTTGGCTGGTCGAGCTTAAAAGCATTCAACGGTGGGTTTTGGAATTCATGCTTGGTGGGCCCTCAAAAAAAAACAACAAAAAAAACCTCCTTCCTCTGTGGTTGCACAACTTCTAACATTGTGGTCAACTACGCGGATTTTCCTTTTTGCTTGAACAGCAAAAAACACAAACAGCATCAACGATCAGTCCTTGTTCAATTTTACTCGCCTTTCAGCTGGATTGTGGTTAATGATTTTTTTTTTGGGGGGGGGTCTTTTACTTTTTGTAACTCACATCAATGCTGTGACAAACATTCCAGTTGGTATTCTTCATGACTGCTTTTACAGTGGCGCCATGAGATATACGTTGAAATTTGTTCCGTGACCACGCTTGGAAAGAAAACGCTCTCAAATCGTCTTCCGCCATTGAAAGCAATGGAAATGCCATTAATCCGTTCCGGCCCATCCGAAAAAACAAAAAAAACTAAATTCGTTTTCGTTTTTAATAAGGGAAATGGCAATCCATAAGATTTGGTTTCCACTCCGAAATGATTAAACACGCATCAACGTTGTCTGTTCTGGGGAGGGGGGGGGGGGGGGGTTGTTGTTTTAAGCTGCTTTCCATCTTGCGTCTTAATCATATGGTGGGGAGTGGAGGCAAGGCTGGCCAGATTCAACAAACCAACGGCGGCGTGTCGAATGGCCTGCATCATTAGCGATACTGTCAGCACCGGCGGGTCAGGAGGGAGTCAGGGGAGGGGGGAGTTGAAGGTGCGCTGGTTCGGGGAGGGGGGGCATGGCAGATTAGGCAGTTAAAGAGCTTGCAGAGGAAGTGGAGTTTTAATGCTGACAAGGTTCCTGTGGAGCGTGTTATGCTAATCTGCTCGTGTTAAGCGCTACAAAATGTCTGCCGTGGAAGAAGGGGGGAAATGCACCATGAAAACATCCGGCTCCGGCCAAGGAAGGAAGGGGGGGGGGGGCACATTGCGTTTTTTTTTTTTAATTAGATTTTTTTTTTTTTGCCTTCCTGTAACCTGCGAGGGGATTCGAAGTCCCGATTTTCGCCGTCACGATTAAATGAACCCGATTGCCGTTTGGGCTCTGCATCTGTTACATCTTAGTAGAACGAATGATTTAAGATTCACGTCACTGCCTATATAACGAGCGCTGCTGGCACGCCGGAGCGGAAAAGCCTCGAATCACTTGGGGGGGGGGGGGGGTGACTGATGTTAGCGAGTCAAAACGAGAAAACGGATCAAAAGTAGCACTGCAACTAACGGTTGTTTTCATCATTCATTAATCTGACGGTTATTTTTCAACTCATTTGTCCCCCCCCCCCTTTATTCCAAATTTCCATTTGAAATTTGACGATGATTCACCAGGCTGGTCAGAAAAATTGGCAGAAATGTTGATCTTTGTTCTCCCAAGTAGAAGCAGATGATCACAAGTCTGCTTCTTTGCAAATTTACTGCGGAGAGGGCGTAATTCCGCAAATCGCCACCGGTTGAAATGCCCGCTAGCCGACATCAAACACGCTCGAGCCTGAGCCTTCCTGTCGCCGTCATCGGGGAGCCTCATGGAGGCTTGTCAGGCCTCGTTAGGTGGGCAGGGGGGTAGCGGGACGGCGGGGGGGCGGAGGGTGTCTGCACACTTCAGCAGCCAACCAAGCGTCCGTCCGTCCGTTCGCAAGCTACGGCCTGCGCCTGACTGTCGCCACTTTGTCGCCACCCCGTGACACGTGCCTTTCAAACCGGTGCCGACTGTCACAACAAATCAAGAGGGGGCAAGATTTTTACGGCCTTCTGTTGATTGGGAATGCCATTGTTCAAAACAAAACGTGGAGCCTAACCCGGTTAACTTTAGCCCAGAAGCACGGTACACCCCTGGGCTCATTTGGGTTGTGGCTTGGGGAATTAGAGGTCATGGGGTCAAACCCGGGTCTGGCTGGCTGGATGATTTTGTTGGGGGTTTTTTGCAGAGAGATGCAACGGAGTACACCCCGGACTGGTTTCCAGCCCTTTGGGCTTGTCGCCCCCCCGTGACACACCACTTCATTCTGATGATGATGAAAGGATGAAGTGCGATTTCATGAGAATGACAGGGTAGATCGTACCAAGATCTCCCAGGATGCTTCGGACCCTGAGCTATTTTGCTGGCGGGCGACTGTGCGCCCTCGTCACGAGTAAAATGAGAAAAGTCAAAGAAAAATAAATCAAGCCGACCGCGTTGCTCTCACCTTTTGAGTCGCGGTTCGGGGGCAGGGGGGGATTCTTTCGAGTGTCCTCAACGGGGCTGTCTGGCCTCCAGGTAGTAAAAATGCCCCCTGAAAGATCAACAATAAGGTCCAAAAAGACCAACAAAAAAATAAATAAATTGTCACGGCACAGCTACGGAAAGTGTTTCTACGGATTATAAGAAGTTCTGCATCAAAGCCGACCTGAATAATTACATACAAAAGTGTAAAGCCTCTCTGGGCCACCCCCCGTTCCAAAATCACCGATGCACCTTTGAAAAGTCCGAGTGTGGACGGCAAGACAGAAGCCTGTGAAGTATTCCTCTCACATCTTCACCAGATTTATCATTTGCAGACCCCATACATAAAGATGAGGGGGGGGGGCATTCAACAGTTCGAGTCATATTGTGTGTGCGGTTTACTCCGATTGTCTCAACACAGAACACACACACACACACATTACGATTGTCTTCCAGCACAGGTTTTGGAACAAGTTCTCCAAGGCAGAAATCATCCATAATTCCCCCAGCAGAGGGTTTAGTCATCACCCTCCCCCCCCTCCCCACCCCACACCCCGCCTTGGACAACCCGACGGATGGACCCGACTTGATGGGCGGGTGGACCTGGCAAGTCCAGCTGGGAGCGGAAACCCGAAGAGGAAGCGTCCAGTTGATGCAGCTGTTTTCTCCCTCTCACGCCTTCTTCCCCCCCCCCCCCAACGTATCAAGTGTCCGAAGAGGGGGGTGGGGGGGGGTGAGAAAGGCTGGGGCACGCAGTGGGCTTGTAATGGTGCGGGTGCAGGCCAACAGGTGTTTGACAAGTCCAGCAGACTGCCGTTTGGTCAAGGGGGCTTGTGCTTGTTCCTGCACGCATGGACTTGCGTGGGTAAACTTTTTACTGGAATAGGAACGCAACGTGTCAGTCGTCCGTGGCAAAGCATCGTGGCGAATGACAAACACGTTTTACAGCCCATGCCTGGGTGTGGGTTTTCTCCGGGTACTCTGGTTGCCATATTCTCAAAGATTTCAGGAGATTTCAAGCTGTGTGTGTGAGTGGGGGGGGGGGGGGGGGGGGGGGGGTTCAAGAGATGCAAGAACCTCACCCAGCCACTTGACTGCCATCGACCGTGAACCTGGGCCAACGCTGACTGTGCGCAAGATACACGCACACGCGCGATCGTCACGATGGGAGCTCAGAGGCGATCGCACTCGGGCCTGCCGCGATATGAACTCCCCATTGGAGCCAAGCTCCTTCTGGCGAGGTGCAAGGGCGCCACCGTGTGGTCGTGGTGTCAACCTGAACTGAAACACTCCTTTCTAATTGTTGGAAATGAAAGCAATTAAGGAGAGGCAACAAAACTGTGGGAAAGTTTTTTTTTTTTTTTTAAATGTAACGGTTCAGGATGACACCGAAACGTACAGCAGAAAATAAAACAGCACACACACACACACCCCAAATAGCGCAAACATTCGGTTGTAAAATATTGCAGCAGGTCGAGAACAGGCAAGACTTACTTGATGATACTCACTGACATCACTTGCCTATTTTGACATCACTTGAAGACGATGCGAAATGCAGGACTCGTTTGTTATCGATCGCCATTGACTGCAAAAGTGGAATAAAAACCAAGTCAACCAGACAAGAAAAAAACGAGTGCAGAAGAAGCGCAGCTTGGAACGATTTTTCTTTTCGGTGACGACGATACTTCCGGTGTGAAGGCATCACGATTGAAAGCAGGACACATTTGAATGCGCGAGTGCACAAAAGCACAATTTAATTATTATTATTATTTTTAAAATGCCGCTTTTCCACTGCTCCATTTGCTGTTGCTGCTCTTCAAGATGTTCTTCCTGCCCGCAATCTACTCTCGGACACACAGGCTGATAATCTGTACGATTATCCTGTGGTGCGGGTGGGTCAGAGCGATTTTTCGTCTCTCATCTGCTCGGAAAACGGCCGAGGGCGACAACTGTCAATGCTAAAGGGAAGGCCAAATTTAAGCAACAGCAATCAAAGCCAGCAAACGTCAGATCGGAGGTCTCTGAAAGATTATCCGTTGGTGTGTGGTGTGTTTAGAGTGATCTTTTTCCCCCACCTTTGATCTGTTCTACAAAAGGAGACATGGGTTACACTACCACTGATAATTAGCATTAAAAATAAAACAAACAAAATCTTTTTTTGGACCGCTTCCGATCAAAATCAGCAAAAGTCCAATTCTGGGAAGTCTCTGAAATCTTATCGTGAGGGATTATCTAGTGGTGTGCGTTGCGTTTGCCGCTTTAAGGAAATACAGGAGACCCCTTGTTCTCCTCCATTGTTGTTTGTTCGCACTTCTTGTAGTGAGCGATGCGTTTCAGTGCGGCGTGGTTTTCGCGGTTTCCCCACAAGGCCTGGAAAAAAAAAACATTGTTTCGAGTACGTTTGCGCTACCTGGTGGGGGGACACTGTCAATTCTTTTGGGTTTGGTTTCTTAACGTAATTGCGAAAAAAAACAAAAAGTAAAACCAAAAAACTTCAGATGTTAATCATTTTAACACATCAAGTTCCTGAAAGACTTACAAAAAAAATAAATACAAAAATAACACACAACTTTAAATCTAACGGAATCTGCGCTGTGACACGACGACGGAAGTCGTTTTGGTAAAAGTAACAATATCCAACAAGTTTATCGTTTCATACGCCGACTTTTGGGTTCTCCACTGAAACGATGGTGAGGTTTTTTTTTTCCCCCCCCCAAGGGGAACGCGTCTTCATTTAGCACATGCTGAGAGACCGTCACCAAAAGCCTTTGGTTTTAAAAGACCTCGAAATAAAACGCAATTAAACTTCACATTGGGGGTTCAGTTAGAAAAAGATTCTTTTTGTGGGGGGAGGGGAGGGGTGGGATGCGGGGAACGTTCCGGTGGGTTTTGTTATTGTTCCAGGTCCTGACTGAATCCTCCATAGTCCAGCGCGAAAACCCAGTCTGGCGGGTTCTCGTGGTACTCATGAGTCAAGAGTGGCGTACGAGCTGTCCTCATCGTATTGGTCATCTGCCGCGGGGAAAATGTCGCCTCCGATTCCAAAGAAGTTGTCTTCCGTCTCAAAAAGGTTGTCTTCCGTCACAAAATCTTGGTCCTCCCCCGACGCCAGAAGCCGGCTCGGCAAGCCGCCCTGGTAGGAGCCGTTGCCGGGCCGCTCGTGGTCGTGGTTCTCGTCGTTGCCGGCGGACTGGCGCTGGTTTTGGGGAGCGGACGCCTGCCGGCTGTCAGACGGGGTCAGGCCGGATTTTTTCATTCTGTATTCAAGTTAGAAGGAGTGTCATTCGGATCGTGTAACGCCGACTCATTCACGACTGTCCCGCCCCCGATACTCCATTTTCACCTTCTTACAACGGCTTGGCAAATACTACGAAGCGTTCGATACTTGATGTTACGCTTTGCGGAGCGCGGGCGGGCGTACGCTACATCCAACGGGTTGTTTTTCCAACGCGGCCAAAAGTTGAACAAGAGAAAGGCTGCGGGGTGCACGTACTGGTTCTTGTGTTTGGCCCCGCTGATGTGAGACTGGTACTGATCCACGGAGTTGAGCTCGATGTTGCAGAGCGTACAGGGAAAGCCTTTTGCTGTGGACGCCGCTTTAAAAAAAACAAAGAAAAAAAGTTAGATGTCGTGATTTCTTCTTCTCCTCATGTGACAAATGCGTCAAGGTACTGACTCGGAGTAGCGGGCTTGCCGTAGAGCTTCATCAGGTCCTGCTTGGCCAGTTGCTTCTTGTGCTTCTTGCCCGAGTAGTGCTGCTGGGCCATCAGCGTGTTGTTGAAGGACGCCTGGCAGATGGAGCAGAAGCGCTCGGGGTCTTGGTCGCCCCCGGGACCGCCGTTGCCAGTTGCGGTTGCCGCCGCCGCCGCCGCCACCACCTCCACCTCTGCTGCTTTCTTCTTGGATTGAGATGGTGCGGCCTGTTGGCCTACTGGTGAAGAACAACGGTAAAAGCGCAAAAGAGTCTTCAACAGGCATGTCCAAAGTCCGGCCCGCGGGCCAAATCCGGCCCGCGGTCGAATTTCATCCGGCCCTCGGCCCCCGTCATAAAATCAGTGCCGTCTGGCCCGCGGGTTGGGCGCAATGGAACACGTGTTGCATTGACTGAGGTCTCGTAGACTGGTGAGTGATGTTTCATAGAGTACTGCTTCCCTCTAGTGGCTAAATGAGTAATAGCATTCACTAAATGAGTAATAGCATTTAGACACTAGAGGGCATCACTCACGAGTTAACAAGACATCACTCCGTGTTTATATTGACTGATATGTCATATTTCAAATTCCTGTTTCAAATGAACCAAAAGAAATTCTTAAGATTGTTGAAATTAAAATAAAAATGGAAATGTGAAATAGACTGGCTTACTAAAATTTGTTGAACAATATTGTTGTTCAATGTTAAGAATGTCAGCCAAGGTCGGCCCCCCGACATTTTACCACATAAAATCTGGCCCCCTTGGCAAAAAGTTTGGACACCCCTGGTCTTCAAGATGATTATGTCACGTCCCGGGGTTGCCAGCAGGGGGCGGGCTTTCTGCCCGCCGTTTACACACCTGTCACCCATTTGGCAGTAATTGCTCAGCCTTTATTTGAAGGCTCTGGCAGTCTACTCACAACCGCCGCGCCAATATTCTCTCGCTAAAATTACTATTTGGATTACTTGTTGCCTCTTAGCTTTGTGGCTGTGATCACGCGTCATTATTTCCTATTACGTACAAAATGTATATAATCGTCTAATCAGACCTTCCTTGTCATTTGTTTTCCGCAAGCGTTTTCTGTTGTTCCCTTTATTCTATCCCTGGTCCTTATTTTGACCAGCGTTTTTTGTTATTCTCCCTGTCGGGTATTTTGTGTTCGTCATTAAAGACTCCTTTTGTTCTCTGACAAAATCTCTTTTGTGTCTGCTATTTCGGGGATTCACCTTTCAGTTATTTTGTTGTGCACGAAGCAATAATTCCATCGCTTCGGGCACAATGTGATAGATTAATGCCACTCCCAGTCCAGTTTACTGTCAAACAAAATAACAAAAAAAACAAAGAGAAAAAAAAAAGTGTATTTAAATAACCACATAATTCGGTCTTACTTCATCGGGGAAAAAAAAAAAACAACGGCATTTCTACACAGTACAAGGGGGAAAGATGGATTGAGATGAGTGTTCTGAGTTTCTAAGTGTGATTCTTTGTTGGGTTGGTCGTGTACGTACAGGTCTGAGGGTCCACCGATTTCAGTTTCTTGGCGTGGATCTTGCCCTGGTAGTGAGACTGTGCCATGACGGGGGACGTGAAGGTCATCTTGCACATTTCGCAAGCCTTCATCGGGTCTGACTCGCCATTGTTGGCGTCGTACTGAAAGACAAACACAAACAGTCAGTCAAGTGACACTCTTCCAAATGCAAACAGACCAAGGTGAGGCATGTTTGCTATTCGCGACTCCCGAGGTAGTTTAGTTATTCGCATCTAAAGTTTCCCATTTGGAATAGAGCCAAAATATTGAACATTCGGTAGAAATTTTGAGGTCATTTTCCAATGTCCAGTCCTCATCTCACCTGCACGACAATCGGCTATGTGTAAAAACAACCACAAAAAATAGAGAGCGACTTTGCTTACGCTGACAGAGGATAGAGACTTGAACTTTTTTGTCTCTGGCTCCTTTTCATTTTGGATGGAAAGGTAACGTCGCACCTTGTTGCCATGTTTCTTACTCTAAAAGAGAGCAAAATTAGAAAAGACAAATTAGAACGACCCCCACCGGTGATCCGCAAGGACAAATGCTCGCCGCTCAAAAAACAGGACGCCGACCTGATAGTGAGCCAGCTTCTGCGAGTCTGAGATGAGGACGGCATTGCAGACGCTGCACAGGTTGTCTGTGAACAGGTTGCCGTGCTCCTTGATCATCTGATCGACTGCGGCGGAGAGAACAAACGAAAAGAAAGACACGAAAGACAGTTTAAAAGAAGACAATGCCTGAGAATTCCACATTCAGATCAAGGAAACAAAGTCGAATGATTTTCATTTAATAATCAGTTGTGTTACGTTCTATTTTAGGAGAATCATCAAAATGTACGAGTGAAGGGGTACTTAACTGTGTAGAGTGTAATAATAGTGTGACAAAAAAGGTTTGGAGGTAGACGAGCCAAAAAAAAGGTTGACAACCAAACTAGATCTTCTGTTTTGATAACCAGGTGGTGTTGCTAAACTGATTCGATCATCCCGTTTTCTTGTAAATCAAATAATCTTTTCGATTTTATACAAATGCCTTGTTCAACCCCCTCCCAATCCGGAAAAGCACCCGTTTAGCTTGACCAAAGCCTCCGCATCAACCTCAAGTGTGACTGTGAGTGTCGAGGGTGACAATAATACAGCAAATGAATGGAGGTTAATTGCAGCGACCAAGCGGAATTCAACGTGCGGTGAGCGAAACCGCGTCATCGGCCCGCAAGTCGCTCGTCAACGGGGCTAAACGCCAAAAAAAATTTTTTAAAACGCCAGCGAACGCGAGCGGGCGCCGAAGCACCGCCGTTCAAGGCCATTCGCCGTCATTGGGCGAAAGCTGCGACCTTGACGACCAGTCGGCTATGGTTAGCTTAGCTTATCGTAGCTCAGATCACACAGTCGAACATAGCATCGCATAGCTTAAGTTAGCTTTATTCATCCGGACTTCGGCAACAAACGACGCGCGGGTCGTGAGAGATCCAACAAAGAAGGCTAAACATTTTTTTTTGGGGGGGGGGGGGTTGTTTAATCTTCAATGAGAAAGTGGTCACCTTGGTCTGGCCCCGACGGCAAGTAAGGCAATTGATCAGTGTCCATAGCGACCGCCATCATAACTTGAGCTCGAGGTTCGAGCCAGTGCGCGCAAGTGCGCATGCGCAGAAACTGGCTTGGCAACGCACTGGAAAGCTCGAAGAGGAGCGGAATTTGGCAGCCGCCTGACATTTTTGGTTTGTTTTGTTTTGTTTTGGGGGCTTTTTGGAGCCATGAGCAATGTAAAAAAAAAACATGCAAAAAAATGAATAATGATATTGTGTACAATTGAAACAAATTCACAAAACTCCACAGCTTCTTGTTTCTGAAGTCTCCCTGTTGCAACACTGCTGCTGTTGTACAAGCGCTATATAAATAAAGATGAGATGCATTTAATGTGCGTGTGTGTGTTTTTGTGTGTATTGTTAGTCTGAACAATAACTCGCACCCATGCGCATGCAGATAAACATTTGACCTGTAAGTGTCGCTGTTGTAACCCTTAGCTGTGATGAATGGAAATTCAACCCCTTCACTTTCATTGCTATTTCAAAAAGGCAATTGACGATAGCAAACGAACTACACAGTAAATGACCGGCATGGGTATGTCTACAAACCGAACACAAAATTGTGTTTATTTTTTACAAATACACTTATTATCGAGATGTAACTCAGTTTCCGTAGTGTAGTGGTTATCACGTTCGCCTAACACGCGAAAGGTCCCCGGTTCGAGACCGGGCGGAAACAGTCCTTTTAAAAATTTTCAATTTACGAGCCAAGTTCGGAAACTATTATTTCTGACACTAAAATAAAAACATTTTTAATTTAGACGACCTCAATGCCCACGGAGTGAGAAAAAAAACTGCAAAAACGTACATTTTATGTCATCAACCTTTCAATGCGTGTTGATGGGCGAAGTGGACACATTGGAATCTATCTGCAAGCCTTTTATTTAGCAGCATTAGATTATTTCCCATTTTAGCTTTTACAGGAATAAATGGGTCCTTGTCTTACTCGGACTAGTTTTTCATTTATTCGTTTTTACAGTAGATATGATAATGGATTGAAAATGTTCCACAATGAGCTCATTTACAGTGCTCTCAAGCTAGCACTGGCATTTTGAAGTTATACTTCTTCCAGAGTGAACCTAAAATGTTTTCTTGCACCAATCATTAATGGGCTATACTATCCCAAAGGTAGGACAGAAGAGACGAAAGTGACAAAAAAAAAATTGAATCAACCGACATCATACAGCAGTACAACTTTTCGCACTGAATGAAATTATGGTAATTATAATGAAATCCAATCATGTATCTTCTTTGAAGCAAGTGATATTTAATACAGCGTTCAAAACACATTTAACATCCATTCAACTGGAATGCCACATGTGGATAATATTGTACAGGACAATCATACATTCAATAAGCAGACGCGTCAAATTAGACAATAGAGCACTACGAGCGCTCCACTTCGAGGGGAGGGATAGAAGGAAACGTGGCGTACATCTTGCCATTGGTGGACACCATCAGGGCTTCTCCGTTCTTGCTCTCATCCGTCACCAGCTCCAGAAGGCACTCTGCCACATCGGACGTCCTGAAAATGAATAGTGGCACTGGAGAAGTGACGCTTAAAAATGACCATGGATCTTCGCCCTACCAAGCCTGTAGTGAGGTAAATTGGTCAAACTGTTACAACAACACACTCCAGTAACTTACTTGATCACGCCATGACTGTCTAGGAGTTGTCGGGTGGGCTGCTCCAGCACGGTGAATTGTCCCAGTTTTTGTGTTAGAGTGGCGAGCAGCTCAGTTTCCACCAAAGCCGGACAAATGGCATTAAAGCGAACGCCGTAGCCCGCCATGGTGGAAGCCATCTAGTAGATACACACGAAAAAAAAAAATACACATTGGTTGTACGCCGTTTCATGTCGCTGATAGAAGCTCACCGCCAGGGCTCTGGCAAAGCCGATTACGGCACTCTTGGTGGCACTGTAGACCGGGCAGCTCGGTAGTGGTTTGATACCTGCGATAGAGAGCAACACGTTCTATTACAGTTTGCTTAGAGATGTCAGGAAAATGCCTATGACTGAGGTCAATTGAACCAAAAATAACATGCGCTATAGACTTTTTCCAAGAAATAATTTAAAAAAAAAAAAAAAAAGTCAAGAGAGACCTTCACCTGCCATTGACGCAGTGTTGACAATGACACCTCCTCGACCGCCATTCAACTTGCTCATGTGTTCTAGGGCAGCGTAAGTCCCCTTAATGACCCCCACCTATGGCAACAAAGCCATAGAAGGCAACAGCAGTTTGTTGCATATGAGGAGTGAGGACGTAAAATAATTTTAGATTCGAAAAAAAAAAGCAAGGAAGCCTGACACAACATGCTGGCTCTTATTTACAAAACATAACATTTAGCAGATACGTCTCATGAATATGTTCTTACAAAGTTGATGCCCACGGTTCGCTCCCAATCTTCCTCGTTCAGGATTCCCGCGTTGTTGCACAGGATGTCAATTCCTCCGAAGGTCTCGGCGGTCGTCTTGAAGGCAGCTTGGCCGTGGGTGGAAGAAGAAAAACAATTACAGTCAATTATAGTCTGAACAGGCCAAGTCAATCTCCAGGCTGAGACCAGACAGTGGAGTGATTCCCAAGTGCAGTGTGATAAACGAAGAATACCAAAAAAACTGAAACTCATTTTATGTGCTCCCTTGTGTTAATTAAAAGGTGGTAATGCATCATCTTAAAAAAATTCAAACTTAACATTTCTAGAAAAGATCGTTTGTAAGCCAACCAGCCCGATAAAAATGTTATCTGGCTTCACATAGCATCATAGCACAATAACAGCTATCCTGAAAGTGAGAAAGGATACATGGCTGATCTGTGCTGCAACATTTATTGGGTGGATCACATTTATAAAGCTAAATTTATAGTACAGTTCCTCATGGCTCAATCTTAAACCCACTAATATTTTACATAGGCTGCACATTTAAAATTGGGTTTTGTCTAATCATCCCAAATACAATGTGTGTGCAGTATGCGTGTTCACAGTGGCGGGGTGAGCAGTGGCTACTTGCATGAGATTCGAGCACTCAGTCAAAACAGGCCGAGTTGATTGAGGCCAAAAGTTGTGCTCTACAAGTCTTGGGGTTATTTGACCAACGAAAGTTTTAAGAGCGTTGCAAGTGGTTTCAAATAGTGACAAAAGACAAATGTCTCATTTATAATCGTGTGTTAAATACAGCAGAATGGAGTCTAAGCAATTTTTCAGGGTTCTCCTTTCCACCCCCCATTGCTCATCAGTAACTCACGAGGCACACTTTCTGAAGATTGCGCGCTTGCCGCTTTCGATGCACTATGGGTAATTTAGAAGACAGGTTTGAACAGGGAGAAGAATGCAAACCAGTCAAACGGACACCTTTCTTTCCATTCAAAGGCAATAGAACATGTGCTCCTGCGAGCAATTTCTCATGCTTCATCCCGCACCATCTTTTTTTGAGTCTTTGTTGCAATGCAAAGTGAGCCGACGCTACCTTTCAGCTGCTCCTCCGACTGGACATCGCAGCTGAGGAAAAGGGCTCGATCTTGCCCGGCCTCCTTGTTGAGGGCCTCCATCACACCCTTTCCGACACTTTCGTTCACGTCCAACAGAACAACCTGGCGAGATGCATGCGGTCGTCAGATCAACAGTTTTCCCCATGACGTCACTGCAGAGGTCTTCACATTGCTTCCTCAGAGGATTTCATCAATCGATATTGAATCGGTTTATATCCGAAGGGCAAGTCTGCACTTGTCAATGAAATGAATGAATGTGCAGCAAAACCATTTTTTAAAAAAGTATTTACGCTCATCTTTGGAAACAGTTAAGCAGTGAGAGATGTTTGAATACCGTCGGGATCGTAGTTTATGAGAGCGAATGTGGGTGTGTGCGTGTGGACTTTAATTCTTGATACGTTATATATTTTGCCTGAAGAAAACACACCCGAGAACGGTGTGTATAAAGATACGCACGCTTAAATCCAGAAAATGTCGTCATGGTAGGCTGTTGTGTAGAACTTATTTGTTCATTTATTCTGTTTTAAAAGGTTGTTATGAAGCCAGCGCAGGGATGCTAGTTAAAGAAACGGATTTTTTTTTAGTATCCAAGTTCAACTTACAAATGAAAACTAATAAGTCCTACTCGAATAATTGCAGTCTCAAACACCGCAATTCTGTTCCTTAATGTTTACCTTTGCGCCATTCCTGAAGAGGATCTCGCTGAAGGCTTTGCCAATTCCTGCTGCAGCTCCCGTCACCACGGCTACTTTTCCCTCGAGTGACATTTTGCGTGCTTCTGCTTGAAAGAGAGGGTGTCTGGTCTGGTCAAGGTGTGTGCGCGGTTATAAATGGGGTGGGTGTGCGTGGACTTGTAAGTAAGTATTCACATCAGGCACCACCCACAAAGCCAAACTCGGTGACCGGAGGATTGCGCACAAGCAAAAGCTTGTTTACCTAATTACTGTCAATGTAAAGCAGTTAGTATTTAAGTGTGACGACTTTTAATAATGCCGAATTGATTTAAATATTTTACATCTGTGGAATATTTTCATGTCATGTAATAATACCGAGCTATGTGACGTCCAGCATCAAAAAACGCATTTTTAAAAACGGAGTTTGGTTCAATCCGTGGGCTGGGCGTGTGCTGTTCCACGAGCAACCGCAAGAGGACGCCAAAACGCCGCAACAGTGATCCACCTAGTCCTAGTGGACTCTCGACTGCACTCAGACTTATATGAATACTGTACTAAATCCGCGCCTGCAACGCACTCAGTGGCGTGGAAAGCACACTACATGCTTGGGGGGGGGGGGGGGGCATGATTATGACAATGTATCGACGGGGCTCAAGGTACCACTGCAGAAGTTGAATAAAACGTGTGCCTTAATAAATGTTTAAAAACAATCTATCCAACATCTTTAAGATGAAATAAAAAATGTTTTCAATTCAAAGTGTAACACAACAGAACTGTTGATGTTGCCTCGGTAAAAGTGTATCACAACTACTGTGCTGGAATAAAGTCATCTTGAAAAATGGCGCCACATTTACATCGGCTGAGCATGTCGACAGCCTATCGGAAAAGATCACATCGCATTTAAACGGGTGACCGGAAATCTTCAACCAAATCGAAAGGAAAAAAAAAAAGTCACCATGTAAATATTGAATTAACCATAAATATGATTAGCAGTCATGAGGTTCATTTCAGTGAGGTCACATCAGGGTGCCCTTGTGCTCATTTGCATACATTTGCGAGTGAGGGTCGTTGGATCTGAACTCCTATCAGCTTCTTTCAGGGAGGACACTCCCTGACACTTGCAACACACACACACACACACACACACTCACACACAAACAGAACCTAAAGAAGCGAGGACGTGTTGCTTCAAGGGCCACAAAGGTTGAAACAAGCTTGGCAAGACAGCACAAGTCACTGCCTCCATGGCAACTGCACGGGAACGCGGCCATCTTTTAGCACACCTCCAATTCGACAGGTCTCGCGTCCTCTTCCCATCAGAAGACGCAGTTCAACCTTTAGTGAGAATGCAGCAAAATGCTTCCAGATAAGCACACACGTTTAATGTGAATAAAATCTCAAATAATCGTGTCGCTCACTTTTATATATCGACAAGTCTGAAGTGGATGTGAGCAAGGCTGCGCACCCAAATTTTGGTGATGATTGATCACATTTTTTCAGACAATAGATGATAACCAGGAAACAAGTTTCCAATGCGTGCCTCCTTTCTTCAATGACGCAGTCAGGCTGATGTGTGGAAATTAAGCAGGCCCCACCCATGAATTAGGGCGCTCATTAACATGTGCTGAAAGTAGTCATTAAAAAAAAAACCTGACGTGAAAGATCACTTGACTTTGTCAGGAGGGTCAATTTTAGTGCCGATAGCAATTTTTATTCCATTTTATTCCATAAGCGACAAGAATCAGGCCAATCAAGAGTCCCTTTAATGCTACCGCCGGCCGGGCCTTGGATTACATTCATTCATTCATCTTCCGAGCCGCTTGATCCTCACTAGGGTCGCTGGAGCCTATCCCAGCTGTCTTCGGGCAGTAGGCGGGGGACACCCTGAATTGGTTGCCAGCCAATCACAGGGCACACAGAGACGAACAACCATCCATGCTCACACTCACACCTAGGGACATTTTTTTAGAGTGTTCAATCAGCCTGCATGTGGGGGGAAACCGGAGCACCCGGAGAAAACCCACGAAGGCCCGGGGAGAACATGCAAACTCCACACAGGGAGCCCGGAGCTGGAATCGAACCCGGTATCTCTGCACTGTAAAGCCGATGTGCTAACCACTGGACTACCGGGCCGCCCCTTGGATTACAGTGGGAGACAAAGTGACCCACCATCCACCATTTACGAACTGTATGTTGGGCCGGGGTGGGAGTTGTGTGTGCGTGTGTGTGTGTACATAAACCCCCACCCGACCCGGTCCTGCTTACGGGGCAAATGTGCCATTTACTGGCTTTCAACTGCGACTTGCTGACCAGCTGCTGACTTGTTGTGTTTTCACTGGCGATTACGACTCCAAAAAAGGTGCGGCGCCGGCGGACAATGGCACCGAGCTTTACATGTCCCTGGAGCGGTCGCACACAAAGAGCGCAGTGCGCCCACCATCCCAGTCCCGCGGCGACCCATTTCCCGTCCGGGGGCCCTCGGCGGGAGAAGGAACAACCTGGATCTAAAGCGTGCTTGCAGCCTGAGAGTGATTATTGATTATCCACCATTGGCTGTCTTTGTTGTGCTCATTGAGTCCTTCATAATGTAACAAAGCAATCATACGAACAATGCAGGCAGAAATCAAGTGTCAACAATAAAGCACTGCACATGTACACCCACACTGTGTTTGAAAACAAGAGTTAATTGAGTTTTTTTTTCAAAGTGCAATCGAATCCAATGAGAAAATGCTGCTGATGCCTGAAGGTGTCATGGGATGTCCATTTCTTTTGGACTCATAGAGGTTTTTTTTCTGGTTTACATGCAGTTTGGACCCGCCCTCTTTTGTACAGTGTTGGGAATCAATTGTCTTCCTTAAACCACTGCCTCTAAGTTGAATGCCGCCATGACCTTGGACTCCAGTGAAACGCACCACTCTGTACTGTCCACTTTGGCCTGCATGACCCTGTGTACATTACATACAGTATTACATAAACCAGACATATCTAGCTCCGGGTCTGGAGGGCCACTGTCCTGCCTGTCTTCCAGGACACCGGCCCTTGAGGACCGACTTTGGACACTCCTGACATAAACCCATTACTAAATTATGCTTTTTTTTTTTGCACCCAGACACTCTTTGGAGTGCATACAATGGAACATGACAGGATGCTTTGTTGTCATTGTGTTACTGGCGATTACAAAGTACAACATCAAAACATCAAGACAACAAAAATTGTGTTACTTTGAGAGAAATACGCACACGGCGTGGACACGTGCTTGTTTGGGGGGGAGGGGGGGGGGAGGAATCACGTAAGAGGCGTTCATGGACACGCTACTTCAGATATGTCAATTCTGTACTTGTTTATTCAGTCAACGTCCAACAAAGGGTTCGCCTGTTCCCATTCCGTTGTGTCAGCTGACTTTTTGTTAAAGTAATTAAAGTGAGTTATAGACGCGACAAATTCAAAAACCGTTTGGCGCTGCGTTGGACCTATAAGAGACAATACAAATTTATATACTGTACATGTAAACTAGCATTACTTAACAGGATTACGTGTCAGTACTTCCACGTTAACGGAAGTATGTATAGTATAGTAATTTAAAACGAGCAATTTGCGAACGTTGTTGTTTATAATTAAAACAGGATTGGTCTAAGGGGGGGTTCAAAATGGAAAAGAAAGTTGCAAAAAAAAAGGTTCTGGAAAACTGGGGGAAAATCGCATTCTTTTTACCCGAGGACATTGAACGTAGCATTACTATGACGTGTGCCGAAGCTTTGGTGCTGCGTTCGCACGCTCAGAAAAATACACTTTTAAATCAACTGCGATTTGTTCAAAACGATTACGGGGCAGCAGACATATTGTGGAAGTTGTAATTTAAAGTTACACATACTTGCGATAACTCCAAAAGCGTTTCAAATTGGATTCGATTCGTATTAAAAGGGCTTCATGTTTGAAATGGCGTTTTCTTTTCACCAGAAAACGATGAACGCAGCATTATTATGACGTACCACGTATGCGCGCTCCCGACCGGACGGACCTACTCCCCCAAGACGACGTACATGCGCGCCCCCTGGAATCGCGTGGTGGAGAGCGACCATATTGCTGCTATCGGCGGAGATAGGGTTGTTTCCCCCCCCCCGTAAGGCCTATCGGACGCGGTTATTTTTGCTTTTGTTCATGTTTGGAATAACCGTGGACGTGTGCGTGTCTTGGACTGAAGCTCGGTTCGTCTAGGAGCTAGGAGTGCCACACTCCCGCCGAACAACTTCACTTTTCCCCTTCGAGCGTATTCGGACTGGGGGGGGGAGGAGGAGAGGACTGGTAATCTCGAAGGGGGTGGGAGAACCACGGCGCTTGCAAATGGCCACTCAGGTGGAGGCTCTCCTGCCGGCCAACGCGCTTATCAAAGCGGAGGAGCGGGGCAAAGTGAGACACGGCGAACCGGAGTCGGAGCTTGAGGTCGACGGGGCCAAGCGGGGACGGGCGGGGAGGGTATGTGAGGAGGAGGAGCTGGAGCCCGGCAGCGACAACGCAAACAGGCTCGGAGTGAACCCCGGAAACTCCATGCGGGACACGAAGGAGAACGAGGAGGGCTTTGACAGCGAGGTCAAAGCCGACGAGGACGACGGTAAAAGCCGGAAGGACCTTACGGAGGCCCCCCCGCCCAAGGTGAACCCGTGGACTAGGAAAATGAACGCCGTGACCGTGGTCAGCGTGAACGGACAAGCACATCACGGTGGGTATCCCTCCGTCACTCCCCACCCTCATGTTTATTACCCCCCCTGTCACTCGCGTATCCGTGGGCCGGTCCAGCAGCTGACTTTCAGGTGGGCCAGGTAGCGTTCATGCCGTTTAAATGTCAAGCCCTGCTGGATATATTCGAAGCTCATGCATGCACCCCCTTCTCTACTCGGGGAGTCTATTCCTGGAATCCAGGGTCGGTCAAACGTGCCCGTGGGGTGTCTCGTTGCACTCGGAACGCCATCACACGCGCACACTTTTCAGAAGTGACTTGTTTAAAAAAAATGCCTCAAAAGTTGTGATGCATGAAAGTGCTACGTCACAACCGTGCACGCAAAATCGATAAAGGCACGACTCGAGTGGACATTTCGTCGGGAATGACACCCAAGTTGAAATAAACTAACTGACACGCAGGGTGAGCTCGAGTAACCGTGAGTGTCGGGAGTCCATCTTTAAAAGAGTGGAGACGCCCGCCCCGGCTAACAATAGCACGGGCCTAGCTCAACCCCCCACCCAAACATTTGCTTTCATTGCCACTCTCTACTCCGAAAAAACGGCTGCCCCGTCGTAAACGTTCTCAACTTTGTGGTTATTCCTCGATTATTCTGCCGTTTAATCGTCTCAAAAAGCTCAGCAGGTTTGTTATGAGACATCACGTGTTCACCGCACGTGTGGAAGGCATGGTCAAACTTAGCTAGCCGACACGAGCTAGCTGGCTAAACGGACCTCTGCTGCCATCGCGCCCTTGTTTTATTGTTTGTGTCATCGGTTGTTTGCCCCCCTCTGGATTTATTTACGCGGCTGTCATGTGGCCTGTGCGTCGCCAACCTCTCCCAGGCTACCAGTTAGCCGGCGACGCTAACGATGCTAGGTGCAAGTCATCCTATTTCGCTCACGAACGCGCCACATCGTGATCAGTAACGTGGTTTTGGTGTTGGTTTTGTTTTTGGGGGAGGACGGAGGGGGTGATCGGGAATCCTGCTCGTCCAAACAAAGTTGTGTTAGTCGAGATGAGGCGCTTTTAAACCTTCCAAAGGGGCCTCGTGTGCGGAAAGACAACGTGTCTCTCAACCATTTGCCCACCCCCCGCCACGCTGCCGCTTGTGATGGAATTGTCCAGCTGTTTCATGAAGCATCTGGCAGTCTGGTGGACTTTGAATGTAAAATGGCCGCAGATTGAACTCTTGCGGCATTGCCAAGTACATCCGACGTATTCTCCGAGTATATTCTAGTGTAATAAACTCGTCACTGACTATGTTTTGACATCTGCCCTCCCCCACCCCCTTTTTTTCTGTGGCCACTGATTATTCACTGGTCAGTTGGGAGCCAGACAATGCCAGAATGAATTTGTATTTGATCAGAATGACGTTTGTGTTCAAATGTTACATGGAATACAAACACTAAGCTACTTTGCGCACATTTGGACACGCTCCGCTCGGAAAGTGTTCATTAAACAGGCACACACTAACCGACTGCGGTGTTCGTGTACACCTTTGTACTTTTGCATGTCTGAATATTGAGCTGTGGGCTCTCCGCCCAGGACCGTTTTTTTTCCCGCAACCATTGATTGGGGACGTGCCATCTATCCAATTTCAAGCGAGTCCAGTCTTCTGTGTCAAGTCATACGGTCTCGCTGAGTCACGACACACGAGTCGCTTTGGATTCAGTATCTGTGCCCTTGTTAAGCTAGCTGTGCTAACGCATTCACAAAGGGAGGTTTTTAATCGTTCGAAAACCAGTCGCAGCACTCGGCGTCACAGTATGCCGGTGAGTTGCCGTGGTAGTGAGTGCTGACGACAACAAACAAACAAATTAGATACGAGCCAAAGCGATAAAAAGCGAGTGAAATTGTATTCAGGTGGGGCACGGTGGTTGCCTGGTTAGCGGGTCCGCCTCACAGTGCAAAAAGGGGCCAGGGTTTGATTCCGGGCTCCTGTCTCCATGTGGACTTTGCATATTCTGCCCGTGCCTGCGCCGGTTTCCTCCCACATTCCACAAACATGCATGGCAGGTTCATAGAAGTCTTGAAATGGTCCCTGGGCGTGACTTGGGTGCAAATGGTTGGTGGACTTTGTGTACCCTGCGGTCGGCTGGCGGCCGATTCAGGGCGTACCCAGGGGCCTAATGCCCCAAGTCAGCTGGGAGAGGCTCCGGCACGCCCGTCACCCTCCTGAGGAGAAACGCACTAGAAAATGGATGGATGTGCTATTTTTAATCTTGTATATGTATTTTGGTGTTCCGGAATTTTCACAACAGCAGAGTTAAAAAAAAAAATTTGAAGGGGCGATTGGGACGTAAAAGCGGTGTTGCAACATTGCATCAAAGCGCACGTCAGGCATCCAATCCGATTGCGATTGGACTTTTTTTTTTCCTGACTGTGCAATAAGTGAGGCTTTGCCAACCACACACACACACACACACCTCGATCATCCATTTCCTCCTTTTGTGGCCATTCACTTCTTCCCTGACAATCCTGCCATGTTTTGGTGGTTCGGTAAACCTAATACAATTGTAGTACGTCCGAGAAGATCGCAGACTATTATTGATCTTCCACTTTTGCACGTGAGCTCAGCCGCTGTTGACAAGTTTGGGAATTCCACGTTGACCCGCATTAGGGCCGCTCCCCCCATCTCAACATTTCGAGTTATTACACGATGCAGACAGGAATTCAGGCCTTTTCCAAGTCCAGATTAAAATCTTTTAGTATTTCTGAGACTTGACTGACTGGACTGGATCGGATTGGCAGATATTTAGCATTAGCATTTTCTGCAAAATCCTCGCTCGGGTATTAGGTCCTAATTAGCAGATCTGGTCAATCAAATCGGTGAAAAAAAACATGAGCGTCCAGATCGCAGGTGACCCCACCCGCCCATCACACACCCCTTCGACTGCGGAGTCTCTGTGCTCGAACCAGCAGGCACAAGAACGGTTTATACCAGCAGGCTAACGTGCTAACTCAAAAGCCAAATTCCATTTTGAAAGTGTCATTTGACTCCACCTTTTGCGTGCACGCAAACAAACACACACACACACACACTATCAGCTGTTTGAGACGAGTTCTTGTGTCAAGTGATTCCGCTCGGGCTGCTTTATCTGCCGCAGGGCTGAGTCTGCGCTCGGCGATAGAGCTCGGGTGGGTGTGGGCCGGTCACACCGATGGCGTGCCGGGTCGGCTCGGTGTTGGCATCGAGGGACCTTCCGGGGCCCTCACTGAAGAGCTCGCATCCAAAACGGTTTAAAAAAAAAAAATTAGGATGTTTGTCCCTCTCGACTGACCTGCAAATTGATCGGATGAGCATGCGAGTCGTTATCGGACATTTTGAAGCGATTGCTTGTTCGTGCGGGTTTTAATCGTTTTACGAAATTTGTCAAATGCGTAAGATGTGTACTTCAAATGCATCAAAAATCCTCCCTCAGCCACTAATTTCTTTTTGGGGGGGGGGGGTACCCAACCCTCCCACCAATTCATGACTGAACTTCATGCCCTCCCTCGTCACGGCCGTTTTGACACGCCGTCGACTCCTTGCGCCACTTTGTCCGCCAAATGAGAAGTGACAAGGCGATGTCATCAAGTGCCGTTGCGACTCTGGCGAAACGGCCCGTCCGTCGTAACTCATTGACTGTTTTCGTCCATATTTGGGGCTCGCGAGCCAGGGGAGACGGACCCGCTTCCCTCCCGACGGCGTTGGAAGTGAGCATGTTTGGCCTGAAAGCTGCTCCGCAGGTATCGCCTCTGCTTGTTTAAAATAGTCGATGTTTACTCCGTCGGTTCCAGTTGGCTGAATTGCGGCTTCCTAGCGGCTCCGTCGTCATAATCATAATCTCGCCGTGAAGCGATTTCCAAACCGGCGCGGCCCTTTTAATGTGACGTTCCGGCACGGAATAGCAGTGCAAAAGTTTCTTTTGCGGCGCTGATGAAAAAGATCATTCCAGCGTTTCTAAGCCGCGACACGCAGGGGATCCGGCGAGACAAAGCGCTTGTTTGTTGGCCGCCGTGGTTGCGGAATGCGCGCCGCTTGCCAGCACCGGCTGGCGTTCTCGTGCTTCGCCGCGGATGTTCGGCACTGCCGTCACCTTTTTTCCGGCAGCCTCGCTCTGTCCTTTCCTGAACGTCGTCTTCGAAACGAGGAGCGAACGCCAGAGGTGGCGGCCTCATTTTCAAAATAATCTGCTTTGGTTTTGTCCCCAAGGCGTATTTCTGGACTTAGCGCTAATTCACGATTTTGTCCTAGCCAAAGATGTCGCCGTGCGTTTCACGATATTTTTCGTAGTGCATACCAATACAATACAATACGCTCGCAGGGAGGAAAAAAAAACTCGCCACGTCGTGTTTTTTCTTACATTTCTTGTTCATTTTTATGTCATTTTAGAAAGTTACATTTCGATCAATTTAGCATCGAGCCTTGACGGAAATCGCGCTTCTGTGTAGCTCATGCTTTTTAAAAAAGACATTTGTGTTTGGCTGGTCAGGCCGGCTTCCCTCAAGCCCCCCCCGTGGTGGCTCGACGCGGTGCCCTACTGACGCAGGGCCATCGGGCCGCTGTTATTGCCGGCCCCTTAAGATATCATTCGTCTGCCTGATTCAAGAACAAATCGCTTGTATTCTATTTTCTCCATGAAATATTTGTCATTTGTCTTGCCGAGAGGGGAGGTACAGACTCGATTCCGTCTGCGAGGGCTGGCCCGCGGGGAAAAACAGGTTTTCAAGTGACTCTCCGGTGATGCTTGTGACGTCGTGAGTGACTCATAGTCGCGGCGCCTCCCAGGCGGGAGGGAGGCGATCGATGGCCTTCCATGACAACCTGCCGTTCCGCGCTCCGCGAGTGCGTTTGTCGCAAACCAGCACCTCTTCCCGCAATTTCGCCGCCCTTCATGTCGGACGTCGCACCCTCGGGCGCTATTCCGTCTTTCTTCCCGCTTGACTTTCCGCCCACGCGTGTCTTTTGAGTTCCTTTTGCGGGAATCCCAAAACGAGACGAATATGCTCCGAGAACCTGCAACTGTTTTGAAGTCATCAAAAAGTCAACCCGGTGCATGTCGAGTTTTTTTTTAATTTTGCCCGAGACTCGTCGTACGCGTCAGGAAAACGAGTTTCCTGTTTTTTCCGCCACCAGATTATTGAAAGCCCCGTTTCGTATTTAGTTCTGGAATGTGAGGAATGATCGAGTCCGATAAGCTGATGAAGAAACAACTCCGCTCCCAAGATGTCTCTTCAACCGCAAGCTTACCCACGTGCGGGGACGGCGAAATGACGTCGGCCTTCCAAAGATTCCGCCCGCCTTTCTTTTTGTGGAAGTCGTTTTGAGGGCTGACGTGTTCCGTCGGTCACGCCGACATCAGAGCGAAAGCCCGACAAATTTCCAGCAAATCTCAAACCGCAGTCTTGCCTGCAGTATTTGAGGGCAAAGAGCATATTTGTGCATTTTGTCTGCAGCCAGAACAAACTTTAAGCCCCAAGCGAGTACGTAACGTCGCCGCCAAATCGTTTTGCAACTGATAACCGAGCACAAAGGTGGGCAGTGTTGGCAAAAAAAAAAAAGGATTTCCCCAAATGATAAGTTAAGCAACTTTTTAGCAGGACCTTGAGTATTTCTTTTCATGGAACCTTTAGCGGGTCAAAAAGGAACCTGCTTTCGAGAGGGCCGGGAACCACAACTCGGATCTGGAACTTTGTGGATCCGCAAGCCGTCGTAGTGTTTTCTACTTTCGTGTTTCAGGTGTTTCAAGGGGGGGGGGGCTGCCATTTTGGGAATTTAACGCCCGCGTCTTGTCTCCACAGAGTTGACCGGTCCCGCCAGGGTGGTGAGAGCAGGCAACCCCCCCAAGGCCAGACGTGGAGGCAAGGTAGAAATGGATTCTTCCATTCCAGGCTCTTCAAAGTCTACATTACTCTGCGTGCATCTCCACTCAACTCGAGTGTATTTCGAGAACACTTGAAAACAACCAAGCGCTAGCATAAAAGCTGTCAAACTAAAAATCATGTCTCATGCTAAGTCAAAAAGCCAAAGAATAAAATTGAGTTTTAAAAAAGGGCAGCCAGGGCGCCTTGCCCAACGTTGATTCCAAAAAGAGGGAGCGGCGACGGAAAAGGCTCCCTCAGTTAGGTCTCGGTACGTCTACTGGTGTCCGGTCCGCAGACCTGAGATGTCGGGCCTCCGTAGGAGCCTCCGAGAGGTAAGGTTGGGGCCAGGCCAGTTTCAAGATTTGAAAACAAATCATTAGATCTTCAAAAGAACTCGAAAATGAGCCAGTGAAAGGGACGCCGGCGCAGGAGTTGCGGCATTCAGGAGCAACTGGAGATACTTCATGGAGGATCGATCAGCTGACTCCAAAAGAAAGTCCTCTGGAACGTGTTGGAATTTGCCAAAGCGCCGCCATCTTTGGCACTTTCCCCCCCTCATTGTTCCGCGTTGTCACCTTTGCCGAAAGGACTCACTCAGACCGCCGCGCATTGCTGTGTTGCTCAGGTCGGAGACTTTGGCGACACCAATAGTTGGCCCACCCCGGGGGAGATCGCAACGAAAGACATGCAGGTAGGCTTTTCATGGCTTTTCATGTTTGAACGTGGATTGTGGTCGATGGGTTTTTGCCGCCCTTGCCGAACCGTCGGTGGAAGGCGATCCCCACAGCTAATAGAGCGTAGAGTTTATAGATGGCCCTTGTCCACAGTGCCCGGGTTAGCGCCAGTTCTTTCTTTTTCCACAATTGGCGCGAGCTCTAGCTGTGGCGCTCAAGCTAGCGCCGATAATTTGTTGGGCCAAGCTCTGGCGCCACCTGTGGGTGGGAGACGGCTGGCGCTAACCCGGCTAGTGCCAGCCAGTTCTTTTTCCACAATTGGCGCGAGCTCGAGCTGTGGCGCTCAAGCTAGCTCCGATAATTTGTTGGGCCGGGCTTTGGCGCCACCTGTGGGTGGGAGACGGCTGGCGCTAACCCGGCTAGTGCCCGGGTTAGCGCCAGTTCTTTTTCCACAATTGGCGCATGCTCTAGCTGTGGCGCTCAAGCTAGTGCCGATAATTTGTTGGGCCAGGCTCTGGCGCCACCTGTGGGTGGGAGGACTGCTTTATCGTGACGATCACCGATGGAGAGGAATGACGGCCTGGACACGCGCAAGTTTTGCACAAACTTGTTGAGCGGTGAAGTCCGCCATCATCTGCAACGATTAGGAAGGACGCGTTTGCTGATCGCTCGGGTCTCTGATTGTGACAGACGAGTTGAATGGATGCTATGCTAAGTTGCCTAGCAGATTGTGACGGCGCAGTGTTGTTCTTATTAATGGCGCAGACGCTCTCGGGTCAATGTTGACGCCAGCAAGGAACGTTTGGATGCTTTTCGATGACGGCATGACGTCACTCCTACTCGGCTCTTTTGCTCCTCACGTCTCGACGCAGTGACCCCCCATTCCCCCCTCGCCTTTTGGTCGGAGCGGTCTGCTATTTTTGATCCCCGGATCGACTGGCGTGTCAGCCACGGCGCGCACGACTCGGTCGCTCGGCAGTAAAATGTGGGTCGGCATCATCGGAGCCCGGAATAAATGGCGCTTGGGGCGTTTGGGTGCGCCGGCCAATGCTGCGGAAGGTTTGTCCTTTTTAGGGATCCCCCCCATCGGTGATGCTGCTGCTATTTTGGGGGGAGCGTCGCGTAATAGGAGTGCGCGCATGCTGACGAGAAGGTTGATCTTTCGGAGCGGAGCGCGGCGGCTCTCGGACCGCTCCCCAATTGAGGGTCCCCATTGCTTTCTGTTTTTCTCATGACATTTTCTCCGCCGTCCCACCGCACGACGACGGCGCTCGCTGTACTTGCGTTACTGAGCGGCGCTTAGCTTAATCCTCGACAGTTAGCCTAATCGCCCGAAGCTAACGGGTGTCTTCTAACGGGCAGGCTTTAGCTTGACATATCCCCCCCCCCCCCCCCCCCACTCCCTCATCTCATTTGTGTCTGTGAACAATTTTGTTTTTATTTTAATTTGGGGGGGGGCGCATTGTTGGTGTGTTTTGTTATCCCGGTCCACGTCATTGTGTCCTCTAAACTGCTCTTCCCCCCCCCCCCCCCCCCTCCCTCCCTCTGTTCAGATCGAGGCAGTGACACGGACCGTGTCCTGCCCACCGACTGTCAGGCAGGGCAAAGACTCGTGGAGATCCACTGTAAGTTTCAACCGGCAGCCTGCCTGTTGAGAGCACCGCCCCCCCCATATGATTAGTACACTGGCTTTATATGTTGAGAGAAGCTGTTGACTCGCATTCAAATTGAAGAGTAGCAAACTTTGGAAGAAATCCTTCTCTTTTTTTTTTTTTGCTTGTTTTCAAACTAACTCTTAATCTGTGAGACATCTTCCGAGCGTCGGACTAACATGAACAAAGACGTCCCGAGATTTTTTTTTTTTTAAACATCTCGTTTGGTCATCTCTCCACAGCACTGTAACGATTAAAATGGGCACGCTTATTTCTACTTCCAATTTTTGTTATTCCCAACTGAGCCCTGCCAAAAATTAGTGGCCTCCCCCCCGTCCCATAAAATGGATTTAAAATGCCGCCGGATGACAGAAAAGCACTTTTTTTGTAGCCTGTCCATCTTAGCGCAGGGTTTAACTGTACTTGCGCAAACGGTAACTGAAAAAGTTTTCAAAGTCTTTCAGTGGTGAGCAAAAAAAAGTACTTTATTGCGTACGTGAACAAATGTCACAGGCAAAGTAAAAAAAAAAAAATCCTTCCTCGGGAATAACTTTAGGCAACATGACATCAGTGTCTTGAATTTGACTTTTTGACCTTTGAACCAGCTTGTTTGGCAAGCGCTCAATCGCTGAGTCGACACCCCCCCCCCCCTACTCCAAAGTTGGTGGTCATTAAAACCCCTTGACTGTTTCTCCTCACCTTCATTACTTGTATTCACCATTCACCATTCCAAGCGTGGACGGCGAGCTGCGTTTCACGGATTACGGCGACTGGACGCACGCATGCTGCGGTTGAGCTCATCTGTGTTGCATTGGCACATTAGAGCGGCGGCGCGCTAATCCCGCTGCTGCCATTTCACGCCAGGTCTTCCTTTTTCGTGTAAATTGTGTCGGACGAGATGCAGTGATAAACCTTTTTTGTTTGGATGGCGGGGGGGTCGTGGCCCCATAATGTGTTTTTGGCGGGACGTGGATTTGTTGTGTGCATTCATGCCGTGTACTTTAATCCGCTCGGGGGGGGAGAACGCCTTGCATGAGTTCCTGTGCGAACAACTCGCACCATTGTCGTGTTTGTAGCGTCGCTGCTGGCTGTTTAAAAAAAATATTTAAAATTTTTTTGGGGGGGCACACTAGGCCTAATTAAGGGCTCTGTGTCGTGCCAGAAAAGACCCTCCGGCATTTTATTTGATATTCTAAAATCTACTACTACGGAAGCGTTTTTCTAATTGAACAAAACGGGCGGGGGGGTCAAACTATTTTGTCCTGTCAGCCCACTAACACAGCAGGACACGCAGCCCCTCTGAGTGTCTCTCTTTAACGTCGGCCTTTTCATCCCATCAGGCCCACAAGAAGATATCCACCAAGAAGGAAAGCAAGGAGAAGCGCGAGAGCAACGAGGAGAGCAAGGAGAACCTCAAGACCAACAAGTTGGACGACTCTGGGGAGGAAAAGAACGGAGACGACGAGTCCCACAAGAATGGCCAGAAGAAAAAAGGTCAACTTGGGTCAATGAAACCCCAAAAAATTTGGGGACGGGGGGGGGGGGGGGTTCTGCGTCCAAATTTGAAATATTATTCTCATCAAAATGACATATTTTACGATGGTGGGTTTCACTTTTCTGGTTGCTACGCGGTTAGCCGGAGACGATCATCCCAACGTCTGTGCCGCCTCCTTCCAGATTAGTAGACAAAGATGAGTGCCACGTCACTCCAAAGTAGCTGTGTCATTCCCTTTGTTTGTCCTCGGAGTCACCGCAGGCTCCAGCAGATGCCGCACGCCCCCTGCTGGCCGGCCGCGGTCCTGCAACACACGCGATCATTGTTAATTTGCCTCAACGCCTCCTGTGCCCGCATACAGGAAACAAACAGAAGTGGGTTCCGCTGATGATCGAGGGGCCCCGGGAGCGTTCGGCTTCCCGCAACAACAGCAGGCAGAACGAAAACCCTCGCCTGCCGCCCAACGCCAGGAACGACCTGCGAGGTGAGCGCTCGGCCGCCGAGTCGACCTCGCCGGGAAACGTTTGGCGGCGCTGATTGCGCAACTGTCGCCGCAGACTGGCACAGTCAGAAGTACGAGCGGGAGTGGCGCGACGACCACGACGAGGTGTCCAGCGTCAAGAGCGAGGGGGCGCCGTTCCGCGGCGGCGGCTTCAGGGGACGCGGGCGCGGCCGAGGGAGAGGCAGGGGACGGGGGAGAGGCAGAGGTACGGCAAAGATGGAGGCGGTTTTTCGAACCATCAAGCCAACATTTTGACCTTTTTGTTTCTTGTCTTTGCTACTATTGTGCTTTCTGTCATCTAAAACAAAAAAGCCCCGCCCACAATTCCATGACTCATTTTGATGACATCAGAGCTGGAATGCTCTCTGAAATAGATTTTAACAATGTCACCTTAGAAAGAGTTTGGATCAAACCCGATGATAACATGAATTTAAAAAAAAAAAATTTAAAATCTAGAATTGCAGATGTGCTGCAGACATGATGAGGTGTTCATGTCTCTTCTCTGACTCAAAATCAATGGAGAGGACTTTCACAACTCTGATCTCGTGCATATCTCGAATTGATTTATTTATTAGTATTATTTGAAATTGAACAAAAGTCATTGAGACTCAGATCATCGGACTGGAGGTTGAGCTCACAATGCAAATTTCACATCGCAAAATGGCCACCATTGAAAAAATTAAAAAAACGGCTCATCTACTCTTTGGTGGCCTGACTATATCCCAACAGGATTTTTTTTTCCTCTCTCTGAGCGTCGAGAATGTCATTTCTAAACACGTCTCCCCCCCCCCCCCTTCCCTCCCAGGCCACTACGACTACCACCAAGGCTACAAGTCGTACAACACGAAAGACGCCCCCTACGGGCAGAAATTCAGCAACTCGGTCACCTACTACTACGACAACATGAGCAGCAGCGACTTGTACTCGGTGGACCAGGACCTGCTGAAGGACTACATCAAGAGGCAGATGTGAGCTCGGAGCGGTCGCCGCCGCCGGTCGCTTTTGTAAACCGCGGCAAGAAATGATGAGCATTTTCATGTCTCTTCTCTGACGAAAAAAAAAAACCCCGATGAAGAGCGCAAGTTTAACTCTGATCTCTCCGCGAGGGATGCGCGTCGTTGAGAGAACCAGCGGCAGGGATTTCAACTCTTGACTCGTTTCTTTGTGCTTTGCCCGCAGCGAGTACTACTTCAGCCTGGACAACCTGGAGCGGGATTTCTTCCTGCGGAGGAAGATGGACCAGGAAGGCTTCCTGCCCGTGGGACTCATCGCCAGCTTCCACCGCGTTCAGGCCCTCACCACCGACGTCGCCGTCATCCTGGAAGTAAGGGGGACGCTTTTTTGCTCCTCTCGTCGTCGGCGTTCTCGCGCGGAAGAACTGATGCGACGTTCATGTCTCTTCTCTGACATCGCTGGAGAGATTTTTTTTATACAACTCTGATCTCCGCACGGAAAACCAAAATGTCTATTTCTCATCGAGCATCTGGCGTAACGCGTCCTTTTCTTCTGGCTTTCCCGGCAGGCTCTGAAGGACAGCAAAGAAGTGGAAGTGCTGGACATGAAGATCCGTCGCAAGTTGGAGCCCGAGAAGTGGCCCCTGCCGGGCCTGACGCTGCCCAACCACACCGACTTCTCCCAGCTCATCAACTGCCCCGAGTTTGTCCCCAGGCAGCCCGCCGAGGAGGCCGCCGGTAAGGACGTGACCGCGTCCCTTGATTGACGTTTTAGCCACGCCCCCTTGGTGCCGCTTCAAAAAAGAAACGAGAATAATAAGACAAAAGAGCGCTAATGCCGAAAGGTGATCAAAATGGCCGCCGTTTGTCTTTCAGGGTCTCTGGGGGCCTCGAGCCTGACGCCACGCCCGCCCAGGGCCGAATGTGACGCGCCCTCCAACCTTAAGACGATGCCCAAGGGCCTCTCGGCGAGCCTGCCCGACCTGGACTCGGAGTCCTGGATCGAGGTCAAGAAGAGGCCCCGACCTTCGCCGGCTCGACCCAAGGTCAGCCCGGAGAAGGTGACCCCCTGGCGCCGGAACATTCCGTCGTTTTGTAATTTTTGCCCCGCCGTCCCTCATTTTCGCCGGCGCCCTCCTCGCAGCAGCAGAGGGAGAAGGACAACGCCGGCCGTTTGCCGCCGCCTCAGTCCGGTTCCTCGTCCTCCCCCGCCGTCCCCGGAAATAAGGTGAAAAGGTCAACCGGCTTTGCGTGACCTCGCGGTCCGATGAAGCGAAAAGTCCGGACGCCGGTCTCATCGGGACGCTCCCAACGTAGGAGAGCGGCGAGCAGGATGAGCCCGAGGAGCTGGACTTCATGTTCGACGAGGAGATGGAGCAGATGGACGGGCGGCGCAACACCTTCACCGACTGGTCGGACGAGGACTCTGACGGCGAGATCGACGACCGCGACGTCAACAAGATCCTGATCGTGACGCAGACGCCGCCGTACCTGCGCAAGCACCCCGGCGGCGACCGCACGGGCCACCACACGTCCCGCGCCAAGCTCTCCAGCGAGCTGGTCAAGGTGATCAACGACGGGCTCTTCTACTACGAGCGGGACCTGTGGGACGACACGTACGAGCCCGAGTACGCCACCATCAAGGTGAGCTCCTGCGACGCTTCCAACGAATCGTCAACGGTTCGGTTCTCGTCTGTCCTTGAGGAAAGTCCTTAAAAAGCGAGTCCTTAATTATTTTTTTTTGGTCCGCTATGTTGCGGTGTAAGAGAGGCAAAGGTCGGTCAAGGTCGCTTCTGAGTCCTTCCGCGTTGTGGCCTCCACATTTCTGTCCCAAAAGCCAACACCGGAGCCCAAAAGGACTCTCCTTGGCTTTTGAGCGGTTTCTGGATGCGGCAACAGAGCGAGATTTTGTTTTGGGCCGCTCCCCTTTTGTTTTCGGGCTCTTTTGTGAGGCCTTCACGTGCTCGTCCAGCGTTGTGTGGAACAGTTGGCTCCAGGAAATAAATGAAGCGGAGCGAACCAGGCGTCGATGGAGGTTCGGGCAAAGATGGACGCTCCGCGATCCCGAGTCACTCGTGTAGAATGATTTCTTGAGTGTTGTGCCCCGTGAAAAATAATCTTGACTCGTTTTCTTTTCCATCCCCCTTTGCAGCAAGAGGTGGAGAACTTCAAGAAGGTTCACCTGATCAGCCGCGAACAATTTGACTGCCTGACCCCCGAACCCCCCGTCGACCCCAACCAGGAAGTTCCCCCGGGGCCCCCGCAACCCCATCAGAGTAAGTTGATGGAGATGAAGCGGCTCGTGCTTGTGATCATCTTTTGGGAGAAAAATCACGTCGTCGCCCCCTTTTTGGTCCTCAGTCCCGACAGACGCCTTGGCGAACAAACTCTTCGGCGCCCCCGAACCCTCGTCGATAGCGCGGTCGCTCCCGACGACCGTGCCCGAGTCGCCCAACTACCGCGGCGCCCGCACGCCGCGCACACCGCGCACGCCTCACCGGAAAGACGCCGCCGTGACGCCGCGCTTCTACCCCGTGGTCAAGGAAAGTCGGCCCGTCGACGCCAAGGTGAGAGGCGGTTGGGGGGTGACCTGCTGCTAAAATGGCATTTCTGGGCCTATTCGTTTCTTTCTTTAAAACTCTTAATGTCCTCTAGACCCCGAGGAAGCGCAAGACCCGGCACAGCTCCAACCCGCCCATGGAGTGCCACGTGGGCTGGGTGATGGATTCCAGGGAACACCGCTCCCGAACCGCCTCAGTCAGGTGACAGCCGCGGTTCCGCCGCCGCGTTGAGCCGCGTCCCCGGTTCGCCACCGCTAACTCTAACGCCGGCCCCTCCCCCCACCCCAGCTCCAACGCCAGCCCCTCCGAGGGCACCCCCGCCCTGGGCAACGTGGGCTGCACGCCGCAGTCCCTGCCCAAGTTCCAGCACCCATCCCACGAGCTGCTCAAGGAGAACGGCTTCACGCAGCACGTCTACCACAAGTACCGCCGGCGCTGCCTAAACGGTAAACGCCGAGCGGAACGGGGGGGGGCGGCCTGGGCCGGTTGTACGAAACTAACCCCCGCCACTCGGATCACAGAGCGCAAGCGGTTGGGGATCGGCCAGTCGCAGGAGATGAACACGCTCTTCCGCTTCTGGTCCTTCTTCTTGCGGGATCACTTCAACAGGAAGATGTACGAGGAGTTCCGCCAGCTGGTGCTGGAAGACGGCAAAGAAGGATACAGGTGAGAGGGGGGAGGGCTGAGGAATGCCAGCCGGGATGCGGAATAACACCCCCCCCCACCCCCCCTCTAATTGGCTCTTGCAGGTACGGTTTGGAGTGCCTGTTCAGGTACTACAGCTACGGTTTGGAGAAGAAGTTCCGGCCGGACATCTTCAAGGACTTCCAGGAAGAGACCATGAAAGACTACGAGGCCGGTGAGACCAGAAACGGACGCTTACTTCTTTTGGCTACCGATTCGTGCGAATGCCTTTCATAATAGTGCCCACGAAGCTGATCTTGTGAGCGATTTCACGAGTCCTCGCAATCTTTCGCAAAACAACCTTAAACCTCACTCGCTTTTTTTTTATGACCAATCACCAAATGACACCAAAAGACGCGAACCGGCGCCACATCCAATATGGCCGATGGGTGCCAAGTCTCGTTGAACTGTATGGCGAAACGTTTGCGCCTCTGCAGGTCAACTGTACGGCCTGGAGAAATTTTGGGCCTTCCTCAAGTATTCCAAAGCCAAGGCCTTGGACATCGATCCCAAGCTGCAAGAGTGTCTCAGCAAGTTCAAGCGACTGGAGGACTTTAGAATCGACGTGAGTCCAAATATTCCACCTGGGCCCAATTTGACTTTTGCGACCGATGCAACTACAGTTAAAAAATAAAATAAAAATCCGGTCGGTCCTGTCTTGTCGCTCTCCCGCAGCCCCCCATGGAGGAAGGAGGCCGCCGGAGACACTCGTCCAGCGGGGACGGCCGCCGCCGCCACCCCTCGCATCCCTCCAGTCGCCCCCACAGCCAGAACAGCAGCGGCTCCAGCCCCCCCGCAGCCGCCGCCGCCGCCAAGGACGACGCCAAACTTGACACCAAGACGCTCAAGTAAAGAGGGGGGGGGGCCTTGCACATAAATATCACGTCACATGACGCCGATTCTTCATTGACACGTCACTATTTTTTTTCTCCCCCCCCCCCTTTAGGGTTAAGGAATGAGGGCGAAAATATATCATGATGTGCTTGAAGAGGATGAGTTACATTTGGGAGATTGTTTTTTTTTCTTAACGAGGCAAGCAAGCAATGAGGTGTCAAACACGCATTTTTCTTTGCACATCGTTGCCAGTCCACCAGGTGGATGTTTTTTTTTTTTTTTTTTTTTTTAATGGTTATCCAACCACAATTTTTGTTTCCGAGGATTGAATTACATATCTTTTTTTTTTTTTTTTTTAACGGGTGTGGGGAGTGCGGCATCCAGAGACAATTTTCCGAAGCGCACGTACGATGTCGACGACATCCAAGCGGACCAAAGCGCCTTCGAAAAAAATATTTGATTTGCTGGAATTTTTTTGGGGGGGGGGGGGTGAAGAGGAGGAAAATAACCAAATGCTTCAAAACGAATATAGAAGAGGTGGACGAAGAGACTTGGTTTGAGGAGTTGCCTTATCTTGAATGCTTTTGAAGTTGTTGTTCCCCCCCCCCCCCCCCCTTCTGAGCACGTCTTGCCAACTGCTTGAATCGTCTTCCCAGTGTCATTTGGGTCCTGTTACGAGTGCTGCGAGTCCCACCTTGGCTTTTGTCGCCTGGCTTTGTTCGTGCTTAAGCGCATCCGCGTTCCATTGGAGGAGTCCTGGACCTTTTGAGGGGGGCGTGGGCAGGGGGGGAGGTAGGGACGACGTTTCCTGATAATTGTTTTCGTACACATCCCATCCATGAGCTTCATCCATCCATCCGTCAAGGACTGGAAGAATCAATAAATCCGGATTACTTGAAGAAACAGGAAGTGACACAGGTGCTCTGGGCGGATATTTTGGCGGAAGGGGGAGGGGGGTCATCCTCTTCCTGTTTGACTGACACCCCCCCGACCCCGCACCCTCCTCCACACACACACACACACGGACGGACGGCTCCATGTCTGTGGCCAAGTGGACTCCTCGCGGACGCCCTCCCATCAAAATGTAAATGTGAACTCGATCGATGAAGAAGAGAACTTTTTGCCGGATGTATTTTTTGCCTTACACGTGTACGTACTCCTTAACTTGCTAATGCTTCTGGATTCTTGGGGGGGGGGCAAGGAGGTAGCATATGTTTGTGTGACATGGGCAGGATTCCGTGGGGGTGGGGGTGGGGGTGGTTGTTCCTTTTGACATCTGGAACATTGAATGTGTATTTAAATCGACAAAAGGGAACGGAAAAAAAAAAAGCTCAAGCAAATTTTGTTTCATGTTGAAATCTCTTAAATTTCCCTGTTCCCTTTTTTTTTTTTTTTTTTTTTTTTTAATTGATTGGCACCTCCACCACAACTGGATTCAATTTTCTGGGGGTTAACGTAGAGAGTCTTAAAACATTTGTGCGTGTGTGTGTCTGTCCCATGTCCAAAAAAAAAAAAAAAAAAGCAATTATTTGCCTTCTTCGTGTCTTCTGATGTGGACGTCGCCCTCATTTTATCTTCCAACGCAAGCAGAGCTGGACTTCTTCCTTCCCTTCTTCAGGGAGACTCGATGTTTGCATCAGTGCTTTTTTTGTGGCGACTTGACGACAAATGAGAGCCGGCAGGAGGAGTGAAAAACAAACAAAATGGATACAAAGATGAAATTGCGCTCACTGCTCCACCTCTCGGGACATTTGGAGGATTTCGAGGCCTTGTGGGAGTTGCCCACCCCCCTCAAAGAAACTCTAGGAGGTGCCCGCAAAAAAAAAAAACGGTGGAAGGGTGACAAAAACAAAAAACAAGCGTGTGAGGATGATGGCTGTTTATGATGTCTGCAGACTGAAAAGTACAAAAATGTCATAAAGCCATATGAATATAAGAAAAAAAAACTGTATATGAAGCGTTGAAATTGTTCACTGCATCACTGAAAAATCTCTTTAGGCTTGTTATGAGGAAAAAAAAATGTGAAAATGCCCGGGGGGGGAAAAAAAGCAAGGAAAAAAAAACCAAACTAAAATGGAAAAAAAAATGTAAACTACTTGAATGAAAACGTGTATTATAACATTTAATATTCGCTATCCGCTTTGTAGGCTGATGTGATTGGCTATTATTATTATTAGTGTTATTTGTAATTTGTAGTAATTATGCTTTTTTTTTTTCCTTTAATTAAAAAAAAACGGACACAAAAAAAAACGCCTCAAAAACCTTGGCTGCCGAGTCATCATTTCCTCACTCATATTGTCAAAATGATCGTTTATTGACGGATTTGTCAGCAAAAAAAAACAATCGGAGCAGCAACGTGGGCTTGTAATACGCAAATGGTTCATCGTTACAATTTCGACGGGTTTTCACCAAGTGTACAGCGCGTCCACAAAGTTGTGCAAAGGCCTTGATTGTCTTTTGGTTTTTCTGAGCGGGTATCCTCGGTTGAGGAGTATTTTGCCTGAGATGTGAGATTCTTCCTCCAACGATCAGCTCAGAAAAGTTGCGCGCGACAATCATGAATGTGGAACTCGGTTACGCTAACAAATTAGCATTGCGATTATCGCAACGCTTAAAGATTTAGCGCTGGATTGTGTTGAATTTTTTTTATTCCCCTCCACGAACTGTGAATGGGCCTCAGTCAGTAAAAACAAAACAACAACAATGATAGTGCAAAAGAATTAAACCTAAACAAAAACGGATCAACAGCTTTTAAAACGAAAAAAACTTGCAAATAGGAATCAAGATGGCGTAACGGCGGTCAGTGGGACTTGGTGGGCGTGTCGGGGATGCTCTCGGTGAGCGGCGTCAGTCCCAAGAGCAAGGTGTGGCGTTCGTACTGCTTGGTCTGCCGGAACTTGGCGTCGGTGCCGTGCAGGCGGTCCAGCACGCCGAAAACGCCGAAACACTGGTTGAACCTTAAATCAACGGGGCCGGGTTCAAAGTCAGAACATCACCACGACCCGGAAAGTTCCACGGAAAACTGACCTGAGGTGGTGAAAGTCGTGGAACTCTGGGGAGGGTAGAAAGGGCAGGTGGTACCCGCAGTGGGAAACGGTGGTACTGACCAGCGCCAGGCAGTACCACACGCACGTGCTGGACACGTGCGAGCCCAACAGCACCGGCCCGATCACCACCGGCAGCAGGTTGGAGAACTGATGGCGCAACAGAACATGATCCTCTAACGAGGTGGCTTAATGCCTTTTTGTGACTCCTCCAGTTTCTCTCTTTGACGCAAGCTGCCAGTGACGCACCGAGTCCCTGACATCGGGATTTTGCTTTAATTTATTGCCGCTTCTCTCCCCGACATCACACCAGCGTGGGCAGCTGGTTGAAACGGACGTTGGAAGAGCCCTTTGATCAAAAGGGGGGAAGCGGCAGCAAAACAGGCCAAAATCCAGATGGCGGTGACTTATGGTATCGCCGGCGGCTTTGCGACATTTGCAGGGAGAACTGGAGCAATCGGAGAAAGACGTGAAGAAAGTGCGCGTTTACCAAATGTTCCAGCGGGTGAGCGTAGGTGGCGACCACGCCGATGGGGGCGGTCCACTCGTGGTGCTGCTTGTGGAAGCGCTTGTAGAGGCTGGGATGATGGAACAGTCTGATGGCAAGACACCCAAAGTAAGTAACAAAATGTGAAACAAATGCAGTCAGTGGGTCGGTGTTTGCTACCTGTGCGAGTAGTAAAAGAGAACTTCCTCCAGGATGGAGAAGATAGTGAGCTCGGCGAGGGCCCAGTGGAGGGTGGGCAGCTGGGGTCCGCAGGGGTCTCCTCTCCAGCGGGTCAGGTGGTAGGCGACCACCACGGTGGGTGCAGAAATGAACATCTGGTTGAACAGCACCGTCTTCAAAGCGTGGCGAAGCTTTTCCGGGTCCACCTGGACACGGCCGATCGTCGGCCAATCACAGCACCGTTTTTATTTCATAAACCGTGGCTCTATTTTATTTTTTTTTCATAATGATGTAATTAAAAAAAAAGAAACTAACCACTGTAATGCAAATCCATGTATCATCTTAAATATGTTTTATCTTATCATTACAGGGCGTAGATGATTGGAAAGAAATGGATTGACTTGGCCTTCTACCTCCAACTAAAAACATCGAAGGACATGTCACGTATGTGAATTCTTATCAAAATTAACAGTACATGTTTTGTAACCAGAGCGGTGTTTATTAATCCTCGACGTGAAAAGGGATTTTAGATGGGACACACTCAATGTGGCCAGAAAATAAATCGTCGTAAATCGAACCGAAACAGGCGCTGGCGAGGCTCACGTTTCCGGGTTTGTTTTCCTTACGGGTCCCAACACGTCAGCCCCATAGTAGCACGTCGCCCCCTGCTGGAATGGCGTGTCACAGCACCAGCAGCTTGCTTGCCTTCTTTTTTTTTTTTTTTTAAGTCTTGCTTCGTTTCGGGGAGAAAAATAAACCTCTTTAATTCGGCCAGTGAGGTAAAAATACAAATAGGGAAATAAATAAAAGTCAATGTCTACTCTGATAAGATAACGCTTGGAGAGTAACCTCCGGCACACGTTATCAGCCATCTATCGTGGAGGAGATAAAAGGACTTTGAACTTCTATGCACAAGCGCATGCGCACAAACACAGAATGAGTCATCGCAATATTTGTTTTGCAATTTGGTGTTACTAACAAAAACAAAAACTTATGATTGTGATTTCTTTTTTTGCTCAAATTCCCAGTCTCAAAGTAGCCGTGCAGTACCTTGAGTCACTCTCATGCTTCATCGATACCGACTAAAAATAAACCACCCGTGCAACTTTCTAACCAGAGTGACTCAAGCATGACTGAGCGCACTGACGCATCACGCTGTTGCATCACATTGGCTGTACGTAGTCTGGGAGGGACGAGCCAAAACCTTACCGGGTCGTTCTTGTCGGCTTGGATGCGGTAGCGGGTGATGAAAGCCGGTTTCCCCGTGGTGTCCGCCAGTAGCAGCAGAGCGTTGAATGTCCACAACACCACCATGGGCACCAGCATCGTGCCTGCGGATGTCACGCTATTACGGCATTTCTTTCTTTTTGTGAAATAAAATGACCACACATGAGCAAATCAGTCCATCCTCCTTACCCATGTAGAACAACGCCTCGTTGTGGCCCTCAAACATCACGTAGACTTTGGTCCACAGGTTCTGCCAAAAGTTGCCCGAAGCTCCCAAAACTTCTGAAGATGCCTGCAACAAACAAGGCCCCCGCTGTACCTCGTCGGCCATCTTTCTGCAATGTTTCCGTGTTACGCCAATGTGATTTTTTTTTGTCCATGACGCTGACACCCAAAAAGTCGCTGTGCGGCTGAGTAAGGAAGTCGCACCATGTCAGCGAATTACCAAACGCCGCCAGGAACAGGATTCCGGATCCGATGACAATGACGGCTTTCTTCACGGAATCCCACAGTCCTCCCGAGGCCTCCTGAGAAGACCAAAAAAAAACCCTCACATTTGGTCACGTAACATCAAGTACAAGCGACAAGTCCCTTAGCCTGCCCGATTCCCGTGGCATCTGGATTTGGGTCTGCTTTACTGGTGCTTCACTTTGAAAATTCTGAATTTGGCGCTCATGGTCCCGAAGACCACCGCTTCCCCGTTTTTGGTGGTATTGTGAAGCCCTTACGAGACTCTCGAGAAATCAACTTGATGTTGTTGCGCAACCGTGTCTATTCTTTCATCTGGCGGGAGGGCGCCACCTTGCAGGAAGAGTCCAAGCCCAGGTTAGGGGAAACGCACTTGGCGGAGCTATTGTGTCGAAAACAAAAAGAGGTTTTGCTGGGATGTTGTTCTATGAAAAGTGATCAACATGCTCATGTGCCAGTCACCCAAAAAAAAATAGAAAAAAAATGTGAGGGGGTTTTCCCAAGGAATATGAAAATCCCCACCAGCGAATTGACTTTTAAACATTTCATCATCCATTTCTCTGCCTCCGGACCCCTCACAAAAGTTCAGGACTTTGGTCTTTGGGATGCGATTTCAGAATGAAGCTAAAATGCACTCTGGCCAAGGACGGCCGCTCGTGGAGTCCGCTTTCCAGTCGCCACGAGTGTTGCAACCCGCCGATGACAGTGGCCAATTGTGATGAAACCCAACAAACCTGACTGTCCAGACAATAAGCGACGTAGTCATAATAACTCAGGTGTGCGTGTGTGTGTGTGTGTGTGTCAAGAAGCACTTACCTGTCTACTGCTCGCTTGTGCTCCCCTCATATCTAGAAACACCAACAAATAATTAGCAGTTCTCGATTTTAGACATTCTCACATTGAAAAAAAAGTACAAGGAATAGCTCCACTTGCTCGTTGCGCTTCATTGATCCAAATGTAACATTTGACAATCTGAAACGTTTGTATGAGTCTCCAGTCGCGGGACACTTCATTAGGGACGCCTATCATCTCTTTGCAATTCTTTGTGCCGTTACAAAGATGTTCCGATAATGTACAGATGGATATGTAGCTATGGAGCACAAATGCACTGTACATAGACTCCGTTTAGGCCTCACGTTAAAATGGATATTCAAATTGCTTTCACAGAAGAATTTTTGTTCATTTTTTAATGCAAATATTCAACCACCACAAGCTTGGATAGTCACACGCGCGCACAATGGGATATTGTAGCTCTGCGACTATACGAATGATATTTAGGGCCTTTAAAAATCGACAAAATAACGCCAAGGGGCGGATGTGGGCACGTTTTGGAGTCGCTCACCTGCGCGATGCCTTGTTCCACCGCAGTGTTGCTGTTGTTGTGTGTTGGAACTCCGAGTCCGGGCAGTCAGCTGGCTTTGACAGCGCTTTGTTGACAGACAGCCCAGCGACGCGCTGATTGGACCGCTGCGGGTCAGCTGACCGGTGCCGTACCCGGAAGTAAAGTCTGGCCCGCCTCTCTTGCAGCCTCGCTCGATGTTTGTTTTCCTTTCCTCGACTTTGCTTTTTAAAAAAGAGAACGTTTTAACCTGCACATTTCAGAAGGACCGGTAAGGTAAAAATTGAAATACTTTACAGGAGTAACTTACATCATGTGCTTACTCGTTAAACTCATAGAGAATAAAGTCACGTTCAACGGGTGTCAACACACGCCCACCCGATTAGCGCCGAAGTTGAGATATTGCGTTTAATGATCACTTTATCGCTATAAACACGTGTTGACAAAGTACTTTGGCAAGATGGAGGAGTGTACATAAAACACGATCGGATCTTAATCGTCTTTGACTCTATTCTTTTATCTCATTAAATGATTGACTCGTTGTTCACGATAAAGACAAAAAGAGTCAAATCAACCGTCGCATAATGCACATACAATACATTGCACGTTTTCTTCAACAATGTGTTCACTCATTATTTTTTAAATAAAACTGAAACGAGGAGTCGTTCATTTCTGAAATGACTATAATAAATAATCCAACAAAAACAAATGAGATATGCATGTATATCAATGCAATGTATTGATTTATCATTTCAAGATGACGGTTTCCGTTACAATACAATATTTGAACTTCATCTACGAATGAGCAGAGCAGGTCCCTTTGATTAAATCATCTGATTCGGCCCTTGAGCGCAACGGTGCAGCCCTTAGCCCAGGGTTGATGTTTTTTTCCTATTTCGGTTTGTGACGACCAGCATGTTTGCTCGCCCAAAACAAGCCTGCCTGCAAGGTCCAATCTGCTGGCTGCATTCACTCACTGTCGTCACGCTCCTCAGGTCTGCCCCGCAGTGGCCGTATGTTGCCACTACAGCTGTGCCATGATTTCCCAAGTATACAATAGAACGCATCTTTTTTTTTTTTTATAGAACGCTTTCGCAACAGCTGGAAGTGTAACAAAGAACATTTAATAAAAGAGAACAATAATACACATTGACAGGAAACGTGCTGCGATTGGTGTCCGAATAAAAGCTCTTTGACATGACAATATTCCGTCAAAGCAACGTGTCACCGTGGCAACCGAGGAGAGAGTTATGTCGTTATGAGTTTGATAAACAACGACCATTCAATACACTCACGATCACACTTCGGGACAATTTTAGCGTGTTCCCTGAACCTACTAGGCACCGGAGAGTCTCGATACGGGCCTATGTTGGTCACGGTCACCATGCATCCCAAATTTCGACTTTATTTGAAGGGGGAGAAAAAAAACCCCTTAACATCCCATGGAAAGTTACCAGAAACATTTTGATAATGTACTGCAAAACGTTCCACTGAGCATCGCGTTCTTTTTGCCATTCTGAGCCTTCCGTCGGAATTCACGTGTTTGTGCTCTTCATTGTTGTTGTTTTTTTATTGGGGGGGGGGGCGCGTTGGTTGAAGAAGTACAGTAAACGGAATCCACGGGTGCCATGGGGCAGGTTGAGCCGGCTGCTCCCCCGCTGAGTGGCGTCGTTGGGCGGCCGGCAGCGCTCGGCTCGTCTCGCTGTGGATTGTGGGAGGCGACGGAGCCAGCCACAGCGAATCGCCGAGCCGAGCCTTCGCAGTCACCGGGAGACATTTTACGCCCTTGCACTCGGCTTTGGGTTTCACGTAAGTACGCCGCGGGCGCTACAAGTCGTCGCGGTTGTGTCTTTTTGATTTAGATATATATTTTTTTAAATTTAACCGAGCGGAAGCCGAGCGAAGGCCGAAGTGGCGAGCTCTCGTACGGGGGAAGGGGGGCGGTGAGACGCCGCCGCCGCCGCCGACATGAGCACAAACCGTCAGCGCCGCTTCAACTGACATGTTGCGGAAATGCTTGTGAATGTCAGAGCCCGGTTCGGACGTGAACGAGCCACGCTTGCCGTCAATCCGTCGGGCCGTGGGGACGAGGCCACCTCGCCCCCGCCTCCGTTTGCACCTCCGCCGGGAGGACACGCAAGCGGGCGTCTTGCTAACCTCGGCGTTCGTTCCCGCTCCAAAATGGAGCCGGCATTGGCCTCCACACTTCACGCACATGAATCGCGGTAGCTCCTCTCGTGATGCCATATTATCCCCATTGAAGAGTTTTAAATTGCTATCAATGACGAAACTTGCGACTATGGTGACATTTAGGCTTCATTTGAATATTGGCTCATTCGTGCGCCAACGCGCCTCGTAAATATGAACGTTGGCGTATTCCGAGTCCATTTATACAGTCAAGCTGACAACCAATCTGGCTAGTGAAACGGGCTGCTAATCTAAAGGCACGTCAGCGCTATTAATGAACATGCTAATGAAAAGGTGCAACGAGGCGCCGCGCACTAAAAATGACAACAAATGTATCTAGTGAACGAGTCTCCACTTATTCGGCCGCATCCCACATTTGAGAATTTACCGATTGGCATTGTGTGGGGGGTGGGGGGTGGGCACTTATTTGCTAAAAAGCTCACCTATTTATTGTTTGTATTGAGAAATGGCGCCCTCTGGAGGCATCCTGGTGTCAAGGAAATGAATGAAGGAGTTGAAATGAGCTGCAGCATTTGGATTCCATTTCTAAATCTTACAAGGAAGTGCACTTGTTTGCCTTTCTGTGACTCTTCCCGTCTCTCGGCGTTTCACCCCCCCCCCCCTGCAGGAGGCCCCAGTCTCGTCGCGGTGAAAGCATGTCGAGTCGAGGAGGCAAGAAGAAGCTGACCAAGACGTCGCGCTCCACCAAGGCGGGCGTCATCTTCCCGGTGGGCCGCATGCTGCGCTACATCAAGCGCGGCCTGCCCAAGTACCGCATCGGGGTGGGCGCGCCCGTCTACCTGGCCGCCGTGCTGGAGTACCTGACCGGTGAGTCGCTACTCCGCCCGCTGCTCATTTATCGCACTGCAGAAGTTTCAACTTTCATTGATCCAAATATAACATTTTACAATATGAAACGTTTGTATGAGTCTCCAGTTGCGGGACACTTCATTAGGTACGCCTATCATCTCACCTGGAAGTGAGGGGGGGGGGGGGAAAAAGATGCCACGTGCGTCGATCGATTTACTTTCCTCCTCCCCCCGCAGCTGAGATCCTGGAATTGGCGGGCAACGCGGCCCGAGACAACAAGAAGGGACGGGTCACGCCGCGACACATCCTGCTCGCCATCGCCAACGACGAGGAACTCAACCAGGTACGGCCGCTTTCTTTCGTCAAGCCGTCGCCAACGGAATTCTTTCTGGGGGGAGGCAGGCAAAGCGAAGAGTCCGAACATTTTTTTTTTTCCCGTCGTAGCTCCTGAAGGGCGTGACCATCGCGGCGGGCGGCGTCCTGCCCAACATCCACCCCGAGCTGCTGGCTAAGAAGCGGGGCGCCAAAGGCAAGATGGAGACGCCCCTCTCGCCCGCCCCCGAGAAGAAAGCCAAGCCGGCCAAGAAGACGGCCGGCAAGAAGATGGGCGGCAAGAAGGGCGCCGGAAAGGCCAAGGTAGGAGAGGAAAGCCCCGCCTAGGTTGGGACGCGCCCCCCCCCGAGCCCCGCAGCGCCACCCGCCGGTGACATCTCGCCCGCTTGCAGAAACAGGGCGAGGCCAGCAAGACGGCGTCGGCCGACAGCACCACCGAAGGCTCCCCGGCGGACAGCTTCACCGTCCTGTCCACCAAGAGCCTCTTCCTGGGCCAAAAAGTCAGTCGAGGCTGCGGCCGCCTCCGCCGAAGGGAGGATGCGATTATGCCCCTTTTCCTCTTTGCGCCCCCCCCCCCCCAGAATTGGCCAGTTGATTTCATCGGACGGGGAAAACTCATCAAAAAGGCTTTTTGCGGCTGATTTAATTCCCGCGGTTGCTCTTTTGACGCCGCTGTGTGTCGGACGGGAAACTCCCAAGGCCTCATTTGGGATCTCAAATTAAAAAAACACGTCAAGTCTAACAAGATAACCAAACAGGATGTGGCCTGAGCCTTAAAAAATAAAAAAACTCGATTGAATATTGCACGTCCTTCAGATCGACTTCAATTTGCAGGTCGAAGGCGCAAAAAAAAAAAAGTCACGACATCCTTTGAGGCTCAGGTGGTGTCAACTTGGTTTTAACGGCTTTGCTTCCTTCCTCCTTCCGCTGCATGACCCCCCCCCCACCCCCACCTCCCCCCGCAGCTCAACCTCATCCACAGCGAGGTCAGTAACTTGGCTGGCTTTGACGTGGAGGGGGTCATCAACCCCACCAACGCCGAACTTGATCTAAAGGATGATCTAGGTGAGACGCCCCCCCCCCCCCGCTACCGTCAAGTGGCCACAGCAGGGCTTTGAAACGTCAAAGTCCCGGCGGCCGCGTTTGCACCTCCACCTTCGGGCTGACTTCCTGTCCGGCGGCCATTCCATCACTTGATCCGGACTTCCTGCCTGACAGGAAGTTGAGCGCCCGCTTCGGCTCACTTAGTCAGAAGCCCCCCCCCCCCCCCCAACAATTCCAATGGACCCCGGAAGCCATTTTCTTGGGCGTTCTGACTAAACGAGCCCCCGGCTCCCCGTCGCCTGGTTTTCCCCGGCATGTCGCCAGCCGGCGTCGTCGTGGCCGCGTGTTTGTCTGACCGCCGTGTTGTTTGTGGTTCATTCGTAGTTGCAAGTTGTCCAAGCCGACATTTCCGTAGTGGAGAGCGACGCTGTCGTTCACCCGACCAACTCGGCGCTCTATTTGGGCGGTGAAGTAGGTAAAGGAACCAGTCGGCTTCCGAAGGCTTCGGGCTTGCCCAAAATCTGTCGCTACTGCTAACGCTACTCCTTCTGCTAATGCTCCTTTTGACACCGATCCAGTGATCCCGATTCAGACCACGCGACCTTGCCGACCTTGTTTTTTGGTTTAGTTTTTAACCACTTCTATGCCACTGAGAGAAGCCTGCGTACCAACAGCGCCCCTCAGTGGGCTACGCTTGCACTGTAGTTGACGTGGACACTCTTGACCATCTTTGACTCGGCATTTGCAAATTCACCAAACATTTTACTCCCCCAAAACTGTCACGTCAAAGTTCAAATCCAGCCTTCGGGCCTGCAGGCTCCCGTTTTGAATTTAATAACAAATCACGATGCCGATCCGCTTGCTCCGTTTTTAGCTCTCGCTGCTCCGGTCGGCTCATTTGCGTTGTTTCGTGATACCAAGGTCAGATTGTGACACCTGCTTGTGTCGTTTCTGACGTCACCTCTCGATTTTGAGGTGGTACCTAAACCTGTCCTGAGTCTCCCGAAGGAAACCAGAGCCCCCGAGAGAGGCAAACGGGATCCCTCAGAACTAGAGAGCGGCAACATCTGATGATTGACGGCATCTCGCTTTGGCATGCGTCCACCCGCCAGCATGGCCTGCGCCGCCGCCGCCGCCGCCTCCATGTGTGTGTGACTCTCCCGCTCGTGTGATCCCGACTCCTTCCTTCGCAGGTTCTGCACTGGAAAAGAAGGGCGGCAAGGAGTTAGCTGAAGCGGTGCTGGAGGTGAAGAAGAAGAACGGGCCGCTGGATGTGGCAGGAGGCGAGTGGCTCCCTTAAGTGGGATTACTAAAACCATTTTAGGGCCATACAAGAAAATACAAGATGCTCTTGAATGGCGCCCTGAGGAACGCCACTGTTGATAGTGGACAGATATTCTTCCTGTGTGGATGTTCAAGTCTGCTTTTTCATTTGAAGCCCAGTGGGCGAGCCAAATGAACCTTTGCGGAGATCTTGTAATTTTTTTTTGTCTTTTTCACTCCTCAGCTGTCTTGACCGCCGGCTTCGGCCTTCCCGCCAAGTACGTTATCCACTGCAACAGTCCGGCGTGGGGCTCGGACAAGTGCGAGGACATGCTGGAGAAGACGGTGAAGAACTGCCTGGCGCTGGCCGACGAGAAGAAGCTCAAGTCGGTGGCCTTCCCGTCTATCGGCAGCGGAAGGTAAGGGAAACGGGACCCCCCCCCCCCTCCGTGTCTTTGTTTCGTTTGTATTAATCGGTGCTCAGGAAATCAATTGGGAGTTTGGAGAGTTTTCCATTCAGGTGCCAAAACCAGTTTCATGAAGCAACGTGAAAGTCACGGCAAGAATTTGGTGGGCGTGTCTATCATGAATCGACTCCCCAAAAAAAGTCTCAGAAAGCCCCGCCCGAAAAGACGGCCAATTTAGTTGGTGGTTGGCGCAGGCTAATTGCAGGCCCCCCCCCCCCACGTCCGTCATTCCAGGAACGGCTTTCCGAAGCAGACGGCGGCCCAGGTGATCCTGAAGGCCATCTCCAGCTACTTTGTGGCCACCATGTCCTCCACCATCAAGACGGTTTACTTTGTGCTCTTCGACAGCGAGAGCATCGGCATCTACGTGCAGGAAATGGCCAAGCTGGAGGCCAGTTAAAAGCTTGCACACTCCTTTTTGCTTTCCTAGCGGGACGAGATGAAGCTCAACTCGTTTTTGCGTTACGTTTGTATTCTTTCCTATTTGTGTTTTTTTTTTTTCTTTTCCTAAAAATTTGCTTTCCGGACGTAATTGCGCACTGAGCTGACCTTTCGACGCAAACAGCGGCGACTAAATACGAAAAGAGGTTTAATTTTCTGAAACGGGTATATGCATGTTAGCAGCTCTGTCGCTAGTTAATTTAAAAAAAGGAAAAAAAAATAATCATCATCATCTCGGTAGCGCTCATAATTGTGTTTTTAACGTGTCGCCTTTTTTCTGTCGAGGAATCTCTTTAAGTTTGATTTATTTTTGGTGTGTTGTGTTTGTTCGCTGTGTGCCCTGCAGAGTTTTACTCCCCGCACCCAAAAACGGGGGGGCCGTGGGGGTGGGGGGGGGGTATCAAATTAAGTGTCAACTGACTGTCCCTCATCATCAGGCGAATCACAATTGAAAGACAAGTTTTAATTTTTTTTTGGGGGGGGGGAGGGGGGCAGGGCACTGCTGCTTTGCAAAGGCGTGTTTCTATCAATGTTTCTAGATGGAGTATTTGTGGAAAAGTTCTTGTTGAAAAGAATTATGTCGTATTTTGAATTTGCACATCATGAAAAGGCACGCTCGGATTTGGAAGCCGACCGCCGGCCCGCGTCGCTCTTTGTCTGTGTTTTGTCCTCATTTAGCCGTACAAAAAAAAAATAACTTTGAGGGGGTGGGGGGGAAGGGGGTAACTACTGTGGCCGCTAGGTGGCGCACTAGGATCGGGAATGGTCAGGTCCTTTTCACTTGGAATTTGGTTTTGATGGATGGAAACGCTCAAAAAGGATTTTCAACTTTCTTATTGAGAGGGGAAAAAAACGCTTTCTAAAGAATGACTCTGTACACAAAAATAAATCTGTACGCACTCGGAAAATAAACTCTTTGAAAATACCCCCAAAATTGAAGGATTGTGTTGCCTACTGGGAACAAAAAATGTCTTAAAACGGGGCTTCCTAAGATGCACTGCCAAAATTTGGAATTTATTATTATTTTTTTTTATTGTTAATCTCTCCGTCTTTTTCATATAAATTCCGTTGTAATATCTTCGATTTTATAGTTCCCGTGAAGTCATTTTCATTATTTAATTTGATTGGAAGTCTTGCAAAATTAATTTTTAGAAATCCTTTTTCCCAGAATTTTGAAATGTATTTTTTTAACTTAATTTTTGTTCTTTTCCTTCAGGTTGCAAAAGTTTGGATCTTATTCACAAATTTTATTCCTTTTTTGTTTTCTTTATTTGTACATTTGGTTTAAAAAAACATTAAAATGTCACCTCAGCATTTCTTTATCAAAACAACTTTAGCTCACTACCCTCACCCCTGCGCAAACTTAAAAATATATATTTTTTATTTTGCAAATTCAATTTTTAAAAAGCCCCCCAAGTATTTCATCAATATTGTGATTTTTCTTAAGAGCTCATTTTGATGCAAAATACAGAAATTTGTCAACTTTTTTAGGCCGGCAAAAAAATGAATTGATTTCTTACATGCTAATATACAGTTGTTAAAAAAAAAACATTTAAATGAATAACACATTTTCATTGTTTACTTTTCAGTCTAAAATATGTCCCCCCCCCCCCCCCCCAACCCGAACAAAATGGTGACATCTTTTGAAGCCTTTTGTCAGTTGCTCAGGCGCGTTTGCGGCCGGACCGAGAGGCCTGTCAATCAATGACTCCAGACTTCACTTGACCCCCGGTGAACTTTCGGCCAGGAATTGGCCCTTATCCTTCAGGTTATTGATTAAAGCCGCCCGTCCGAGCGACTGCGCCGCGGACAAGAAAAACTCTTCTAACAACTTCTCTTTAAAAAGGTGCTCTGGCTTGCAAAATCCGTCACGGCAGCAAAGTTCCCACGGGGGGAGAGACCAGGAATTCCATCACGAATAACTGGCTCGTTGAAACAAGATGTCATCGCTTGATGACTTGCTTTTAGTAGATGTAGCCAATTAAAGTCCCTGTCAAATGAAAAGAAACGTCTTGTTAATTTGACAACGCCAAGGAGAGCGTTGTGACCCACCCGGCCAAACTCGACTGATTCAAAACAGACAAAGCCGAGTGTTGAAACTCCTGAAACAACGCCCCGCTAAAATGCAGACTGTCAATCGAATGCCACTACGCCTAGCGTCTTTGCTACGCTTGCGCACGGCCTCCCGTTGATGCCGGTGGCTGGAATACGTCCCGCCGAGGGTCGCTAGCTCAAGAGCTAACGGGCTTCGATGGCGGCCGAAGCCTCCCTGCTTGGGAATTTAAAGAACGGCTCGGAGATGCGTTTTCGGGTTAGCTCGCTAACGACACGCTGTTTTTTTTTAATGAGGAAAATAGAACTCCACAAAATTGGAAAACACACGGACGTAAAATCATTCAGCCGAATGCGACGAACTCGACAGTGTCTATTCGTGATTAATTGCTACGATCCAATTTCTTGTGCTGCTCCTTCTGCTGTGCCTGCCTTGGCCACCGGGGGTGATATAATTCAGTCGCGCGGACACAAACGAAGTAGAACGGCAAGTCGTTCTGCCGCCGCCGTCGAGGACTCCGTCAAGGGCCGTGAAACGAGTCGTTTTTCGTCGAGGATAAAGAATCTATGCTTACTTAAAAACTGCAACTGTCGGCGCTGACTCTTAGCACTTCAGTGGCATTTGACCTCGCTTGTTAGCATTAAGCTAAGCGGACGTTCCTCTGTTGTTTGAAATACTGAACGTGTAGCAGTCTTTGATTTAGGTTTAGTTTTAGAGTAAACGAGACGTGAGTGGCATGAAACGGCTTGAATATTTGCCAAACTTGAGGCAACGGTAAAAGTTGGCCGATGGACCGCTCGCGTGCCCAAAAACTCCAAAGCGGCGTCAATTGCGTCTCAGGAGGCGCTTTGCTATTTCCAAACAAATGCGGCAATTGATTTGATAGCAACTCTGAATCAATGAAAGGCAAAGAATGTCCACGGGCAGGACGCGAGGGAAGACCGAGTGGGCAAATTCGGCGGAGTCAGACGGGGGTCATTTTCCCAGCCATCCAGGGAGGCCGCGACCAGAGACCCCCTCTGAGGGCAGCCCCCATCTGAGGCCTAATCCCCAGGAAATACATGCAGGTTTCAGCTGCTATTTCCCCCCCTTCCCGTCCAGCCCACATCCATCCCCACCATCCAACCACCCCCCCCGCCCCCCCAAAAAAGCTCCTTAAATTCAAAGCATGTGTCCCAGGCCAATCTGAGGCTTGTGTTTCCCAGAGCCCGTGCTGATGAAATTTTATTCTTTGCACGAAAAATGGAGCGAGGGTGGAAGGAAAAACATGAAATAAAATAAAGCAAACATTGAAGGGCAGATCAAGGAGGAGGAGGAGGAGACTGTAAGAAGCTGGCCAATGCTGGGGGTGGGGGGGGGGCTTATTTAGGAGTGCTTTCATTTCTCTGATCTCCAGATATCAACGCAAGAGCTTTTTCACAGGACGACAACAAAGTGATGTCGTTTTTCAGGAAACCGACCCCAAACCCTTCAAATTGAGAATCTGCGACATCCGCCCTAGACTGGTCGCAAGGCAACTGCATGGTCCATGTGGTGAAACAACCATTCACGGTCACATGATGGCCAAATCGGGACCCGTCAAACAAAATTGGAGATGACCAAGAATTGCGCTTTGAGGGACACCAAAGGACTCCACCTACTCATTATCTGATTGGCTTCTCCTCACGAAACAACCATTCGCGCTCACAATCGCAACGAGGGACAATTTTGAGTGCTCCAGTAGCTTGCCGGGCACGTTTTGGAATGTGGGAGGAAATGGGAGTACCCACAGAAAAGCCACGCAGGCACAGGGAGAACATGCAAACTCCACACGAGAAGGAAAATTTATTTGCGGGCTTATGCCCCCTTCTTGGGTCGAAATAAAATGTGGGTCGAAATAGACAGTTTTTTTTGGGGGGGGGGGTGCTAACGAGCTGGGCTGGCGTCCCTTTAATAATCCCATGATCCTCGGCCATTAAAGCGGACTGAAGACGGGATCTCCAACATAAGGCCAGAGAGTCGCTATCACCCCCCCCTCCCACCCCCTTTCCCTCCATCCCTCATGGCAGCTTCTGTCCCCCCCCCCCCACCCCCCCCCCCCCACCCCTTTGCTGCTCTTCGTGACACCCGAAAAGGGTTAAATCCCTCCCCGGGCAGGCCTCCTCACACTTAGCGCAGGCAACCCGATAGCCGGCCGCCTTTTGATGGCCTGATTCTCCAGCTTAGGAGAATAAATTAAAAGAAATCCTCCTCCTCGCAGCGCACTGCGGCTGCTGATTTAGGATTTTCATCTGGAATGAGAGCGTTGGACTCCCTCCCGTAACCCCCCCTCGCCCCGGCCCGCCCTTCCTTCCGCCTCTTCGGGCAGGCTGTATATATTTGGATCAAATACGCTCCTAATGGAAGGCCGGTGCGACTGTCAATCAAACAAAGGGCGCTCCGAGCCGCCGCATATTCCGTCCCGATCCCACGTCGACGGGGGAGAACCTTCATTTGTTTTACGGCGGAGCGAGGGCCACGTTAGAATCCCGACGCGTGAGTCGGGTTCACCGGCAAAAGCAAGATGGCCACTCACGGATTCCCACGCCAGTGGCGCCATCCGACTCGGTTCCTCGCTATTTTACACGCCTTGCGCTAGCTTAAATGCTAGCTATGCGAAATGCCAGAGACAGGCTCGCGTAGCTAGCTAGCAATGCCCCCATCCTTTAAGCAACAAATACAAAAATTATCCCCCCCGCCCCCCAGACCCACCGCGGTGGCCTCGTTGCGTACGACAGAACGGTACAAATACCGGAGGAAAATATGTAAAAAAAAAAAAAAAAATCGACTTCACCGCGGTCGCCGCATTGTGGGCGTACCTAATGAAGTGTCCGGTGGGCGCACGTGAAGTCGAGACGGCCATTTTGTGAGAAGACGAACCACAAAAGCGAGGGTCCTTGAACGCATCGGCGCAAGCTGTAAATGGCCTTTTATTGGCGTCGGCCCGCTCTCGGGGGTTATTGGGAGGTTATCCGAGGCCGGATGCACGCGCAAGCTTTTTTTTCCCACAGCAGATAGAAGATTCTTGCGCACACACACGCACGCGCGACGACGGGTTAATGTGAGGGCCGCATCGGACGGGGTCAAGCCCGGCAGATAAACTCCGGCCCTGGAGGTTTCCAGCCTCTCGGCGGGGATCTGCAAATCATTAAGCTCAAGGTGATTCACGGCGGCTTTGCCCCAGAGGATTGTGGGATTGTGGCCCCCCCCCTCCATCGCTGACTAAGGCGAGCCACTCAAAAGACACCTCCGAAGAGACAAGAAGCCTCGGTGGTGACAGGCCAGGGGATCTGCATGTAAATCGTGCCTCCTCGCTCGCTTCCGTGTGAGACTTTGTGTGTGTGTGTGTGTGTGGAGGGGGCGGGGGGGGGGGGGGGGGACAAAAGCGGCAAGAAAGCAGAACTTGTCCCTGCTTGAGTTAGAACCCTGACGGTGTTTAAAAAACACGCAAAGTCATGAAAGAGCATCAAAGCCTGACGACAGCTTTAAAAAAAAGGGGGGGGGGGGTGCAAAATCTTTTTGTCCAGCTGCTTTGGAAAACTGTCCAAGGGGAAATCTACTGTCGAGCTTCAAACGTTCCACTCGACGCTGTGTTTCAATTAACGTCCTCATGAAGGAATACATTCCTCACCTCAAATCGACAGCTGGTAGCCCCCCCCACCCCCCCCCCCAAGAAATCAACTTGTACTCAACAACTCTGTTGAGATTATTTGAACAGAATCCGACGCTCTCATCTCCAGTCCACACAGCCCGAGATCAAAACAACAGTTGGCGCCGTTCGGGCAGCGTGCGACTCTTTGAAGTCCTTCGCTGCCATTGACGGCTAGAGACGTCAACCGCGGCGGACCGGCATCCCAACCTGCCCGAAGGCGGCCTTGCACCTTCAAGCTTTCGGATATCATCACAGACACCCGCCCCGGATGAAGGCTCCCCCCAAGGGCCAGCTTTGCTGACTCAGGGAGGTTTCGTCATCACCCTCTACTTTTGTTGGCCGCCTTCCGCGCGCAAACTCGGCCCCCGCTGACTCAGTGCGTGTTTGTCACGCAAGTCGCTAAGTCACATTAGCTTCACGCCGATGGTGTTCGTTTTGGGGCAGATACGCTTCCAGGGTTTTTTTTTTTTTTTGAAGCCCCCGAGCCCCACGGACGCCAGCCGACCTCCTCGCAGGCTTAGCGTCACATGACACGAGGCTTTGAAGCCGTCTTCGTAGCAACCAGCCTTCCAAACCCGATAGCACGATGCACGATAGCAAGCACGATAGCATGTAGCCTAGGAAAAAAAAAATGACCTGCATTTTTAGGGCCTGAGCAGCAAACACTGCAGGGAACCTAACCGTTCGTTTTTTTTGGACATTTTTCTTCTTCAAGCATTTTCAGATTCAGATTATTCGTCAAACATCACCCTGCTTGCGATATGGTTGGAAAAGAAGGACAAACGCCTTCCTAAGTAACACACACACTCAAACACACTCACACACACACAATGTGGGAAGGCGGCAGCAAAAAGGCCCCAAATCCTCCTGTAAGCTCCTAATTGCGGCGCATTGTCCTGATGGACTTTGAACTCCAAATGGGGACGGACGACGCTGCGGGCCCTCAATCGTTGAGTGGGTGTGCGCGCACACGCAAGCGAGCGGGCGGGCGGGCGGGCGGGCAACAGGTCGGGGCCGGAGGTCCCGTCTTCCTGAAAGTATCAAGGGCGACGACTTAACGCATCAAGAGCAAGACACCCAAAACACACAGTTCAAAAGATGGACAAGTCTGGCGCACATAGGTGTGAAAACTTGCGTGCGCACACACACACACACAAAAGTTTGAACCCTATTTTAAAACCCAAACCCCAAATTTTGAAGATGATGATTTTTTTGGGCTGGAAAAAAAAGCCCTTTGCTCGTTTGTTACAACCCAAAAAACGACTACTATGTCGTTTCTTTTGGGGCTAAAAACCCCTTACTATACATGGTCGTTTTTTTCGCGTCAAAAACGCCTTACTATACATGGACGTTTTTTTCGGCTAAAAACGCCTTACTATACATGGTCGGTTTTTGGGGTACTAAAAATGCCTTAGTATACATGGTCGTTTTTTTTCGGGTCAAAAACGCCTTACTATACATGGTCGTTTTTATTGGCTAAAAACGCCTTACTATACATGGTTGTTTTTTTGGGGTCAAAAATGCCTTACTATACATGGTGGTTTTTTTCGGCTAAAAACGCCTTACTATACATGGTCGGTTTTTTTCGGGTCAAAAACGCCTTACTATACATGGTTGTTTTTTCAGCTAAAAACGCCTTACTATACATGGTCGTTTTTTTTCGGTTAAAAACGCCTTACTTTACATGGTCATTTTTTTCAGCTAAAAACGCCTTACTATACATGGTGGTTTTTTTCGGTTAAAAACGCCTTACTTTACATGGTCATTTTTTTCAGCTAAAAACCCCTTACTATACATGGTCGTTTTTTTCGCGTCAAAAAAGCCTTACTATACATGGTTGTTTTTTTGGGGTCAAAAATGCCTTACTATACATGGTGGTTTTTTTCGGCTAAAAACGCCTTACTATACATGGTCGTTTTTTTTCGGGTCAAAAAAGCCTTACTATACATGGTCGTTTTTATTGGCTAAAAACGCCTTACTATACATGGTCGTTTTTTTCGCGTCAAAAACGCCTTACTATACATGGTCGTTTTTTTCGGTCGAAAAAAGCCTTACTATACATGGTCGTTTTTTTCGGCCAAAAACGCCTTACTATACATGGTCAGTTTTTGGGGTACTAAAAATGCCTTACTATACATGGTCGTTTTTTTTGGGGTCAAAAACGCCTTACTATACATGGTCGTTTTTTTAAAGCTAAAAACGCCTTACTATACATGGTCGTTTTTTTTCGGCAAAAACGCCTTACTATACATGGTCATTTTTTTCGGCTAAAAACGCCTTACTATACATGGTCGTTTTTTTCGGCTAAAAACGCCTTACTATACATGGTTGTTTTTTCAGCTAAAAACGCCTTACTATACATGGTCGTTTTTTTTCGGTTAAAAACGCCTTACTTTACATGGTCATTTTTTTCAGCTAAAAACGCCTTACTATACATGGTGGTTTTTTTCGGTTAAAAACGCCTTACTTTACATGGTCATTTTTTTCAGCTAAAAACCCCTTACTATACATGGTCGTTTTTTTCGCGTCAAAAAAGCCTTACTATACATGGTCGTTTTTTTCGGCCAAAAACGCCTTACTATACATGGTTGTTTTTTTGGGGTCAAAAATGCCTTACTATACATGGTGGTTTTTTTCGGCTAAAAACGCCTTACTATACATGGTCGTTTTTTTTCGGGTCAAAAAAGCCTTACTATACATGGTCGTTTTTATTGGCTAAAAACGCCTTACTATACATGGTCGTTTTTTTCGCGTCAAAAACGCCTTACTATACATGGTCGTTTTTTTCGGCCAAAAACGCCTTACTATACATGGTCGGTTTTTGGGGTACTAAAAATGCCTTACTATACATGGTCGTTTTTTTTGGGGTCAAAAACGCCTTACTATACATGGTCGTTTTTTTAAAGCTAAAAACGCCTTACTATACATGGTCGTTTTTTTCGGCTAAAAACGCCTTACTATACATGGTTGTTTTTTCAGCTAAAAACGCCTTACTATACATGGTCGTTTTTTTTCGGTTAAAAACGCCTTACTTTACATGGTCATTTTTTTCAGCTAAAAACGCCTTACTATACATGGTGGTTTTTTTCGGTTAAAAACGCCTTACTTTACATGGTCATTTTTTTCAGCTAAAAACCCCTTACTATACATGGTCGTTTTTTTCGCGTCAAAAAAGCCTTACTATACATGGTCGTTTTTTTCGGCCAAAAACGCCTTACTATACATGGTTGTTTTTTTGGGGTCAAAAATGCCTTACTATACATGGTGGTTTTTTTCGGCTAAAAACGCCTTACTATACATGGTCGTTTTTTTTCGGGTCAAAAAAGCCTTACTATACATGGTCGTTTTTATTGGCTAAAAACGCCTTACTATACATGGTCGTTTTTTTCGCGTCAAAAACGCCTTACTATACATGGTCGTTTTTTTCGGCCAAAAACGCCTTACTATACATGGTCGGTTTTTGGGGTACTAAAAATGCCTTACTATACATGGTCGTTTTTTTTGGGGTCAAAAACGCCTTACTATACATGGTCGTTTTTTTAAAGCTAAAAACGCCTTACTATACATGGTCGTTTTTTTCGGCTAAAAACGCCTTACTATACATGGTTGTTTTTTCAGCTAAAAACGCCTTACTATACATGGTCGTTTTTTTTCGGTTAAAAACGCCTTACTTTACATGGTCATTTTTTTCAGCTAAAAACGCCTTACTATACATGGTGGTTTTTTTCGGTTAAAAACGCCTTACTTTACATGGTCATTTTTTTCAGCTAAAAACCCCTTACTATACATGGTCGTTTTTTTCGCGTCAAAAAAGCCTTACTATACATGGTCGTTTTTTTCGGCCAAAAACGCCTTACTATACATGGTTGTTTTTTTGGGGTCAAAAATGCCTTACTATACATGGTGGTTTTTTTCGGCTAAAAACGCCTTACTATACATGGTCGTTTTTTTTCGGGTCAAAAAAGCCTTACTATACATGGTCGTTTTTATTGGCTAAAAACGCCTTACTATACATGGTCGTTTTTTTCGCGTCAAAAACGCCTTACTATACATGGTCGTTTTTTTCGGCCAAAAACGCCTTACTATACATGGTCGGTTTTTGGGGTACTAAAAATGCCTTACTATACATGGTCGTTTTTTTTGGGGTCAAAAACGCCTTACTATACATGGTCGTTTTTTTAAAGCTAAAAACGCCTTACTATACATGGTCGTTTTTTTCAGCTAAAAACGCCTTACTATACATGGTCGTTTTTTTTCGGTTAAAAACGCCTTACTTTACATGGTCATTTTTTTCAGCTAAAAACGCCTTACTATACATGGTGGTTTTTTTCGGTTAAAAACGCCTTACTTTACATGGTCATTTTTTTCAGCTAAAAACCCCTTACTATACATGGTCGTTTTTTTCGCGTCAAAAAAGCCTTACTATACATGGTCGTTTTTTTCGGCCAAAAACGCCTTACTATACATGGTTGTTTTTTTGGGGTCAAAAATGCCTTACTATACATGGTGGTTTTTTTCGGCTAAAAACGCCTTACTATACATGGTCGTTTTTTTTCGGGTCAAAAAAGCCTTACTATACATGGTCGTTTTTATTGGCTAAAAACGCCTTACTATACATGGTCGTTTTTTTCGCGTCAAAAACGCCTTACTATACATGGTCGGTTTTTTTGGGGTCAAAAACGCCTTACTATACATGGTCGTTTTTTTAAAGCTAAAAACGCCTTACTATAAATGGTGTTTTTTTTCGGTTAAAAACGCCTTACTTTACATGGTCATTTTTCTCAGCTAAAAACCCCTTACTATACATGGTCGTTTTTTTCGCGTCAAAAACGCCTTACTATACATGGTCGTTTCTTTCGGTCGAAAAAAGCCTTACTATACATGGTCGTTTTTTTCGGCCAAAAACGCCTTACTATACATGGTCGGTTTTTGGGGTACTAAAAATGCCTTACTATACATGGTCGTTTTTTTTGGGGTCAAAAACACCTTACTATACATGGTCGTTTTTTTAAAGCTAAAAACGCCTTACTATACATGGTCGTTTTTTTTCGGCAAAAACGCCTTACTATACATGGTCATTTTTTTCGGTCGAAAAAAGCCTTACTATACATGGTCGTTTTTTTAAAGCTAAAAATGCCTTACTATACATGGTCGTTTTTTTTCGGCAAAAACGCCTTACTATACGTGGTCGTTTTTTTCGGTTAAAAACGCCTTACTTTACACGGTCATTTTTTTCGGGTGAAAAACACCTTACTATACTATGTCGTTTTTTTCTGCCTAAAAACGCCTTACTATACATGGTCTTTTTTTTTTTCGGTCAAAAAAAACATGTTATTTTGTACTTTGAAAACTTGAAACTCTAAGCCTGATCTGAAACCCAACTTGGAAACCCAAGTAGATGTGCTTGTGCTGTATATTGTGAGGGATTGAGCCCGCGGCCCTTTGCGAGCCACCCGGCAACCTCACAGCATTGGTGAATAAATCAGATGATGCTAAAATTGCCTTTATTATGTGAAAAACAAGGATCAGTGCATTGGCAACAAACAAAAGGTCAAGTTCACAATTCCAGGTGGTGGCGTTGTTTCCCGTGGCTCAGTTCCAAACGAAACCAGACCATTAGCAACAAGACGTGCACGCGTACCGCATCCTGGAAGTCCAAAATAACCACTCGGTGAGGGTCAGTGCACAAAAAGGGAATGGACGCTTGTAAAGTGTGGACGGACGCCGGATGCCGAGGCTGAAGGCCCCACAGGGACTCGGTGTTGTTGTGCTCCTTCAGATCCAGCAGCTGGATGAGGACGACGGGGTCGATGTCCAGGAGACCGCCGCCGGTCGCGCCGTTGGCAGCGGAAGATGCCCCGCCTCCTCCGCTGTCGGCCCGGCCAATGGCGGAGCCGAGAAGTGCGCAACGCAGGCAGGAGCTGACGCCGCCTGAGGAGGAGGCAGAGCATTGAACATTAGCATGCTCCGATTTTTGACAAACCCACAATGTGAACGACAACAACCAAGAAATTGCGGCTGCCAGAGTTGCTCTCCCTTCCGATCAAGTCCATCGCGTCGGTGGTCCCGCTTTGGCTTTGCGGCTTCCAAAAAAGATCACGGGGGCCTCGGCGGACTGAGTGCTGTTTACGCTATCGCACCTTTGACGTGTCAGCGTCTGTATACGAGCGTCCATTCATCTCCGCGAGGAGGTGGACCGGATGAAAGCGCCCGTGGACGTTTGACCTTCCGGGAGTGCACGTTCGGGTGCCATTCAGAGGACGAACCGTCAACGACACCATTAGCGCGTCTTCGTTTTAGCCCCTAATGACCCGGCCCGCACCTTTTTATTTACTTTGGCGGCACGTGAACCCAAATTCATCACGAGCTACCAAAGCCGCTTTGCCGCGGCTGAAAATCGACATCATGTTGTACGATCTAGCACAAGAGTTGGAGCAAGTATGAACTGAGAACTTTGAAAATGTCCATATGAACACCAAAATCTGCCTAAGCCTTCAAACAATTGCTAGCTCAGTGCTAACGCATATTGTTCAAGCATACCGACGGCCTAACAGATATTAGCATCGACGAGATGCTAATTGCTTCAAACAACTGCTAGCTCAATGCTAACATGTGTTATTCAGCCTATCCCGGCTGGTTTCCAGTCACTCACAGCGCACCCACGTGGACAACCAAACAATTGCGCTCACGATCGGTGGAGATGGGGTGGGGTGGGGGGGCATCGTCGGCCACTTCTCAGTGCCGCCCAGGGATGCCGTGGCAGAACGAGGTACTACATCCGACGTTACATTTGACAGCCCATCAAAAATGAAAATGCGCGGCGGATGAATCGCAACCGGGCGGGCGTCGACCCGATTGCGAAATCAAGGCTCGATTTTCCGTGACGGGACACGAGACGGAGATTGTAAACAAAGTGGACGGCGCAGGAAGTCAGCCCAAATGAGACAACAAAGAGAGCAATCCGAAAATGAGGGTCTCCATTTTTAGGAGAGGGGTGGGGGGGAAATTGCGCTATTTGTAATTAATGCTCAATTAAACTCCAGGCGGGCGCCCCCAAATCCCTGGTAAGGTCCCACATGAGCCGCCGCAGCTGGTCCACATTGGAGCGCTGAGCTCTGGTTACCTTGTTAAGGTGAACTGGCTTCCTCTCTGATCCCGAACTGCAGATTGGCCTAAAAAAAAAAAAAAAAAAAAAAAAAAAAAAAGCCACAATTATGTAAGACGTGCAATCGTTCGCTTTGTGTGTGTATGATGATCAAAAATGAGCATCCCGAACCTTAAATGGAGCTCTGAGGCCAGTTTTCCCAGGTGCTACGGGCCCTGCGGCAAACTCCGCCCCCTGCGAAGGCAGCCGTCTTCGCCCACATCCCGCCCGAGGTGTCGAGACGCAGCCGGCGCGCCGGGCGACGGGTCTGCTTGACACTTGGCGTGACGTGTCGGCGACGTCAGCCGCAGCCTCCTTGGCGCCAGGCGCCGCTGACATTCGTCGCTGAGAGTCGGCGCTTCGTGCGCATGTCGCCCCGCCGAGAACTGGGAAAATTAAAAAAATTCTTAGTTAAATTCTTTCATTTCGACCATCAGCGTAAAAACCTTGCTCAGCGTTTTGTTTGGCGAGCGGAACGACCCCCGTGGCAGGTTTCGGATGCTCTTAGCTGGCGTTCGCACGGCGAATTTCTTTTGCTTGCAGCCTTGAAGCGAGCCGGCTTGGCCTCTTTTGGGACACTCGCACCCATGTCGAGTCATTCTTTGAGCCAGTTCAAAGCGACCGCCTTTCTGTTTTTATCTCATGATGATCGAAACCGAGTGAAAGGCAATGAGAAAAGCCACAGAGACGAAGATCTTTTGAAAAAAGTAGTTTAGCGATAAAGAATCTTGGCCAAATTTGCGTTGAGGTTATTTGAAAGGCTTGTTCACGCAATGTAAAATGACAAAAAAAATCCCAAGTCACAGGAAAGCTTTTTTGTTTGTTTGTTTGTTTGTTTGTGCCCCCCCCCCTCCCAAAAATAAACTTGTGGTACGAGACCAAATAGTCCCCGGCTGCCGCATTGTTGGGCTAAACACTTGTGGAAACAATGCTAATGAGCGGCTGCTAACGAGCAGCTAATGTGCAAAGTGCCATTAGCTCGTCTTGTTATCTGCGCGTGTGTGCGTGTTTGCCCCGAGGAGGGGGGGCCGCCGGCTAATCCGTGTTGACCGGAGGGCTCCGAGCGCCATTCCAGGTCACGGCTCCGCGCCGCCGATCAACAAATTCCTCAGTGACGAAGGTGTGAGAAGAAGAAGCCGTCACACCTTCCTCATCCTCGCTTGCAGGGGCGGATTCGGCGCGCGGAAACAAAGAAAAGCTGTCGGTGATTTTTGTATTTAGATTTTTTTTTCCATTTGTTATGATTCTATTTGGTGGGGGGGCTTGTGTTTTGGTACTTGCTGTTGTGCTTAGTGATTTGTTTTGGGGCGTTTTGCACTTCAGGGCCAGCACACGATGGCACGGCCATTCCGACGTCGCCGCTTTATTCCGCAACAGTCCAAAAGGGCGGCGACAAACAATCGCTCTTGTGATTGACAGTTTGGTGTCACGCAGACAAACGTCAACGTGGTTGCGGCGGCACGGTGAGAAAGCTTCGGCGGCGTCGGACAACGCGGTTGAGCTCCAAGTCGTAAAGGCCGCGCCGCCTTACCTGAAGTGGAAATCGATGTGTGCGGGCCAAAAAAAAAATCAACAGCGGCGCTCCAAAACCGGCTCGTCTTTCCGTGCGTGCAGAAACAACAGGTCGCCGAGCGCGCTTGATGAATGGCACTTTCTGCACGGTTTACTCTGCGGCGAAAACGCCTTGGAGTGACTCATTTTTCAGACTGAAAGAAGAAGAGGAAAGAAAAAAAAACATGGGCACGGTTGGAAGACATCACAAATATTAGCCGTATGTTTGAATGGGCCACAAAGAAAAACTCGCGTTGATTCAAAAGTGGCCTTTTGTGTTGCCTTTTGTTTGTTTTGGCTTCTTCAACTGCACCTTTTCATACATCGAGGGAGGAAAAACAAAACAAAAAAAAACGACAGCCTGGTTAAGGGCCTGTATGTTTGCCAATAAGCCTCCAAAATGAGGGCAAAATTGCTAATGCTAAAAACAACCGAGTAATGCCATCATTCGGATTGAACAGATCAAATCAGGAGGAATTGAAAAAAAACTACAAAAAAACAAGCTGAGAATTCAAATAAATCAAAGAAATGCGCTGCCGTGTGGAATCAAAAATGTATCACTGCCATAAGGACATTTTTGTGAGCAAAAATCCCAAATAAATTTTCCTTATCTTATGACACGATTATGGCAGCGGAATTGTTGAGGCCGCTACATTAGGGACGCTTTGGAATACAACCCAAATACAGCAACGAAAAAAAATTCTTTGAAAGATTGCATTGAGTGACAAAAGTGTGTACCTTCTTTATCCTCGACATGAGCTGACCTCTTCCCCCACACATTTCTGCTCCTTTTTGCAAGGGGAAGAAATTGCATTTGTGCCCACGGAATGCGAGGCCTTCTGACCTCATCTCGCACACATCCCAGATATGAGCCGAGCGACCTCTTTCCAGACTTTGGGGAGGGGGGGGGGGGCGCGGGGGGGGGGGTCATTCTTGTGAGGAGGAGCAACAAATGCGCTGCTTCCAACGAACCGATGTCACATTTGGACGAATCAAACTGCCTCACCATCACAAACTCAAGGGGGAAGCTAGTGCACAAATATCTGGCCTTGGGCAATGAGCCACGTGCTGCTGCACCGAGACATCGCCGAGGAATGAGAAGCCATTCAGGTTTTAATCAGTGCGTGTCGGATGGGTTGAGTCCTCGTACAAAGGCGTCAGTGTGAGCGCGAGCGTGGGAGCTGCTCTGTTTAGCGAAGGACCGACTACCTTTTTCTCCGCTCTTCACGTCAACACCCTTCCCGAGTGATTACTCATTTGCCCCCGCTACCATGACGACAGCGCGCATGCACTTGTACAAAGTCAACTCACCGGACTCGGATGTCATTCAAATGACGCTTTGTCTATTTAAAACAACTTCATAAATCAGCCTTTCAGAACGTTCGCACGGCTTCACGCCAACAGCCGCCATGACACGGGCTAACCGATAGCATCCATGTCTGTGTAGTACTGCCCCCCGGTGGCCAACGCGCACAAGACAGAAGGAGCAGCACGATGTCCGCTGGAGTGACTCAAACGGCAGCAAAAAGGCATAAATAAGCCATAAAATAAAAAATGATTTGAAAAGATTGCATAAGTGTCAATGGAGAACGATGACATGGGGTGAAAACGTGGAACGTTGTCCACCGACGTACCTCAGCAAGCAAGCCCGGATAAAAAGAATTCAACATCAGAAAGTTCTGGCAGCCACACACACACACGGCAGTGCCGAGTACTCGTTGCCCCGAGAGACGTTGATGAAGAGCCTCATCAGGCTTGTAAAGAGGAGATGGTCCACTTTGAAGTGGGCCTGACACTGTCCAGAAACAAGCGCGCGTGTGTGCGTACGCGCACTTAGCCCGTTGATGTCTGTGTTTGTCATTACACAGTTATAAAGGTGGATGTAAACACAAAAAGGAAAAAAGCAAGAGAGAGAGCGGGACGCCTGGCCGCAGAAGCGCTCATATGCTGAGTTAGCAAGCAGGAGGCAATTTTGGGGGTCGGGGGGTCAGTGAGCCGAGTCCATCAAAAAGCGGGCCCGAGCATAGCAGGCGGATTGATAAGCCACAGATGGAAGAGAAACAAAATACAAAAACAAAACTCAAGTCATCATGACATTTAGAGCAAGCAAAATGTTTGCTGGGGGGGGGGGGGGGGCGTATTTGCAATTGGATTCGGGGATCAAACTAAGCGCATGTCAAATTAAAAGTAATGCGTGATGGAACGTCACGTCAAAATCATGACATCGCGGGACACATTTCTGAATAAACCCCCCCCCCCGCGCGTGCCATAAAAAGGCCCCCCAACTCCACTCCCCGGGGCCACTTGACGGTTATTGAAGAGGCGAGTGTCAGCGAGCGTCCCCGTCACTTCGTAAGTCTTGCGGCGTCTTCCTCGGAAGGGGCCTAATGCGTTCCGTTTGACCTTCCCCGCCGTAAATCGCGTTTCGGGCGGGCCTCAGATCTCCAGAGCGTGCGCATGTACGGGCGTCCGCGTATTGCGCACGTGTAAAAGGATTAGCGGGGGGGGGGGATTTAAGCGGGATTAAAAAATAGCAAGTGTAAAGAATCAAGCGGTTTGGTTGACTGGGTGGGCGTTGTGCGTTTGGTCACTAGGGGGCAGAATACAAGATAGGCGGTAAGATAACCTATTTTTCCTCAGCGTTTGTATTTTCTACCCCTTTCAGATTGGATTCCTTTATGGTTCATTTTCTTACACTAAGCGGGATCCAAAACGGGGGCTTTTTTTTCCCAATCCCATTAGCGAGGGGAAAAAATAAAATAAAATCAAGCGACGTGTTGATTTCCACTCATTTATGAAGTGGCAGCACAGCTGGGCCAGCATCAGTCAACTTCAGGTGCCGGGCCCGGGCCATCGGGCCGCTGTTAATGTCGCACCCTTGCGTAAAACTGGCTTTTTGTTGTTGTTGTTTTTAAACGTCTTATTTCAGATTAGTCTTTTAAAATCCCCCAAAGGCTTATTTTTCCACTTCCTGCCCGCACATGCGGCCGTTTTGTAACAAATGTGCAAGTCTAACAACAATAACAAGCCGAGTATAAAATATCCAATGTTAATGTTAACATTTTGACTATGAACTTTTTTTTTGGGGGGGGGCCGCCGCCGCCGTCCTGATGTTTGCTCCAAAGCGCAACAGCCGATTGCAAGAAAGATTTGCAGCAGCTTCTGGGTCCTCCGGCACGCTCGAGAGGGGGCACTGGTGGGCTGCTCCGGAGCATGCCACTGTGTGTACGTGTGTGTGTGTGTGTGTGTGTGTGTGTGAGGGATATAAATAAATACTAGAGATAAACCTTATGAATAAGATTCTTTTTTTTTAATATGAAGGGGATCATTGACGACTGGATGAATAAAATCACGAAATCCGACAGCAAAACAAAATTTGGGGAGCTGTAAGGAATCGAACGCAGTTTTGAAATGACCGAAGCCATCCTGAATATTCTTAAAATGAAAACAATTGCATCAGCTAGAGTAGAAATTCGGATGAGAAGAAAATTAAAAACATTTGGAGATTTGGAAGCAACCAAAACATTTGGGGAGGCAAAAAATATATATCTTGATGAATGTGTTTGTTTTGTTTTGAGAACAACATTTTTCATTTTTGATTTCCTCACGGATATTAACAGGAATGACGCATTTCGGGCTGCTAAAAGCTCCTCAAAACAAGACAAATTGTGAATTTTCACAGATGAGTTTTTCCTCTCCCAAAAATTATATTGTAATCAGAAACTTTTCATGACAGCGGTGCCTTGCCCGTCATTTGCAACGATTCCTATTTTGATAATATATTGGTTTGTTTATAACACAGTAATTATAATGACGTGTCAATTTGATTTTTTTTTTAAGAGGACCATGTTGAAAATTCTTCTCCCTCAGCGTCTTGCGCAAACCAAATTTGCATTTAGCGTCTCATGGAAACACGTCCAATCGCAGAAAGTGAGAAAATCAGCCTCGGCCGCCAAAGTTTGGCTCCAGTCGCCACTCAGACGAGAGAGGAAGCGCTCGTATCTGCTTCCAATTTTGGGGATTCTTTATGGGGGGGGGGGGGGGGGGGGTCAAAAAATTCAAATAGGTGACGCGTGGTTTCCCTTGGACTTCAATGAGTCCGAAAGTTGGTGAGGAAACCGTGACAAGCACAATCCAAAGCTAATTTGGCCTCCTTTCTTTCTATCCACAAATGACGTGTTTGCCTTTCAAATGCAAACTCATTTTTGAAGAAAAAAAAAAAAAAAGAGAACAAGATTGCTGTTCACCGGCGAACGGTCGCCGCAGGCTGTCCAAGCCTTAATTGACAATGTGGTGCCTTTTTGGGGGGGTGAGTCAGGATGAGTCAGCATCCGCACCTTCAAGGATTCGGCCGGCCCGCACGCATCTCAAATTCGTATCTTCTCTTGCGCTAAAAACATGCCGACAAATCTCATCTCGGCTCTCGAGCGAGCGAGCGAGCGCCCCCCTCGGACCCGACGTTTACGTGAGGGGCTCCGAGTCATTCCTCGGCGTGTCCCCGCGGCCAAGACGGACGCCAGCCGGCGCGATGTCGTTACGAGGGGCGGGGCTAGCAGGAGACAGGTGAGTCTATAGAGTAATTGGTTTCCTGGAGAGGATTAACTTGTCCGCCTCGGGCGTCTCCCTTCAACAATACGCAGGTAGTGTGTATCCCCCGGTTGCCGTGGCGACAACAATCTTTTGCCACACTCTTTGTCCCCTTCGCATAGCAAACCTTTGAGCAGGGATGTTCCGCGCACGTTAATTCGGACGAGGTTTACGTGCGAGCTAGCGCGGGTGAGCTAGCGCCGCGTTAGCATCCTAGCGCTAACCCTCTTGCTAGCTTAGTCACACTTCAAAGCCAAAAATGAGCGACTGGCTTGTTCAATTGCACGCACGGAGACTTTTTTTTTTTTTTTGTGGAAGCATTAGCTCGTCCGTGTAAGAAATAAAACAGGGCTGGGCCCCCCCCCGAGCGGCTTCCCCTTTGCTATTATCAAGGGATTTCCATTTGATTGACAGCTGGAAAGCCGAGTGACACATTGAGAAAAGGGCGGCTCGCCGCAGGGCGCAAAGGCGAAGCGGGCGCGCGAGTTTCCCACCGAGCGGCGGGCGGGAAGAGACGGCCAGACGCCTTCGCGGCGTAGTCGTGTCTCAACAAAATCCCGGCAAGGAGCCGCGCGCGCCGGCGAGAGAATGGCCCCCCCGCGGGCGACGTGGCGCAGATTTTCCCCATTCCGCTTGCTTTTTGACTTTGTTTTTTTTTTTTTTTCATTTATGGCGTGTTTGTCACTGAGAACGCCCCAATGCAAATTGTTCTCACGGCGCGGCCGATGACGCCAACGCTTTGGCGCGGCGCAGCCAGTTGGCCGCCGCGTGCGCTCGCTCACCTTGATTGGGGCCGCGCTTTGTTCCGATGTGAATGAAGCCATGATGGTCCGATTTACTCCGCCGCCGATGCGTCACAGGAATGTGCCACAGTTGGTTTCGCCTTGCCCGCCAACGCCCCGAAAGAGCAACGGGCGATTGACGGCAAGCCGCCCGTGAAAGCTCCCCGACACCCGTGCGCCGCGTCAACTGAAGAGGCTTCCGCTCGACCGTGAAAGTCCTGCCGAGAAGGCCGCGGGTCAAAATATTACAAAAGCGCTTCTTTTGCGATGCGACGCGTCGACGGGCGCAATAAGACGCGTTTGTTCTACTGATGCCTACTTGAAAGTGTCAATCAAAAGCCCTTCTTATCCGCGCATCATTTTGCATAGGGATGTGTACCTAATGAAGCGGCCAGTGTCATCAAATCAACAATTTTGGACCCAAAAAAAAAAAAAAGGGGCCAATACACTCCAAACATGGCCGACACAATGCCAAAGAACCCACAAACATGGCCGCCACGCCGCCGCAGTGCCGATGGAGCGCAATCAGGTGTTCGTTCCATTCAAGCCCGTCAAGCTGATCTCGTCTCGACGATTACAAACCGCTGAAGCGTTTTTTTCGCTGCGGTCGATTTGACATGAACTGATTGTTATCGCCGCTCCGGCTACGAAGGCGCAAAGCACTCCGAGAGGCCGACGGCAGCGCTAACGCGTTTGCGGCCGCTGCATGTTTGCCTTCCGGCGGCAAATGAGTCATTCGGATCGAGGGGGGCCGATTCTTGTCGACGCTCCGAATTTGCTCGCCGCGGTTCTCAGACGAGCGGCTTGACTTAAGTTCAAAACGAATGGAAAACGGACTCCTTCACAGGTCGATTTGCTGTCGCGCACGCAGCCGACGCACGAGGAACGAGCGACTGGCAAAACACAAAAGGCAACTCGAGGCGGACTCGACGGACACGACAACGCGATGATTAACGATGATTCAGCCGCATCGGCAGGACAGAGTTGAACTGTGCCCTGAAAAGCTTTCCAATTCAACAATTGGACATTTGTTTGAGGAAATTTTCCCCAAGCCAGAAATCAGAAGAAAATCATTCGGATCTCCTGCCAGGCTGCTAAACGATCGTCACGTGTCGAGCTAAGCCAAATGAAGGAAGTAGAAAATGGAGAAAAGCACCACAAATACAAACGTGAGCTGATTTCCATCTCGCCAAATAGACACGTCAAATTAGCTTTGACAGCTTCTCACAATTCACGATTTGGAGCATGATTTGAGGGGAGTGGGGGCGGGGGGGGGGTTTATACCCCACCAGCAATAAAAAAAATAAACGCAGTTTCAATTTATCACCACTTATTTTTCAAACTCATTTTTATTCTTTGGTTTCTGACTCAGTACGAGACTTCCGACTGTCTTTTTTGTTGCATTGTTTGTTGTTTGAATTACTTTTGCTCCACGTAGCAAACTTGGTCTCCAGCAGTTTTAGAAATAAGGTTGAGTTGTGTTCAATTGCGCAGGTTAAAAAAAATAAAGAGCATTACTGTCCATTTCTGTTGCTTGACTGCGGTTTCAGTGCAAAAAGCTAATTGGTACGACTCATGATGAGATCGCGTTTGATGGCGATGACGCGGCGTGTGAAGCGCACCTCTTCGACCAAATCACTGAAGAAGTCCCCCCACCCCGTGCCGCCCCCCCCCCCACCTCGTTTGCTCTCTCGCTTCTTCCGACACGAGTTGATCCCCGCGTCCGCCCGAGACGCTTTTATGCATTCTCTGCGCAAGAGGCGCAGAAGGACGGCCGTGGGGGTGGGGGGGGGGGCACTCTAAGTGCCCCCCAAGAGAGCGGTCCGGGCCAGGGAGCCGAGAACCAGCCAATTACCCCCGCGAGTCGGCCGAAGAGCAAAGCGCGGCGGAGGCCGGCACACACAAGCTCGGAGGTGACATCATGGATATGTATGACACGGCGCCGTGATTTCCCCAGGTAGCCTCGCGCTAAGCCCCCGCGCGAGGCGCGGATTTGTCCGACACCTTGTTTAACACAGACGTCAAAGAAAAGAAAGAAATAAAGATGGAGAGAAAGATAGAAAGCCGGCTTACAACGCGGCGCTCGAGATTTGACGGAGGTGCTCACCTCGCTTTGATTGACGGCGGGAAGGCAGTCGGTGGTTTTCGTAACATCCGCCGAATGAGCAAGTACGGACGGAGCCGAGAAGGCGGGCGCCCGTTCGGAGAGTCCGACGGGGAGTTCTCGCGCGGGAATGCGCCGCCATTTTGTCGATTTCGGTCTTGACGGGACGGAAGTTGTTTCGCTATGCTAGGTTCGGCTAGCAGCACAAGAGGAAGCTTCGGTCCTCTTGTCGACGTCTTGTGTTGCGTAGAAACTCAGGCAAAAAAAACAAAAAACAAAAACAGGTGGCGTTCGGACGGACAAAAATTGGAACACAAATGGTCGTGCTTGGCGTTGTCCCGTCGGGCCTCTCGGCGACGCCAGACCAAAGCAATCGATCGAGCCGTCATCCGAGCTCAGCCAACCAACGGCGCAAAAATGAGGCTGCCGCCGCGGATTGGTGACCTTTTGCCGCCGAATCTTTTTTTTGATGGCGATAAAATTGCCTGTTAGTCGTTCAGATGCGGCTCCCATTTGCTTTTACTTCACCTGTAGGTGCCTGAGGTGGAGTGTCTCACCTTTGACCCCGAGGCGCCGCTGTGCGGAACTCCTGTCAAACTTCACAAAAACAAACTCCTGTCTGGATTCTTCGGCAATATGCAATACAGAAGACGGCAGGTGCTTTCTTCCGGCAAATCTTCAGCCAGGCTGTCAGGTCTGGATTTTCTTGCAGGTGTAATTAGCAATAATGTAGACCAAATCAATATCGTCAATATCATTTTCTAACCTGATCCATCTCACATGGTCATTTGATAAGTTTTCATTTGAACGAGATGATGGCGTCATCAGTGTCACGTTATGCTTTTTATTTTTTTTGCAAGGAGCTTTTCACAGGCTAACGTGAACCTTCTCATGTTATGCTAGCACGATATCACATTTTTAAAAAGATTGATTTGTTTTTTGCCGGCGCAGCCTCCTCGTCTCGCCCGTTCCACTCGCAAACAAACGAAGAGCCGCCACGCACCGAAGATTTTGCCGACAAGGCACCTGGCAGCGCGAAACAAAAAGACATCCCGAAGAGCCGTCAAGTTTCCGCTCGGCAAATGGCGGGGGTGGGGAGGGGGTGGCCTCGCCGGCCCCAAATTGGTTTGCTGAGAAGACGGGCGCGGCGCAGGTAATTATGCAGGCGGCGCGGGGAGCGGTGACATCAGAGCTAAAGCCCAGAGATGGAGCTTGTTAGCGGCCAGCTCCATTAAGGCTCGCCCCCCCCCCCCCGGCCCCCGGACGGCATCTCCGCTCTCTTCCTTTGTCTTCCCGGCAGAGCTAAATTGGCTTCCCCCAAGCCGCCTCGGCCGCCGCCGCCGCGCTCATGTATATACATGGCAAATCCCCCGCAGACACGGGCAAATGCGCTCGCCCCGGCCCGACCGAAAAGCCACGCAAAGTTTGGGTCAAGCGTCGGCCCCTCGCCGGAGCGAAGAGGCTCGGGGGGTGCCAAAAGGCACCTCTCCCGCCGCCGCCGCGGCCGGGCCTCCCATCCGCCGGAGGAGTCAATTAGAGGAGGCGGCCAAAAAGCAATCGCAGGCGGGGGAAATGACCCCAAAGTCCCTTCCCGGCAGGACTTGGACCCGCCCGGCAAATCCCGAGTCGTCACGCCTGCCGAGCGTCACGCGTGACTCGCCAATCACGGTCAAATCGTTGCCGCTCGCCATCGGCCGACACATGGAAATGACAAGCGGATGATTTCAAAACTTTCGAGTCAAGTCTGTGAAGACGCTAACGCTAGATGAGAAAAACAAACAAACAAAAAATAAAATGGAGCTCTTCTGTGTCGCTTAACAAAAATTTACCCGGATATTGTTTGGCGGAACGGTGAGCGCCATTTTAGCATGGACGGCTGGCCTACATACCGCAAGCGTGACTCAAAAGCTCAGATCGGATTCCGCGGGCGGCATCGATTCTTCTTCTTTTGTGTTGTTGTTTTTTTTTTTCTTTCTTTCCATGCGTAATGGCCTCCATTTGGAACGACTTCCAAAATGCTATTACAGCCGCTTAAGTGGCTCGCTTCCAGCGCCACTTGTGTTAGCGCCAACCGCACTCGGCTGCTTTTTAAGCCGCGCGGCCGCACCGCAACGGCTCGCCTCGCGCTCGGCTGTACAAAGAGGGGGTGAAGGTGGAACCCCCCCCACACCCCCCCAAAAAAAATGGAAAAGGGCTGATACTGGAGACGGCTTATTACAAGAATCTGTCCGCGCGATGAAGTGCAGATGGCGCTTGCCAACGCGTGACAGGCTACTGTACGTGTCGGCGCACCTCCGAGGTCCTGATAAAAAAATAAAATAAAATAAAAATTCAAGATGAAAAAAGTGACTTTTTTTTTCAAGAAACAAGTTGGTCCAATTTTTGGACAGGGTTGATTTTGTGTGATTGTTTTTGAATTTTTCAGAGGGGGGAGCGCAGACTGGATTTTTCATGCATTATGAAATTTGTAGGACAAATCATGTACTATGAGTCGTATTTCTGGAAAAAAAAATTAACTTTGATGAATCCTGTTTAGTGTCGACATTTTCCGATTTTGACTGGATATTTTCTGCCTTTTCTATGTGAAACATTTCCGACTGAAAGCTGACGTTTTGTTCAAATAGCGCTCGTATTTGTTGAGCGCTTTTTACGCTAATTAGGGGTATTTATATTTACGCGTCAAATTTGAGCGCCCCCTTTTGGAGTCACAGCGTTCGATCAAGTCTTCGGGGCGGCGTCCGACGGAGCGAGCGCGCCACCCCCACCCCCCTTCGCGGACCCTGCGGCTAGCGTGCGGCTAGCATGCGGCTAGCGTGCTTTTTTAGCTGCCTGTAGGGAAAAGCCCGCCGCCCCCCCCCCCCCACTCTCTCCCGGTGACGAAGATGCCAAGTGATCGATGGCTCGCCGGCAGCGCCCCTCCCGCGCGCCGTTTTGCGGTCGCGCCCCACGCCCGCGCAACCTGAAATTATCCCCAGTTTAGCGGCGTTTATTCACATTCTGACGGCGGCCGGGACACACGATCCGCCTTGGCCAGAATTTGTCCACTTTCCTGCGCTCAATGACAAACTTTGGGAAGCCCGGCTGGCTTCAAAGCGCCCCTTCAAGGTCCATTCTGGCGCGTGCCTCCGATACGCCCCCTCCACCCTCAGCCGCCACACCCCACGAGCGCGTCATCGACGGCGGGCGGGCATGAAATATTGGCAGGGGCCCGGCGCCGACGTTGCTTCGCTAACGGCGGTGCGACGAGGGTGTCAAGTAGCCGTGAATCTTTCGGGGCGAGCGGAGTCCCTGCGAGATGCCCGAGGGGGCAAATTTCCCCCCAAGGTGCCGCTCGCGAAACTTTGAACGCGCGCCTGAAAGTCAGAATTGAGCGTAAACGTCCACGGTGCTCCCTGACAACCGTAGCGGGCGGCCGCGTGCCTCGTTGTTGTCACCGCTGGCGTGAGAAGAGTTGCGGCTCTGCCAGTGAAGCGGACGACGCGCGTTGACGGAGCCCGCCGACGACCGTGTCAACTCTGCCCTTCGCTGTTGTCACTTGTCACCGCGGCTTTGCACACCGCCCAGTCACACTCTTGACGACTGGCGGAGGCGCGTGTGGCACATTGACAAACACACACACACACACAGAAGAAAATTTGCCAACAGCTCGACCTTTGACCCGGGTCTGTGATGTCACAAGTTCTTTTCGTTTTATTTAGAGGTGAAGTTTTTTCAAGGGGTCCTAACTTGACTTGAAGATCCCGGCCGCTCTTTTCCGCCGCATCTCGGCCGCCGCCTTAGCGAATTAGGCTAAAGTTTGCGGTTATTTTGTGGGCTGGTTCAAGGTGTGGAGAGCCTTTGAAAGCGTGGCCACGATAAATCATGTCGCGCAACATATTTGGCGTGACATGACTCGCGAATTACAAGCGCCAGTCGACGCCTTCCCCATAATGGCGACAAACGCAATTAATCAGGTCACATCTTTTTTGGCGCGCTCTTTTTTTTTTGCCAATCCAGTGTTTCTTCTTTTTCCTCCACTCTCTGCTCAGAATCGAACGATTTCAAGTAACGACGGACACAACACCCGTACTCGTTTATTTCAACCGGCGACCAATCGGGGCAAATTTGGAGCAAGTCGCATCACAAACTAGAAATGAAGACAACAAAAAAACTAGAGCGAGATCATTGATTTTCTAAGTAGTGCAGGGGGAGAGCACCAGCTGTGTTTATTTGACCTTTGACCCCCCAGGGCCACTCCAATCTCAACAAGAGCTTGGGCCTGACACACGCGCGCATGCACGCAGCATGACTGGACCCTCCCCAATTAAAAGACAGCAAAGGTCAGAGCAGCAAAGACACACTGGGAGTGGAGAAACGCACCAGGGGGGGGGTCCAAAAAAGAAAAAAAAATAGTTCAGAGAATCAACCAAAATGGACCAGAAAATGCCAAAAAAATTGACACCAAAGTCGAGATAAAGAAATACAAAAGGTCAGAGGTGTTTGGGTTTTTTCTTTGGGGGGGGGGGCTGGGTGTCAGGTGAGAGAGGGTGTGTCGGGCAAGGCTGAGAGCTTTTCTCAGGTAGGTCTGCCCAAACACGACAGCCTTGTTTGCCTGTCAGCTTGCGGCTTTTGTGCGGGGCCTCCCACGGGAGACAAAGGAGGGAGGGGGGGGGGGCGACGGCAGCGGCGGCCCGAGCTCTTCGGACCACCGGTGGAGATGGAGACGTACGCGGGAGAGCGCCCTCTTTGTCAACGCGCGCGGGTTTAGCTTCAACATCCTGACGTGTGTGTTTGCGTGTGTGTGCGTGTTTGCGCACACGCGTGTGTCCGAAAGTGACATGTTGTGTTTGTTGCCGGGCGGGTTTGTGTACAAACGCAAACACGTGTGACTAATTCACGCTGGTGAGCGACGTGGGCGTGTCGAGGTTTTGCCAGTGGCCGCTTTTGCGTTTTCTTTCGATTTCTACGAAACGTTTCATTTTAGGATTAGTTTTGAGGGGGCTGGGGGGGGGGTTGGTTTTTTTTTCAATGGAGCATTTTTCAAGTACATGATTTAAAAAAAAAAATACGGCGTAATAAAAATACAAAAAAAATTGGATCCGCTGAACAGTTCTTCATAAACGATCGAGGGTGCCGGGGGGGGGGCGTCTCCCCCCCCCCACACACACACACACTTTTGCACGCCACTGACCGGAACAGTTTGTAACAAAATTGGAAACATCGGCATCCTTATGGAAATAAATCTATCCGTGAGCACCAAAATGGACCGAGTAGCTCAGTCAAGTTTTTTTCTTCTCCTCCTCCTCCTTCTCCTCCTCCTTCTTCATCTTACATGTGTGTTCAGATTCTGTCGAGAAAGCGAGCGTGCGTGCGTGCGTGCGTCAGCTACCGTGGGAAAACTCCCGGGACCTGAATGAAGATAACCAGAGTCGCAGTAGCTCATCCTCCTTCCATCCATCCCGAAAAATATTCCGCACAGATGGCGGCCGTGTCGCTAAAACCGCCAAATATTGCTAACACGCAAATGAGTGGCCTCCGAGCACCATCGCTAGCTTGCGCAATTACAATTGCCATTTTTTTTTTAAAAACGTGCCTGCATTTTTTCACAATGATCCCCTACAAACGCAGAAATTGAGCACGGGCAACTGCGCTATTGGGCAAACAAAACGTTATCGGGCCGCTAACATGCTAACTGGTGACTCACGCGCGTGTCCAGAGAAGCTTTTCCCGTTTTTATCAGAGCACGGAGATAAAAGTGCCAGGCCGCTATTCCCACCGGGCGTCCTCCATACCTGGAGCGCCTGGAATTTCCAGAGTAGGGCCGTAAATTGCGCCGTCGGCGTTGTCCGCGCTTCCCTCCTCCCTCTGCTCGCTACATGAACGAGACAAAGAAGAAGAAGAAGAAGAGGAGCTGGTTGACTTCTGAAAAACACATCCATCACTTTGCTTCTGAGGGAGGATGTGGCGATGAATTGCGTGCGCGCGCATAAATAAACGGCGGGCGGGGCCGGCCCACGACTTTTTGCGCAGCAACTCGCACCAAGAAGAACCAAAACACTCCACAGAAATGGCCGACATTGGGGGCCAATGCAATTTGCCCCCCCCCCCCAAAAAAAAAGTATGGCTGCCTTGACGTGCTGCTGCGTTTGCACGTGCTTTTTGTCCATCGGTTGCATTTCGTTCTCCACCCGCACAAACCCGACTAGCGGGAGGTTAACAAAGATGGCCGACGCGTCAAGGGCGGCCGCCGTGCCTCAGCACACTCGGCGATGTCGCGGCGGTTGAAAAAATGTGCTGAGTGGTCGCCTGCGCGCCGCAAACGTTGCGCTTAAGAATCCGTGTGGTCATCGCGAGTCGTTTTTATGAGGCCCCTCTTGAAAGGAAATTCCTCGAGCTGCACTCCTCAAGTTCGGGTGGAACGCGACGCAACGCAGCTCAAAGGACGGAAAACTGGATGCCGTCCCGGAGACCAGGAAACGCTACGTCGGATGCTAATGCTGAAATGGGGCCGCTCGGAAGAAAACGGGATTCCTTGTGCGGCTAGCTCAAATGCTAAGCAACAAGAGCTACTGATAGGTGAAGCTAATGGCAAAAATATCTTTTGTTGTTTCCAAACAAACAAATGTGTCGCCGCGACACTCAACAAGTTCTTTTTAAAGCAAAAACATTAGCCTGTGGACTTCAACGTCGGTGTAATGCTAATCAAGCCAAGTTCTATGCTAAATGAGGCCGCTAGCAAAATAGCGTTTGCTGCGTAGCCGTGATGCTAAACAACATGAGCTCATGCCAAACAAAGCCACGATTAAAAAGAGGCTTTGTTTGACCCCCCCAAAATTTTTTGTCAGCATGTGAACGTAGTGGTAATGCTAATTAACGCAAACTAATGCTAGAATTGAATGCTACTTTTAAAAAAAATAATAATTCCGAGCATTTTAACTTGATTATAAGCCTTGATGCGAAACGCGCAAGCTAATACTGAACTAAGTCAGATAAGGTCCTAGGATCCGAAGCAACCAGAGCTAATGCTAATGCTACAACGGATAAGGGGACTTTTGAGTGACCTTATTTTGACAGATTTTTCAAAATGACATCAGATCTTAAAAGGGGGGGGGGGTAATTTTAAAGGGCCGGCGCGGCGCAACACGATCCCGTAAAGCGCCACCGTAAATCTCCTCCAAGCTCGACCTGTTCCTGCTCCCGTTGAGCCCAGCGGCATCCAGATGTTGAAAAACAATTCATCAACCGCATGATCTGAAGAATTTTGATCGCGCAAAGGGAGGACGAGCCCAACGAGCAATAGGAAAGGGAGGAAAAAAAAAACAGCTCTTAATCCTCTTGGGAATTTGTTGCTAAATGCAAAACAAACTCGCGGCGACGCCGATGTTAAATCTTTCGTTACGCGGCGAAACGAGACGACGACGCGCCGGTGCGCACGTTGCGGCCCAACAACCTCCATTTTTCAGTTGCTTGTTATTCGATATATTTGAGCGTAATTTCCCTTCATTTTCAACTGGAACTCCGGTCAAAGTGTTTTCTTATTTTTGCACAGTTAGCACGCAGCGTTCCACCGCGCGGCCCGCAGTCTCCTCACGGATAAAAGGCCTTCTCCTGCCGTTTGTCTCGTTCGGATTTTTTTGCTATTTCAGGAAAGCTTTTGTTTGGGTGCTGTCCTTTCCCAATAATTATTCTCTCTTCCAAAGCCCCGACCAAACACGCACACACACATTCACCGGCGCTAAAGGGCCGAATAATCCCTTCACCTATTTGCACAGTGGCCAGACTAGCGCAGGCCTCACCTTCGGGCTAGTACTTAACTCCTGTTGCCACTCGTTGAGTAATGGCACTATTACAGCTGCCAGCTAATCTGTGGGTGTGCGTGTGTGTGTTCTTGTACTCACTACATTGTGAGGACCGGCGTGAGTTTTTAACCAACGGAGTGAGGACATTTTTACGAAGTGAGGACATTTTGGCCGGTCCTCACTTTGACACCCTCTAAATCAACTCCAAAGTTTCCAAAACGGGTACCCTGTGCTTTTCCCCAAAGGTCCCCAGAATGGGTCCATGTTGAGAATTTTTCGCCGGGAATTCACACCCTTTTTGCTCTCTACTGCAGCTTCTGTCGAAATTCAGTACTGCACCAACTTCACACTTTTTGCTCTCTACTGCAGCTCGTGTCAAAATTTGGTACTGCAACAATTTCACACTTTTTGCTCTCTACTTCAACTAGTGTCGAAATTTGGTACTGGACCAAAATTATAAATGACAAATCCCCTTGCTGCTCTTTGAAGAGCCACCTTGAGAAATAGTTATTTAAGATAAGATATCCTTTATTCGTCCCACACTGGGGAAATTTACAGCCTCCAGCAGCAAGAATGTATGTAGAAAGAAGAAAGAGAAAAAAACAACAAACATCTTTCAATTAAATGCAATATGAACACAAAATAATAATTTTTATCCATTTGTGTTCATATTGTATTTAATTGAAAGATGTTTGTTTGGTTTTTTTCTCTTTTTCCTTTCCTCATATCTTATCTTATCTTAAATGGATAAATCGCAGTACTATTTACAATTTTCCTTCACATCATTTAATTATTATTATTATTGTTATTTTTTATTCATCAGCCTGACAGCAGTCGGTAGGAACGAGCGTCGGTATCTCTCCTTCTTGCAGCGCGGGTGTAACAGTCTCTGGCTGAAGGAGCTACCAAGTGCTGTCAGGGCGGGCTGGAGGGTGTGGGAGGGACTGGCCATCATAGCTTTTTTTGTTTGTTTTTCAAAGACCTTTACAAGTTATGTGAATTCAATTTTTTTGTGAGGAATGTATTTTATTGAATGTGTTTGTTCTGAGTTTGTGTTGGACTCCTATTATTTCCATGTGATTTGGTTAAATGTATCCGATTAAAATTGGAAATGCAATTAATAATAACAGTACCCAAATTAAGTAAAGCCTCAGTCCTACCCAAAATCCACCATCATTTTTGCAAAACTTTAATTGTATTCAATAGAACGCAATGAAGGGACATAGAATTTTTTTCTTGTCTACATTACATTTTACATTGTCTAGATCCAAAAGTACTGTACTTAAACAAGTAGAAAAATGTATTACATCAAAAAAGAGAGGTTCGAGGCTTGTTAAAGCCACTTTTCATCAGTTGTTTTTGTTGAGGCACAAATAAACGTTGCATTTAGCATAATTTTAATCTGTCTGACCATTACAATTGGACAAAGAAAATAGCACTTTAAAACGATCTGACATATCTCTTCAATGTGTACACATACAGTGAACAACTGTGACATCAGCTCAATGAAATGTAGAGTGAAACTGAAATGAACAGATTTAAACACTAACCTCGTGTACATAAATACAACACAAATCATCTGGTACTAAACAAAGACATAAATGCAGCTCGAAGTGTGACAAACAACGATAAACAAGGCGTTTTCGCGATTCTTTCGCATGCTAATTAGCTCGCTAGCACCGACCTAGCATCGTCGCTATGTTGTTAGCATTCATTTAGCATCATCGCTATGTCGTTAGCAGTACTGTACTCTGAGCTAGCGAGTTTCAATGACAACAATTGAAGAAAAACGATTTCTGAAACACATTTCTAAATAATTCTAAGCACAAGCAGACTTACAGCCATTGCTTTCGAAGGTGAAACGAAAGGAATATAACTCAGGAGGACCAGTTGCAACGACCACAATCGGGCTTTCTGGAACGATTAGTCTGCTACCAACACGGCGTCTGCTACCCACAATGCACCGCGATAACTAAATGAATATTCTAAACACGATTTCTATTAATGAAATGGCCCGAAACTTTTACTGTGGGCAGAACACTTACATACAGCAGTTTATGAATAAAATGTGTGCGAGAATTGAAAGCCGTTGAGAGACGGCATCGTGTTTGCACATGGTGGCCAACTCCTGCTGAGTGCATCAAGCCGAATTAATCAAATATCTTATCATAAAATAACTTATCATGGGGATTGACAATAGGATGGCACATATTTTTATTTTATTGGATGGATTCTGGAGTTGGTGTAAATTCACAAATACTGCGGTAATTCAGCTTGCAGGCATGGTTTTCCTTAGAAGAGGCTGTGAATCAGTCGCCAAATGTCCGCATGACCAATGTTCCCTCTAAATTGTGCTCGTGAGCAATTTTGCGTAGCTCTCGTGCTCCCAGCCGCACACGGTGATGCTGGCGCGCACAACGCGCAGCTGCAGGCAACATTGAAGGGGTGTTCACACGGCACACATTTGCTCCGGCCCTGCACCGATGTATTTTGTTGCGATATATTTTGCACTGCAGCAAAATGTGTGGAGCGTTCACACGAACAAAGCCGCTGAGCATGTCAGCACCGGCACAGCGTCGTGCAGCCCCACTTGCGTTCACACGGCAGTTTCTGCAGTGGAGCAAAACGACAGAAAACAAATGAGCTGTCGTGTTGTTGTTTTTTTTAAACGTATACACAACTCAAGGACTACTGGACAGGCACGTCCTTCTCCTTCTCGGTCTCCGTGCCTTCTACTCGAGAGTGACCGCCCCCAAAAAACGCAAATCAACGATGACTTCAATGACACTCAGAAAAGCAAACACGTAATGCGCCAAACAGAAAATCAGAGAGGAAATCACAAAATAAATTATATGGGGGTGGGGGGTTGTGAGCACACAACAAAGGAACAAAATACACAAACAACTCCGAGACAGTCCAGATGTTACCAGCTAAGTCTTGTGTCGTTATTAAACAAACACATGCAGTCCGACAGAGCGTGAAAGCAACGCATTCTCGCCGTACGTAAACTCTTCACAAGCATTTGCTCTGGAGCAAATTTAACCCAGTTGCGTTCACACGTGCAAATTTACATCGGTGCTGCTGCGCAAACGAGCTTTTGCTCCGGAGCAAATTTTTAAACCACCTCCCTGTGGTGGATCAAATTTGGTCCGGTGTAAGCTGTTTTCCGGGGCTACGCCGGAGCTAATTTGCACGCGTGAACGCTCTACTGGGGCAGCCCCGGTGTAGCACCGGACCAAATTTTGCCGTGTGAACACCCCTTGAGACCGCTTAATTCACGAAAACCATATGTGGACATAGTTTACGAGCCCCTTAAATGAGCCTCTTCGTTTGTTTAAACCTCTTTCACACTTTTCGGTGGACAGGAGACTAGAAATGTTTGTGTTTAACTAAATGACATGCTTTCCATGATTAATGAGTAGGCAGCGTGGGACCATATTGCTACTGGTTGTATTGAGACTTGATTATTCTTGAAAAGACCCATGCTAAAATAAAAGTAACGAATGAGGGCTGGTATATATGTTACAACTCTCTATTCAGTGGTTTGATTTTTGCTTGTTTTGTAACATATCTGCTTCATGTAACTTGTGATCTCAGGTTTTAGACAGGTGTAACGCTTGTTTGATTTTGCTCACCGTGGTCCAAGTAATACTCAGGCAGTTTGTGTGAATGCTATTACAAATGGAAAATTAGAAGAAATATTGCTCATGACCTTGCTGCATGTCCACACGAATGACTCAAACTTAAATACTGTGGAATATTGCATGTTTCAAGTATGCCGACTCTAATCAGAATTTGAAAATGCTAGCGTAAAGCTCTTCTCATGGTCTCACCACCCGTGGGAGGGGTCAAAGGGGTCGGGTGCAATGCGAACTGGGCGGCAGCCAAAGGCGGGGACCCTGGCGGTCCGATCCTCGGCTGCAGAAGCTAGCTCTTGGGACATGGAATGTCACCTCTCTGGCAGGGAAGGAGCCCGAACTGGTGTGTGAGGCAGAGAAGTTCCTACTGGATATAGTCGGACTTGCCTCCACACACAGCCTAGGTTCTGGACAGCTGAGCAACGCTGTCTTGGGTGGTGATCGAGGGGAGGTCAAGTTCGAGATAGTGAGTGATTGGAAAGAAAAGCCACCAGCTGTTATAGGTCTCAAAGGTCGCAAAGAGCCCTCATTTTGTGACTACTCTTGTTATAATGTATTTTGTTCATATACCTGTACTGTATACTGCCGTTTTTGTGTTATTTGTTTTGTTGGGGCATATATTTTTGCATTTGACTGCATGTGTTCTTACACATGTATTTTGTTAACATACTTGCATGTTCATAAAGGACGTGTACCATAGTCATGTCCCACATAAGGAAATTCTGTTATCAAGACTGATTGAGCAACGCAACCATGATTTCTACTAAAGAATACTTACTGTTGTTACTTACTGGATGCAAATCATAATGATCCAGTTGAAATGTCCAAATCAGAATGAAACAAATTGGATATGCTGGGAACACTTCTGCAATACAGTACCTAACTCATTTTTTCTTGCAAAGCGTTGTGGCTGGCTTCTGCGCAGCTCTGCTAATTGAAATGTAAACAAACTCATGTCTGGGGGGAGGGGTGCTTCAAAAACTTCGTTTTGGAGCAGGTAACAGCCCTCCTCTTCATGGCCAATGACTAAGTCAATTATCAAAATTGCCACAGCCTTTTTGAACTTTGAGGTCTGCTGTGAAGGCGAGCATGATAAATTTTGAGCAACATCTACATACAGTATTTGAGTAACTAGGCTCACCAATGTCACATACTCCGCGCACACACAGTATATTTAAACTGACTTACAATTTTACAATTGTTTTTAAAGCAACATAATTCCAAACTCTAATATGGAATTTAGATGAAACAATTATTTACTTATTGAATGCAAGTCATATTTTCCAGTTTCAATGTCCAAAGCTGAATGAAATAAATTGGATATGCTGGGGACACTTCTGCAATACAGTACCTAACTCATTTTTTTCTTGCAAAGCGTTGTGGCTGGCTTCTGTGCAGCTCTGCTAATTGAAATGTAAACAAACTCATGTCTGGGGGGAGGGGTGCTGCAAAAACTTCGTTTTGGAGCAGGTAACGGCCGCTCCTCTTCATGGCCAATGACTAAGTCAATTATCAAAATTGCCACAGCCTTTTTGAACTTTGAGGTCTGCTGTGAAGGCGAGCATGATAAATTTTGAGCAACATCTACATACAGTATTTGAGTAACGAGGATCACCAATGTCACATACTCCTAAAATAATTACAGCAAATAAAATTATATATATGATCACAAACACAACCGCACACACAGTATATTTAAACTGACTTAAAAATTTACAATTGTTTTTAAAGCAACATAATTCCAAACTCTAATATGGAATTTAATCGTTTCTTGGTTTCTTGGAATTGGAATTCTTTACTTATTGAATGCAAGTCATATTTTCCAGTTTCAATGTCCAAAGCAGAATAAAATGAATTGGATTTTCTGGGGCCCTCCGTGAGTCGTCACCTTACCGTGGTGGAGGGGTTTGTGTGTCCCAATGATCCTAGAAGCTAAGTTGTCTGGGGCTTTATGCCCCTGGCAGGGTCACCCATGGCAAACAGGTTCTAGGTGAGGGGCCAGACAAAGCACGGCACAAAGACCCCAATGATGAATACAATAAATGGATGTAGGTTTCCCTTGCCCGGACGCGGGTCACCGGGGCCCCCCTCTGGAGCCAAGCCTGGAGGTGGGGCTCGTTGGCAGGCGCCTGGTGGCCGGGCCTACACCCATGGGGCCCAGCCGGGCAAAGCCCGAAGAGGCAATGTGGGTCCCCCTTCCCATGGGCTCACCACCCATGAGAGGGGCCAAAGGGGTCGAGTGCAATGTGAGCTGGGCGGCAGCCAAAGGCGGGGACCCTGGCGGTCCGATCCTCTGCTGCAGAAGCTAGCTCTTGGGACATGGAATGTCACCTCTCTGGCAGGGAAGGAGCCCGAGCTGGTGTGTGAGGCAGAGAATGTCCGACTGGATATAGTCGGACTTGCCTCCACACACAGCCTGGGTTCTGGTACCAGTTCTCTCGAGAGGGGTTGGACTCTCTTTCACTCTGGAGTTGCTCACGGTGAGAGGCGCAGAGCAGGTGTGGGCATGCTCATTGCCCCCCGGCTCAGTGCCTGTAAATTGGGGTTCACACCGGTGGACGAGAGGGTTGCATCCCTTCGCCTGCGGGTGGGGGGACGGGTCCTGACTGTTGTTTGTGCATATGCACCAAACAGCAGCTCAGCATACCCACCCTTTTTGGAGTCCTTGGAGGGTGTGCTGGAGAGTACTCCTGCTGGGGACTCCCTTGTTCTACTGGGGGACTTCAATGCTCACGTGGGCAATGACAGTGAGACCTGGAGGGGCGTGATTGGGAGGAACGGCCTCCCCGATCAGAACTCGAGTGGTGTTTTGTTATTGGACTTCTGTGCTCGTCACGGATTGTCCATAACGAACACCTTGTTCAAACATAAGGGTGTCCATATGTGCACTTGGCACCAGGACACCCTAGGCCGCAGTTCGATGATCGACTTTGTAGTTGTATCATCGGATTTGCGGCCGCATGTTCTGGACACTCGGGTGAAGAGAGGGGCGGAGCTGTCAACTGATCACCACCTGGTGGTGAGTAGGCTCCGATGGTGGGGGAAGATGCCGGTCCGTCCTGGCAGACCCAAACGTATTGTGAGGGTCTGTTGGGAGCGTCTGGCAGAATCCCCTGTCAGAAGGAGTTTCAACCCCCACCTCCGACAGAGCTTTTCCCATGTTCCGGGGGAGACGGGGGACATTGAGTCCGAGTGGACCATGTTCCGTGCCTCTATTGTTGAGGCGGCCAATCTGAGTTGTGGCCGTAAGGTGGTTGGTGCCTGTCGTGGCGGCAACCCTCGTACTCGCTGGTGGACACCAGCAGTAAGGGATGCCGTCAAGCTGAAGAAGGAGTCCTATCGAGCCTTTATGGCCTGTGGGACCCCAGAGGCAGCTGACGGGTATCGACTGGCCAAGCGGAACGCAGCTTTGGTGGTCGCCGAGGCAAAAACCAGAGCATGGGAAGAGTTCGGTGAGGCCATGGAAGCCGACTTCCGAACGGCTTCGAGGAAATTCTGGTCCACCATCCGACGTCTCAGGAGGGGGAAGCAGTGCACCACTAACACTGTGTACAGTGGGGATGGGGCGCTGTTGACTTCAACTCGGGACGTTGTGAACCAGTGGGCAGAATACTTCGAAGACCTCCTCAACTCCACCAACACGCCTTCCTTGGAGGAAGCAGAGCCTGGGGACTCTGAGGTGGGCTCTCCTATCTCTGTGGTTGAAGTCACCGATGTGGTTAAAAAGCTCCTCAGTGGCAAGGCCCGGAGTTCCTCAAGGCTCTGGATGTTGTGGGGCTGTCCTGGTTGACACGCCTCTGCAACATCGCGTGGTCAACAGGGAGAGTGCCTCTGGATTGGCAGACCGGGGTGGTAGTCCCTCTTTTTAAACAGGGGGACCGGAGGGTGTGTTCCAACTACAGAGGGATCACACTCCTCAGCCTCCCTGGTAAGGTCTATTCAGGGGTGCTGGAGAGGAGGGTCCGTCAGGAAGTCGAGCCTCAGATTGAGGAGGAACAGTGTGGTTTTCGTCCCGGCCGTGGAACAGTGGACCAGCTCTACACCCTTAGCAGGGTTCTCGAGGGTATGTGGGAATTCGCCCAACCAGTCTACATGTGTTTTGTGGACTTGGAGAAGGCGTTTGACCGTGTCCCTCGGGGAGTTCTGTGGGGGATGCTTCGTGGGTATGGGGTACCGAACCCCCTGTCTCTGAGTTGTTTGTTCACAACCCCCCGCCCCCCATAGAATTTATTTTGTGATTTCCTCTCTTGATTTTCAGTTTGGCGCATTAGTGTTTGCTTTTCTGAGTGTCATTGAAGTCATCGTTCATTTACGTTTTCTTGGGTGGTCACTCTCGAGCAGAAGGCATGGAAACCGAGAAGGAGAAGGACGTGCCGGTCCAGTAGTCGCTTGAGTTGTGTATATACAGTACGTTTTAAAAAGAACCAACACGACAGCTCGTTTGTTTTCTGTCGTTTTGCTCCGCTGCAGAAACTGCCGTGTGAAGCGGCTTTTTACGTGTGAACGCTCCACACAATTTGCTGCGGTGCAAAATATATCGCAACAAAATATATCGGTGCAGCGCCGGCGCAAATGTGTGCCGTGTGAACGGCCCTTTAGTCAATCAGTTCCTACAACAACAAATCGCAACCGGCCCCTTGCTAGGTTCTGATAACCTTCAATCTTGGCTCCGGCCTCCCTGTATGAGGTTTGCATGTTCTCCCCGGGCCTGTGTGGGTTTTCTCCAGGTACTCCGGTTTCCTCCCACATTCCAAAAACATGCATGAAAGAATAATGGAACACTCTAAATTGTCCCTAGGTGTGAGTGTCAGTATGGATGGTTGTTCATCCATGCGTGTCCTTTTAGAACAGCTTTTCACATGGCTACACTGTAAAAATGAACTTTTGGTTTGAAAAAAAAAAGATGTCTACATTAGAGATTGTGCAGGACAGCTGCGTCTTTGTCAGTGGCTAAGTACCCACTCGTTGATGAGTACCTAAGAATGCAATGGACAGTAATTAGGGTGTGACACATATTTGGTTTCTGTGGGTGGCGGGGGGGGGGGGGGAACAAAGTGGAGACTCGCTTCGTTGACGCAAAGTTTCACATCAAGGTGAGGGGCCTGAAATTAGCGTCTTGTAGCCCACAAGTGTGAGACGCCTGTATTAAATTAAGAAACATTTCACATCTTTTTGGAAAGGCAGGTTGGAAATATAGGTTGTTATTTCAGTATTATTGGATGACTACATTGATAAACTACAACTTGAGCCCTTCTGACAGTTTCGTGGTATATTGGTTTCAATGGCAGCACTGTTAAATGCTGGATGCGGAAGGGAGCCGGTCACCTTGTTGAAGTGAAGTTGTAGTCTTGGAAGTAGGAAAAATGGACAAACATAAATATGGAACAGCTTTGACAATATCCCAAACTGTAATAACCGAAGCAGAGCATTGCATACACAGTGTAGGTGTTTTATTTGTTTTAATTTCTTTGATTGATAAATTAATAACTAAAGTGTTTTGAAATGTTGTTACAATACTTTATGTAGTTTAGGAATTTGTGTGAATTTATGATTATGTTATATGAAAAGTTAAAGTGAGAAGACCATGAAAGGGTTAATCGTGTTTAAGTAGAATTTTCGCTCCGAAGTTGCTGCTCTGCCCATCCCCCGCTTCCCCCCTCGCATCAATTAAGAGCGGTTGGCTTCAAAGGCTGGAGGAGGGTTGTCTTCACACGATACTTTTCGGCGCACTCAAGCCATTTATATTTCTATACCGGGACAACCAACACCATTTGGCTTTTTGATAACATGGAGAAAACACGGAGAAGACTGTTGTTACAATACTTTATGTAGTTTAAGAATTTGTGTGAATTTCTGATTATGTTATATGAAACGTTAAAGTGAGAAGACCATGAAAGGGTTAATCATGTTTAAGTAGAGTTTTCGCTCCGAAGTTGCTGCTCTGCCCATCCCCCCACTCTGCCCATCCCCCCACTCTCCCCCTCGCATCAATTAAGAAGCGGTTGGCTTCAAAGGCTGGAGGAGCGTTGTCTTCGCGCGATACTTTTCGGCGCACTCCAGCCATTTATATTTCTATACCGGGACAACCAACACCATTTGGCTTTTTAACGACATGGAGAAAACACGGAGAAGACTCGCCCCTAACCGGGAGCACCACCGTCAGAATGAGAATGCTCAGGTAAGTAATCACCCTTTCTTTGTCGAGAGACGGGTACCCGCGAATACGAGTGTCGTCGTAACAATCTGCGTACTGAGCACCGAAGGACTTGTTACTCGCGGCGTACTGTAAACTCTAGGCCGTCAATTGGTTTTAATTTAAAGCTGCTTTATGTAGTTTTTTTTCTACACGAAGAAACAATGGCAAACTACGAACACAGCAATTTAGGAACAACGCACATGGCTTGCGCTCAGACGGTTACGGCAAGGCCGCGTCGCGTTGAATTTATGTGGTTTATATTTCGGCAAAAATGAGACAGAAATTGTTAGTTTCTGTACTCATACCGAATTGAAATAAGTAGACAAATGAACCAGTGCTCTGGCTCGCTGTATTATATTAAACTAGACATGTTTAGTCTAGCCAGAAACCATTTTTTCTCGAGAAAAATGTATTTTTTAAATTAAATACCGAATGAATGAGGCGGATTGCAGGCCAACGCGAGCTGCTTTACTGTGTTTTTAAATGCCAGTTGCTTAATTTCACAGAGCATCCGAAGCGTGTATCCAACATGAGTTTTATCATCACAGGTTCAAATACTACTCTGTACCATTTTATTTATTACTATCATATTTTGAGTTAATTTACATAATCATATTCATTTTACTCTTTTTTTCTGCCTGTCAACTAAAATGTCCATCGATTTTTGCCCAGTTTTTAATTTAATAAATTATATTATTTGTCTCTTATCCATGAGACTAGAAAATGCATGCTGATTAACTCATACTTTGTTTTATTAATGGAGGTTTTAGTTCCATCTGGTCTACTTTCCATCCTGTGAAAATGTGTGACGACAAAACATTGTCGTATTTTCATGAATGCAAGTTGTAAGACAAGTGTTGAAAACATTGGCAAAGACAGATAAACTTTGTACAGAATTGCCGAGATCTAGCATAAAACTCTTTTTCACCATCTCAGTTGTCTACAAAATTAACAATTTTCCCTGTTTTTCCCTCTTCTGCCCTGATGTGTAGGCTCAAATGCGTAAAGCCCAACCATCAGGGCAACATACACCTCTTCTCAAAGAGAGGCCTGGTGCTGAGACTCATTCCGGAGCCTTCTCCACAAGGTCAACACCATCATCATCATCAGAGGAGTCTGTGTCATCCGCCCAAAGTGGAGATGACCACAAACCAGCATTCAGTGAAGGGAGGGGGTCCCGGTCGTCCAACAGCAGTGGATCAGAAAAGGACCACATTGATTTGCATGAAGCTAAGGCCCTCAAGGCAAAATGTAAATCAAAACAAAAAGGTATGAAATCGAAAGGAACAGAGAAGTTAAATGATGGCCAAAAAAGGAACTACCACCAATCTTCGTGGATGTGACACGTGCCTCAGAAAATACGCACAAGAGAGCAAGGCCAAAAACCCAGAACTGTTGAGGTCAACAAAATTAAGGAAGCATGTTGCTACCTTATGTCAGCTTCTCGACCTGAACAATCAGGAACTCGAGCAAGTTGCTCGTTTTATGGGACACGACATTAGAGTCCATTGTGAGTTTTATCGGCAGACCGATAAAACTTTCCAAGTGGCCAAGATTGCCAAACTACTGTTTGCGATGGAACGTGGGACAGAGTCGCTGAAGGGAAAGAGTCTGCAAACCCTGGACTCTGTTATCACTGGTATGTAAATTATATTTTTAAAGTCATCCCCTTCCATTTATTCTTTTCTCCCTCTGTCTTTGTTTCCACGACAGTGTGCATGTCTTTATCGGCATATTTTCTTTTACCTTCATATTTTAGTGTAAAATTATGTTTTCTGATTTCTGACTGTGAATATTTCAAAAGGAAGAGCACATGCAGCCACCTCAACCAAAGGTCTGAAAAGTGGCAAAAAGAGAAGACACGATCCAGGGAGACGACAGGAAGCTCAAGATGGTATGTAATAAAAATAACATTAGTAGTCATAGCAGGAAGAGGGATGCCAATATATGCTCTAGAGTTCATGCTTGGAATTAATATAGAAACCTTGAATCATTTCAAATTAATCACATTCAAACGTTAGACCTAATGTTGACCAAATGACCTACTTCTAAGTTACAACAATTTTTAGTTAGACACCAATTGATCCCAGTTGCCTCTGCCTCTGGCACCTTTGACCAGAACCTTTTTTTCAATGATAACAATAAGCAAACAAAAGCACGCACATATGTATGTCGAGTTATTTGGGGGGATGTTGCAGCAACTTGACAGGCAGCTGCCTCTCACTATCCTCACACGTGTGCTGTTCTGACACACATCTGTCCTGTGGATTAAAAGTAACGAACAATGATCAAAGACAGAACTTTTAATCAAACAGGGAGTTAGTGATAACATGCGATCGATACCGTTCTAATACCGTTAAACTACTACTGATTAAAGCTGGTTAGCCTGTCGACCTCACAGTGCAAAGGTGCAGGGTTCAATTCCGGTCCTAGTCTTCCTAGGTGGCATTTGCTTATTTTTCCCACCACATACCTGCGTGGGCTTACTCCAAGTACTTCGGTTTCCTCCCACATTCCCATAACATGCATGGCTGATTGAACACTCTAAATTGTCCCCAGGTGTGAGTTTGAGATGGTTGTCTCTGTGTGCCCTGCAATTGGCTGGCAACTTGTTCAGGGTGTCCCCCGCTGACCTCCCAAAGACAGCTGGGATAGGCTCCAGCATGCCCTGCGACTCTTGTGAAGATAAAGCGGATTGGAAAATAGATGGATGTTTAGTAATTCCTTTACCTTGACAGCTCTCATTTTCTCTGTGTCCAGACCATTTGCATAAATGAGAAAACCCTTTCATTCTCAGAGCAAGAGTGAATGTCTTCCATCCATATTTACATGGTGTAAATGTCATCTTTCACAGAATGAGAAGTGCCACATTCAGCTGTAGCAACGAGATCTGATGATGAAGATGATGGAGGCGGTAACGGTACCAACTTGGACACTGAAAACACAGGTAATGCTTTCAGTTTGACTTGGACCATCTGTCACTGCACCATTGCTATGTTTCTGAGATGTAAGGAATTTCATTTGAGTACATCATCTTGCTCCAAGGCACCTACAAAAGGCCACCGAAGATGCAGTCAATTAAAGAAAGAAATTATGCTGATGACGACATGAGTGATGTTTCTGGCAGTGAATATGGCGGTAATGTTTTTTTGTCCGACTTGAATCCTCTTTTGCTGTATTACTGGCATATTTCTGAGATGCATGTGGAAAGAACTTTGATTCTATCAAAACATTATTTTATAGATGGAGGGGTGTGCCATAAGACAGTTAAGAAGACTGTCAAGAAAAAAAAGACAATGTTGGGAAGACATGGATTGGGTGAGTCTCTAACATTGGCACAAGTGACATGTTACAGACCTGGCATTAGTACGATTTTTTTTCTTACTCTAAGTCAGGGGTGTCAAACTCATTTCACTCTGTCAAACTCAGGCCCCATTGGCCTCGGTAGATGTTAAGTAGGCCGAGCCATTAAAATTATACCGTACTCTGCTGTAAAGAAGCACAAGAACATTCGGAAATGTAGAAATTTAATGAACATATCTTTTTACAAAACATTTCATGAAGCACCTTAGATTTCCTTAGACAAATGTACGATTGACTTTTATCATTCACATATATGCATCGCAACTGATTGTACAAGGGCACTAAACAAGTAATTGGTGTTGAAAAATACAGTGATGCGCTTTTAGATTAAAGATTTGTGAAGAAAGGAATTTTTAAGACTTGTGCATATAAATTATAAATTTAATCCCTGCCTATACCTTACAAACTAAAGAGAGTGCCATTAAATGTGTAAAGAATAATGAATTAAAATGTCCTTGATAGCATCTGCTGTTTTGGGTCCGTCCGTCTCAGTGACAGACTTAGCCTGCTGTTGTCTTCTTCTCAAAACAATGTGTCTTTCTACTCTGATCAAAACGGTGTGTCCCCTAGCGGATACTCCATGAATTGCATGTTATTCAAAATTTTCGTTCCATGTCTTTTCTGCATTTTTTTCACTTTTAAATGATCCTGCGGGCCTGATCAAACCTGCTTGTCGGACGGTAACGGCCCGCCGGCCGTATGTTTGACACCCCCGCTCCAAGTCCTGATTGTTTTTTGTACATTCCAATATATCAGGAATTACAAATGTGTATCATCAAAGCATATTCACCCAAAGTATATTATTATTATTATTTACAGTCTATGACGCATCTTTCACACATGGCCAAGAACAACCATCAACATCAGGGAGCGCCACCAAACGAAAGAGGATTGCAACACTTACACATGACGACGATGATGTTGAAGACAGCGGTGAGTCAGTGCATCGTCAACACAACTCAAAGTTTCATTACCATTATACTAACATGCCAACTTTCTTAGATGAAGAGGACAAAAAGACTGGACACAGATCTCTTGGGAAGAAGAAGACAGCAGTTCGAAAAGAACATAGTGAAGTTGGTAAGATGAATTTCTGTTGGATAGATCCGTATAACAATTTAAGAAACTCAAACAGCACAAGTCACTGTGACTTGCAGATGGAAAGACGAGTCGTTGAAGTGGTCTACTCAGTTGTAAAATTGTCTTCAATTTCTATTGTATAGCAATTTCTCAGGGTTATGATATAATTTGGTTACAGTAACACACTGATTGTAATTGAATCCAATTAAAAAAAAAATCTGACCAAAGAGAGATACAGTCGAACCTCTCGACAACGAAATCATGTTTGCAGCCAGAAATATTCACATTCACACCATCACTGAGCAGGAACTGATCCCACACAAGTCATGCGAGTATACCACTACACCACAGGTGTCAAAGTCAAGGCCCAGGGGCCGGATTTGGCCTGCCACATCATTTTATGTGGCCTGCAAAAGCAAATAAAGCATGTCGAATTCCATGAGGCTTGCTAAAGTCTGAACCAAAATCTCAAAATGTCATATGAAGTCCACAAGAACAATCATTATTTTTTACTTCTGATTTTATAAGTAGTTATCCATCAATATGTTATGAGTGGTGTATGTAATGTGGAGGTGATTAAATATGTATATGGTCTCCCAAAATTCATAATGGCCCTCCAAGGGAAACCATAACTACAATGTGGCCTGTGCCAAAAATGAGTTGGTCACTCCTGCAATACACCATCAGCAACCAGAAGTTACATATTTGGTATCTGACATTTGAATGGATTGTAAAATAATGCATTTCACTGCAAACAAACAAGGAAAACGTATTAGATAATATTCACCACATATGTTGCTCTGAAATCGGCACAGTGGTTCAGGCTTTGATTGTAGCTTCGAAACATGAATGTCAACAGTGCCGCCGGATTACCATTTATCGCGGCCTCTGTGTGTCATGGATTTTTTCAAACATATTCATTAAAAAAAAGTGAAAATGCTGCAAAAGGTCCTCAAGAGGCAGTGAAAATAATCAAAACAACAGCGAGTCACATAGAGCAACATATACAGGACTGTGTTTACTGTATTTCGTTATTTATACACTAACCTAACCTAACTTATACATGTTTAAATATATTAGTATATAGCATTAAGTACTGTTAATTACTGCAAACATGCATGTATACCAGTACATTTGGCCTTATAAATATTTATACTCATGTTCATATACCTATATGGAGGGTGGGGGGGTTTTGCTACTTAGCGGATTTTCGTTTATCGCGGGTGGTTTCGGTCCCCATTAACCCCGATAAACGAGGGATCACTGTACTTGCAAAGACTGTTTTTTCTGTATGTTCTTCACAATAGAAGGCTTCAGAAATAGAAAACAAAGGTTTGGGGCATGCTGGAGCCTATCCTAGCCGTCATTGGGCTGTAGTCAGAGTACACCCTTTAGTGGTTGCCACCCAATTGGGGGGCCCACATAGATAAACAAGACATTAAAGGCTGAGACTAGGCAAAAAACCCCACATTAATTTTAAGGATATTGAAAAATATTAAATAATGTAAAGAGCATAACACTCATGAATCATGCCTTGAGGGAAATTGCTGCTGAGGTGTTTTTAAGTCAACAAAGTTGCTTTAAACTAGATGCCTAAAACATGTTTTGAATCAATGCATTTTTGATTCTGGTCCTGTTATCAGTCAAGGCAGCGTTCAGATTTTAATTCAACTTCAAGAATGTCTGTTTATATTCAACTAAACCACTAATAACCCTCTTTTTTTTCCCTCCAGAATTGGAAACTAAAAAAAGGAAGAGACCCGGACTCCAAAGGAAAGAGCAGCAATTGATCGACACCTTTCAAAATTTGTAGCATTAAAGAAAGTTCCAAGGAAAGATGACTGCGTTAAGTGTCGTAGTCAAGCATCGCCAGACCTTGAAGACCGCACATGGAGAGATATTCCACAATGAAATTATTAAAAGATATGTAATTGGGGAAAAAAGCTTGAAGATGAAAGATAGAGAGAGGGAGAGACATAGGGGGAGATAAATGAAGGGAGAGAGGGAATGGGATGAGAGAGAGGGGAGAAAAGGAATAGAGTTTGAAAGCAGTTATTTGGTAGGGTATATGTGGGTTCATGTGTCAGGTTGTGGCGCAGCAAGTTTTTTTAGTGTGCGTTTTGAAGGTTGAAGTTTTTCAGGTGTTCTTGTAAGTTTTGCATAAGAGTACTTTTGTTTGTCAAAAATAAATCAAAGTCAAGTCAGCTTTTATTGTCAAATATGCTCTCTGTGTAATGTACAGCACAGATTAAAATACTTTCCTCTCTCAGCCACAGTGCAAACATGTGGCGTATTGAACACACAAATATCAGAACTAAATAAAACTAAATAAATGACAGTACCCTGTTAATGGTGATAAACTGTTTAAAAATAATATATGATTATAAATTTACATCATTAAATGTTTAGTAAGGTGAACGGCACCTAATCTACTTCAAAATCATTAAGAACGCATGGCCAGTGCCCGGTCCTCACTTATCTAGTTAAAAACTTTTTCTTAACCTTTGGTGTTTTATTTAATCTAAAGGAATGTATTGCCTAAGGGCGCCCTCCTGTGTCTAGAAATGTGTCTTTTTCATTTCTTTTTCAAGCAGAAAGGGTGGTCCTCGCTTTGTAGGCCTTTTTACTCGGTCCTCACTGTGCAGCAAGTGCAGGAATGTGTGTGTGTGTGTGTGTGTGTGTGTGTGTGTGTGTGTGTGTGTGTGTGTGTGGCCTCACAAGTCATCGTCAGTGGCCATAGGACCAAATGAGCACGTCCGCCGCCACTTTGCGCCATCGTGCCCCCCCCCCCCCCAACCCTCCATCACTTGCATTTGCACGGCTTGAAGCCACTTGTTGCACTTCAAGTCGGTTTGAAAGTCGATGCTCATCTCTTTTGGCTTTCAGTAATCGATTTTGGGCCAGTCAGCAATGCAGAGACAAAACAAAACATGTCAAAATTTTATTCAATAATTGGATGGGGGGGGGGGGTTGTCCTCCTTTGACTTTGGAGATTTTGCCAGGATCTGATGCAAACATGAACGTTTTCATTCATTGACTTCTTTTCATATTTATTTCCGCCTGCACAATTTGTTTTGGATGACTATTTTGTGATTTTGTAAGAAACAGAAAACACGATTCAACTGCTATGCAAAAAAAAAAAAATTGTTTCTAAAAAACTGTTGATTTTCTTTTCTCAAACGCTGCTTGTCCTTGGAATTGCTCGCTCGTTTAAGAACGGAAGAAGCGAATTTGTCCAATGCATAAATGGGGGCGCGAGGTGGGTGGGGGGGGGCGCAAAGTCTCGCCGGGATGAGGAAGCTGGGGAAGATGATGGCGACAGTGGGGTTGCAGTGAGGGGAGAAGGGGCTCTGTGACGTCACCGCACGCCAAGAAAAGGGACGAACCGCCGCACGAGCTCCAAAGCAAACAAGTCGATGCGCGAGAACGCACCGCCGTGCGGGTTGGACGCGCACGGGGGAAGCCTGACATTCCAAATACGGTTTTTTAAAAAATTATTATTATTCATATTTATTATTATTTATTACGCTTCTGCTGGGAGACACGCAACCGGTAAGGTCCAAATATTTTAACGCACTTTATATTTTGAATGTGTATTTTGGTGACTTGGAGGAGTCCGAAGGGGGTCGTGGGGGTGGTAGTGGAGTGGAGTGGAGCATCTTCTTCAACATAGGACACCTTTGGAAGTGACTCTAAAGGCGCGCGCGCGTGCACGCTTCGAACAATTAACACGTAGCGTTTATTGCCTGGTGCAAAACCCCGTTGCAATTGATGACAATTTATCGTTCGTCGTCCCATTTTTTTTTTCATCGACACGTTTGGCCTCCAAGCTCCTCTGACGATAACCGCGGAACATTTCGGCATGCTTTGTCGCCACCAATTCAAACCATGAAACGACCGAATTCGGGTCTTCGTTTCATTGATTACAACGTGTCTTTCTGCCCTCCGCCCCCCCTCCTCCTCCCTCGCCCCCACCTCCATGCAGGCAGCTGGATTATGGAACTGAATGTCATTCCACGCGCGGGTGCAGGTACAGGCCGACTCCGAGTGTTTTTTTTTTGGGGGGGGGGGTTGCAGTGGGATCACAGTTTGGATGCGGTTGCATGCCAAGTCAGCGACTTTGCAAGAAAATTCCATTTGGGATGCTCACACGCGCAAATGTGACGCAATTTTCTTTTCACCACTTTATTTTTTTCACTCTACGGATTTTTATCGTCAATTTTATCGGGGGACGGCGAGGATCGAAGAATCTTTCCCATAGCTAAAATCGCTTATTCTGTCAAAGCCGTAAAAACACCACGAAAGTATTTCTAGAAAACTCAATCCACATTTTCGAGCATTTTGCCCTCCGATTTGCGCTCGCCTGGAGTTTATTTTTGCACCAGCCGACATGCGGTCAAGTCGTCGGTTGGTTAAAAAAGAAAAAGACGGCGAAAAAAAACGATCACCAAGGTAATAATCAGCGGTGTCCTTCTCCTGTTACGCGCCAGGCGGGCTCCACTTTCCGCCGAAGTGCTTTTCGCTTTTGTTTGGGAAACTTTTTTTTTTTTTTTTTTTTTTGCAGAACATGCGCGCGCGCGGCCTTTTCGCTTCTTTGCACTTCTCGGCCTGCAGCGACGCCGACCTCTGACCCGCCGGTGCCGGTGGCGCATGCGAGCCTTGTTGAAGGCATCCATCACGCGCGGGCCGAGTGGGATGCGGGAAGCGCGACGACTGCGGGGAGGCGGACTGTTTACACGAGCGAGCGCCCATCTATCAGCCTGCAATAACCGCGCGCGCGAGGAGGGGGGGGGGGGGGAACCGCTCGCGTCCATCCTGAGGGGTTCCCTCGAGCGAGCGCCTTCATTAGGCCGGTCGTGAAGTGGAAGTGCTAATAAGACGTCGGATGGCGCGCTAGGATGCAAGGGCGGTGGAAAGGGGGGGGGGGGGGTCAATCTAATCTAAAATCGGAAGTCTACGATAGATTGAGCCGCGCGTAATTGCTCGTCACGCAGCACCTGCAAATTTAATAGTTCGGCCGCATCTGCATTTTGACGCGAAATTCAAATGGAGATTTAGGACCCCCCCCCCCAAAAAAAGAGCGCCCTCCTGCTCGCTTTTGAGAGCCATGCGCGGCGTCATCTACACGCAGAGTAGATTTTGACAGCTTGTCCTGCATCGAAGGGCCTTGGGGGGACTTTTCCGGTCCAACTACATGGGATCCCCCCCCACCCGCCGCCCAAAAAAAAGTCTTGCAAGAGGAGTCGTGGCGCCGATGACAAGACAATAGTCTTGTCTCGTGACTAGACTAGACTCAAGTCGCAAAGTTTCCCAACTTTTCTTGAGCCAAGGCGCGTTTTTGGGCGTTGGAAAAAGTGTCACAAAAAGACGACACATTTGTCAATTTTATACTTTATGCCATCGAAGCGAAGGTCATTCATTTTGTTTTTTTCTCACCAATCAAGTGCAATTTGATTAGTTCCTGCGGCGTGCAAAGGTACCCCCCCCCCCACACACACACTGATTGGGAATCGCTTTCAAAAATCCTGCGTTCGAAGGCTAAAAATAAAATGGACGAGCTAAGCATCAAATAACAATCAAGCAAACTTTTTAATTCAAGTCTCAGTACCCCCCCCCCCAAAAAAAGAAAATAATTACGTAGCTCTCCAAGTACAAATAAACATTCAAATATGACGCGCCTAAAGGCCTCGCTCGTTCTCAAAAACAAGACACAAGTTGTCATCCTGAAAGGAGACTATTATCGAAAAAAGATCAATCAGTTGAATCGGTTTGAATTTTTTGTTTCTTAAATTAAAGGCCACGATGCACGCAACGGAGCGAGATCAAAAATGATGTTCGCTTGGAAACGGATGAGTCAAGTAGAAAAATTGACATATTGGAGCAAAGTGGACACTTTTTAATCAAGCCCGCATCAGATGGGGAACCCCGCGTTCCATTCGGTCACCGTTCAATACGCTCCGAAAAAAACATAACATTAAAGTTGTGGCATTCACGAAAAAAAATAAGTAACGGCGAGTTCAGTGTCAGAAAAAAACCCGCCTTCGTGTACAACACCGCCGTCAAATGTCAAAGGGTCACCCGAAATTAAACGCCGTACGCAAACCCGCGTCGGGTGTAAATGTTACATTCCGTGACCGTTCAATAAAAACGAATAAATCTCAGCTCGAATCTGGCATTCATCGCCCCCTCCCCCCTCAAAAAAAAGTTTAAAATGAGTACGAAGTAGTCCCTTTAAAAAAAAGAGCCCATCTGAAGCGATGCATGCTCGATGGAAGCGCTCCAAAATACAGAAAGGGGTCACCTGGAAATGGTGCATTCAGGGACCGATCAATAAAATGCGATATACCCAAGCTCAAGCCTGGGCTTTACTTGTACAAACAGCAGGTCAAAAGTTACAACGAGTTCAACAAAGTCATAAAAAAGTAGTAAAAAAAACATCTAAGGAGGTGCGTTCAAGGCCCGCTCGATAAAGTTAGCTACTCAGTTGCCAAATCTTGACGTCATACGCAAATTTCTCCAAAAACAGCACCGCGTGTTGTCACCGAGGAGGCTCGGGGTGGTGGTGGTGGTGGTGGTGTGGGGGCGGGGGGGGGGTGTTCTCGTGCAGTGAGACAAAGTGAGACTTCCACGCGAACAGGTGGCATGATTGGCACGGTTTAACGTTGCGTTCAAGCGCGACTCCGTACAAGTATGAGCGGGTCGTAAAAAAAAAACACTCGGTGCTCATCTTAAAAAGGAATCTGGAAGCGCTGTCATCAAAAAGGGCTCGGGAAGAAGAAGGGAAAATATATAATATATAAAAATACATAAATATATCAATATATAAATATTTTATTTTATTCTTCCTAAAAAACGTCTTATGCTAGGTTAGTGGTGCATTTGGGCACTTGGAAGTAAATGTGAAAAATACTTAAATTAACAATTATAGTTAAACAAGAGGTGGCCTGGCTCAAAATGAACATTTTTGGCCACTCGGATGTAAAAGTCAAAAACTAAATCTCGGTTAAACATTTAGAGTCAAATAAAGGCTACATTGTATATTCGATATAAATCGCGACGATATGAAAAGAGCGTCCCTCGGTGAGGCTCGCGGTTCATTCGTCAAAGGGGGGGGGGGAATATTTGGTCACCCCGATGTCAAAGCTACTATTTAATATAAATTAAAAAAACAAATGTTTTAAGATCGACCCGCCTCGTTTCTCGAACGCAAATAAAGACACTTGAACGCAGCATTTCTCGGACTGAAACGTTCGTGAAAGGGCGCCATGTGACGCATTCAAGGACGGCTGAATAAAATTGGGAAAAAATTAAAAAAAATAAACCTCGCCGTGACCCCGGTTGGCATTTATTGGAGCTAATTGTTTCCTCGCGGCGCAAAAAAGGTCAACTGGGGTTGCGATAAGGCGCGCGGGCCATGCGCGTGCACGCTTACGATGCGTTTGTATCGATTGACGAGGGAAACAGTAACCGGGCGAGCCCGTTTGGAGGGCAAATGTTTGCTCAGCTCGGCACATACGCGCTTATATACGGGCCTGCGTGGGTGTGCGATCGCTCTGCACACATTACAAGCATGCCTACGCTGGAAGAAGTTGGGGGGGGGGGGGTGAAGCTCGTCTCGCATCGGAATGACGGCGTTCTTCGTGTGGATTCTGCGGGCGAATCCGCATTTTGCGTGGGAGTGTTTTTGTTACACGCCGACTTTAAAAAAAAAACAAAACTGATTTGCGCGTTGCTCACTTTTAGGTCTAGTCTGGTGACGTCACGCCGGGGGCAGGCTCGAGCGTGGGCGGGGCGGCGTGAATTTGGTCCCACGCAAGCGGAGTTCGACCTTCTTCTCCTTCACTATGGTCACGACTCGCGTGGACGCAGCTGCGGAGAAAACAGAGAATTGCTCCAAGTTGCCCCCTTTTTTTTTTTTTTTGGTTTGTTTTAGGATTCTAGAGGAGCCTTAGTTTCTCCTTCCCTCCCATGTCGCCACGCGCGTCCGCTTCGGCGTGGACTTTTCTGCGCCTCGCTTCGTCGGAGCCACGCGCGGCGCATGCATCCGCATCGCGCGGCTGACTTTTCTGCATCCGTCCTTGTAATCTCCTCCAAGGTGTCATGAATTTGGAGAGACTTTCCGAGGCCGCGGCGGCGGCGGCGCGGGCCCACGCCAATCCCAACCCCCCTCCCCCTCCGCCTCCCCCTCCTCCTCAGGCGTCACGCGACTTGGGCCCCGCGTTCCACTTGCAGCCCAGAAGCTCCAACATCAACACGAGCGCTCGCGGAGGGACTTTAGAGCATTCGAGCAGCGAGTCTTCCGACGCCGAGTTGGCAGGTACACCCGAGGAGGGACGGCTGGGGGGTGCCGGGGGGGGGGGGGAGATCCGTGGAGGAATCGTTGCAAAGGACGTCACTGGGCTTCCTAAAACGGTGACAATTGTATTCAAAGAATATGATGCTGCAAAGCGTTCCGTTACAAATGTGCTTTTTGCTTTTTTGGAGTGGGAGGGGGCCGTTTGGTGGAGTTTTTTGACAAACGTTTTCAGGGGTAGATTAAAAAAAAAACTTTCAAAAATGTTACTGCCAAGAAATTTTACATCTCTGAACTGTCACTTCAAAATGCCCCCACACGGCATTTTTTTTCGTCATAGTAATTGTAAATATTTAATATGGCGTTGCGTGATGGGCTTCATACAGGGGGGGGGGGAATCTTGGGAAATGGGGAATATTAAAGTGTCGTTTAAGGGAGGCGGAGGTCATTTTGTTCGTTGGTTGGATTATTTTGTTTTTAGGGGAGGTGGTGCGTGAAAGTTGGAAAAAAAATTCGGGGGGGCCGTGTGACACGTTTGAGGCCGCAAAACAGCCACGACAACAGAGTAACGTGCAGGGAACAGTCGGGTTGTTTTTTTTTTTTGTTTTGTTTTTTTGCAAGCCAACTTCAAAAGATAAAGAGCGCTCAATTTGAATTTGGAGTCGAGTTTGGGGGAAAAAAAAGAAAAAGCAGTTCTCAATTTGCGAGCATAGCCCAAAAGGCTCGTCCGGTTCTGAGCGGTGGACTCGCGTCCGTAGACGTGACGTGTTTGTGCGTTTCGGTTTTTCCACAACGGCCTGCGCCGAGTCAAGCGCCTCCAAAACGAGCCGCGTCGACGCGGGCGAGAGCGCGGTCGCCTTCCAACGAGCGCTCGGCGCGGCCATGTTGACCCGAGCCGCCGTTTCGTCACGGCGCCGCAAAAAGCAAGAGCCCCCCCCCACCCCGCGACAAATCTCCAGAGGCCGTTCCAGAAAGCTCAGGAAGCTGACGCGCATCGGCGCTTTTTAATTTTTTAAAATTTTTGCTTTGTCTTTTTTTGCTGGCGGGCACGCAGCGGAGAAGGAGCGAGCAGCCGGCGGCGGCGGCGGCGTCGGCGTCGGCTGCGGCGTCGTCGTCGGCGGCGAGGCGCTGGCGGGCCCCGACGACGCCAAGAAGAAGAAGCAGCGGCGGCAGCGGACGCACTTCACCAGCCAGCAGCTGCAGGAGCTCGAGGCCACCTTCCAGCGCAACCGCTACCCGGACATGAGCACGCGCGAGGAGATCGCCGTGTGGACCAACTTGACCGAGGCCAGAGTTCGGGTCAGTTCGCTCGCTTCGCCTCCGTCCGTCGCTTGCATGTGGGCCACGTCGAGAAGCAGAAATTCGCGCTACGATCGCCTCGACCTGTTCCCCGAACCTTTTTGCTTTCCGAGAAAAAATGCTGCGAATTTTGCGATCGCGTGACGTCACTTTTGGCGAGGAATATTTCTCAGAACGCCAACCGCGAGCGCTCCAGAAATTCGTTCGCCGGACTTTTTCACAAATAAATAAAAGCAAATGAAATGTAACATTTTCAAAAGGTGCCAACACGGAGCGGTCACTTTATTAGGCACACGCGTTTTGTGGATCGTGAAACGTGCAAAAAAAAAACAACAAAAACGGATGTCAGCATATTGCACTCCTCGGGCACAAAAAAATTGACGGCAGGGCGAGTGTTTTCTTTTTTTTTATGACGTTGGCACGAGGAGACCGAGTTGCGCAAAATGATCATCATCGCAATAAAATTGCAAGAAAATTGCCCACAAATTTTGAGCTCGTTTCACACGACTTGACGTTGTTGATCTCGAAAGGCGTTTTAATTGACAGCAACCGGTGCTCCAAATGTGTATTCTTCATATCTCGATTTCGATTTGAAGTGGACGCAGCAGCTCCTTTTTTTCTTTTTTTTCTTGGCCACATCTTTAATCTCTGCTCCAAATGCTTTTCACACTGGAAAAAAAAGCGGCGTGTCCAATTAATTCCACTTGAATTTGTCAAGAGGTTGCGCGAAATTATTATTTTTCTCATCTTTGACTTAATTTAAATGGTATCAATGCAAACTTTTTTTTTTCAGTGACTTGAGTCTGCAACGTATCAAAAGTCACAAATTAGCTTTTGGCTTGACAACGACCCGCAAACCCAGTCGAGGAGAAATGCGACGAGAACCGTTTTTCTTCTGGTTTATTTTGCGAAGGCTCGTAAATAAATCGCGTTTTGGCCAGCAAGGCATTTGCCCTAATGAGTTGCTGGTTGCTGATTTATATGAGGTTTCAAAAAAAAAAACAAACAAACAAATACAAAAAACCCCCATTCGCATTTCAATCCCACAACATCGAAGTGTGCGCAAATCAATTCTTCTATTTGGAATTTATAGGCAAGCGATTCGAAGAGCAGCTGGAGGCGCTTGCATTTGAACGATTTATTGCCAACAACAATAATAATAATAATAATAATCGGATTAATTTTTATTTTTTTGTCGAGGCTCGTATCCGCGATATCGACAAGTGTCACCTAATCGAGTGCCCCGATTTCAAGGGAGAACGCGCATTGGCAATTGTGACCTCATCTATTGACACGAAGGCACTTTGGGACATGCGCAAAATTGTAGAGGGTGGCGGCATGTGTGCGGAATATTTTTTTTTTCTTTTAGATATCGACAGAATTTCGAGCGGCAGAGATCGAGCCACATTTTAAAGTGCGGCTCGCGTGTGTACTAAAACAAACAAAAGAAACGCATGCTTTTCCTTTACTTTTTTTTTTTTTAAATGGTAGCTCTTCGATGGCGTTCGTAATTTTCCTCGTGCATATTTTGGGACGCGGGCGGCGCGTAAAAAACATTTTTGTGGGCGAGGAGGGGGCAGGCGTTGTGCGACTTTTCCAATGAGCGCGTGCAAGCTATTAAAAGTGGCAAGGAGAGAAGTTTGAAAAACGGGTTGTCGATCGTGCGCGCGCGGCCCCTCGAGGGGGGGGGGGGGTTGTGGGGGCCGGTGAGTGACGCTGCGCGTGCGCGGCTGCTTGCAGGTGTGGTTCAAGAACCGGCGGGCCAAGTGGCGGAAGCGCGAGCGCAACCAGCAGATGGACCTGTGCAAGAACGCCTACCTGCCGCAGTTCGGCGGCCTGGTGCAGCCCTACGACGACATGTACCCGGCGGCGGCGGCCGCCTACACCTACAACAACTGGCCCAACAAGAGCCTGCACGGGCCCAAGAACTTCCCCTTCTTCAACTCGGTCACGCAGTCCGTGTCGGGCATGTTCTCGTCGTCGCCGGCGCCCATCTCGGGCATGAGCGTGCAGGCGGCCGCCGCCGCCGCCGCCGCCACCTCCTCCATGCCCGGCATGGGCGGCCCCCCGGCGCCGAGCCTCAACAACATCGGAAACCTCAACCCGCCGGGCCTGAACGGCGCCGGCATGTCGTCGCCGGCCTGCCCCTACGCGGCGGCGGCCGCGGCGGCGGCGGCGGCGGCCGGCTCGCCCTACGGCGTGTACCGGGACAACCCGGGCCTGGCCACGCTCAGACTCAAGTCCAAGCAGCACCACCACCACCACCATCACCACCACCCCACCTTCGGCTACGGGGGCCTGCAGAGCCCCGCCTCGGGCCTCAACGCCTGCCAGTACAACAGCTGACCCCCACCCCGAGCCGCCGCACTTGTTACGATGTACGGACATCCCGTGTAAATAGAGACAGGCTTTTAACGCGTGAAAAATTGTCGCCCCCCCCCCCCCCCGCCCCACAACCCACCCCTCTTGGTGCTGATTTGCTGGCTTTAAAGGACGTCAAACGAAATGCTTCGATTTCGACGGACAAAAAAAAGAAGAAGAATTCGAGACAAGCTCCGGGTGTGTGATTTTGTTTTGTTCAAAGTGTTTGTAGAAGTCGGGGCGGGGTTCGGGGGAGGGGGTGAATCCTTTCCGTACGATATGTGCACAAGCCGCTAAACGCGTGTATGGAAATGGAAAAATGCGGCTGCTGTGTTTTGCTTGAATAAAGTGCAAGGAAAATATCCGTAGGACAGCTTGTCATGTTCGCACATGATTTTTTGAGGATGTAAAAGAAAATGAAAAGCACGCCAAGTAGCCTAATCTAATCTCATTGATACCGTATCGGCCTCAGACCGATATCGATTGTGTGTTTTGGCTGATAACGAGGCGCGGTTTAGCGCGAGGCACCGATGAGAAGAATAAAAATCATTTGGTGCTCATCGGAGGGTTTAGATGGAAAATAAAATAAATTATATATATATATAATAGAATAAATACATAAATAAAGTCGATACTTGAGGATATGCGCCGCATTCGATTGTGTGACGTCACGTCGCCCACGAAATGTCGCTTTTTTTTGGGGGTGTGTGTAATGAATTCTGTAAAAATTTGGACAACCTGGATAAAATTCCGTTTCATTTGAATTTGGTCGGGAAACCTTCGTTTGTTTTTACGAAAAGTGAATTTTACTTTTATCGGTGTATTTTTTCCCCTACAAAATTGAGTTGAACACAAAACAACAATTAGGTTGAATTTTACTTCTCATGTAAACATTTGAATGGGTTGAGGGTTACAAGTGTTTTTTAAATAATATTAACCTCAACGTGTGTAGGCAAACGTGTGTACTTAAAAATAATACAGCAATATATTTCGTGTGACTTATAATTACTCAACTTTCCATGATATAAGCAAAAAACAAAATCAACTATTTATTTTCACTATAAAAGCAGACCATGACATTCCGTGCCTGCAGAATTGCTGTTATTACACGCATAGATTGTAAGCAAATATGTAGAATCAATTTTTTGATTCGGGATTGCTTGCAAAAAAAGTGTGTGTGTGTGGGGCGGGGGGGTGCTGCGTGCATCCCAACAAGTCCCAACAGTGAAAAAAGCATCACATTCTTTACCTGGGCGCGGTACTGGTGCACCGGGTGTGTGTGTGCGTGGGTGGGGGGGGGGGCTGCATCATGGGAACCGGAGCGCGAGTCACCCACCGACAGAGACACAAACCGCAGGGGTCGCTCGGCAAAACAAAAGAACCAGCAAAGGGAGCTCGGTGAAGGCACAAACCGGGACAAAACGCACACGCACGCGCCGCGTCAACGACAACACCACAAGTGGGCGACACTTGGGACAAAACCATCTGAGAGGAGTCAACCGCAAGAATAGAAGACAAACTTTTCCGCACAAGCGGTGACATTTTCCGAGGTGGCCAAAGCCAAAGTTGGCTCGCCGCACCAAACGCACACGCGAGGGCCTGCAGCGCCGAGCGGCAGCGCCGAGCGGCGGCGGCGGCGGCCACCTGCTGGGCCTCAAGCGGGCGCTTCGTCCAAAGACGAGAGCAACTCCCCTTCCGAGTTCACGTTCTCAAGTCCAGCTGCACGCGCACACCCACGCGCGGTCCTGGCTGGTTCCGCCGAATCCCAAACGCGTCATTTAGCCCACAAGTGAGCCTCTAATCAAGCGCTCCGATTACAGTATTGATGATGATGATTCTCAAAAGCCCCAAAATCGGGAGGGTGGCTTGCCTGCGTCCTTTTTAATTCGTAAGGTGCTTTCCGACCAAAGCCCATTTAACAATCTGCCAATTTAAACGTTTTAACTCCAAATACGTTTGGCCACGGAATAATTTTTGTGCTTCCTGTATACCGGAAGCCTTCGGACTTCCCTCGTCAACATTTATCTGAAAGTTGTGCGCAAGGCTACTTGGCACCAGAAGCTAATGACCTCTGTTACGTCACGCCAAATTTCGAGGTGGCTTACTCGACTCAACTATTCGAACAACAAGAACACCCACCATGCTGCGTCTGTACTCTTTCCAATATTCCCGAGTGCCTCTGTAGCTCACATTTGAGAGGATATTTTTCTACAGAGCCCAAACATCAACCGACTTTTCAACTTTGAGTGCGCAACTTTTTTTTTAGTGTAAAAATTAAGATGAAGATATACTTTATTTGTCCCACAATGGGGAAGTTTACAGTCAGAGTTAGCATAGCATTTGTGGGCCATTAAGTTTCAGAGTTAGCATAGCATTTGTCGGCCATTTTGTTTCAGAGTTAGCAGAGCATTTGTCGGCCATTTTGTTTCACCAAATGCCACCGCAAATGCTGCTGCTTTCAAACTGGCCTCCGCCTGGTGGGGTGTCAGCCCTTTATAATCATAAAACAAACAATGATTGCGTACGTTTAATATACTTATATTGTCATCCTTTTTTACAAAAAATATGATGCAGGAAGGTTTTTCACTGGAGCCAAGTGGCAAACAAAATGGCCGCTGCGCTTGCCGGTCAGTCAAACAAACAAACAGGTGATAGCATCATGTTAGTCGCAAGGAATTAGGCTGCAATGCATCCAGACCTCAATTTTGCCTCTTTTTCACAAAACAGCCACCGGTCAAAATTTTGAAAGCAGACAATTTTGTGACACAAGCGACTTGGAAAAGGGCGAGCGAGCTGTCTTACCTTAGCTTGTGTTCACTGGCAAAAGGTGCTGCAAGGCTTCCGGAGGCTTCTTGGAGAAACCAATGAGAAAGGGGAGGGGCCACATGACCTCAGGAGGGTCACATGACCCCAATGCCGAAAAGCTCAGAGTGGGGAGTCCCCGCATGTCAACTTTGTGCTTTGTAAGGGACATGGACTGGTACATGCCATCTAGATATAATTGCATTTTTTATTATGTACATTTTATTTAAATGTAAAAAACAAAAAATAACATCACTAAATAAAATGAATGGAAATACATGAAAATGAAAAGAAATAGAACATTTAAAAAGTAAAAATTTAATAGTGATTCAAATGATAAAAGGAAAAAAAAAACAATTAATTTAAATTAAAATAAAAACGCATACCTACAAGGACAATTCAATACAACTACAAGAAAGTGAACTACTCATGACGACTCTGAATTATAGCGCCACCTGTTGCTTGGCACTTGACAGCCTGCAAAACGCTCCAGTCCGCAGTTTTTGCGGACTGGAGCTTTTCGATGAAATATTGTCGTCAAGCGGAATCCGGGCAGTCGCAAGCTGCCACATCCCCGACAACCAAAGTCCAGCTTAAGTCCAATCAACCAGTATGAGGTTGCGAGCGTGCTTTTTTTTTTTTGGACAATTCACATCGAAAGAACGACCTTGTCAATAAACTTGGCCATCTTGATGTCGCGCTTGGACAGCCCGCCGCAGTCGTGCGTGGTCAACGTCACGTGCACCTGAAACACACACACACACACACACAATTCATTTAAATGGAAAACAAATTACGAAAAGATTGAAATTATTATTTTTTTTAAATTATGGAGTATGATTAATGTCTGCGGTCAGGTCATATCGCCACGGCGACGGGGGCGCCGATGATCGTCACCAGTCACCTTGTTGTAAGTGTTGAACCACTCGGGGTGATGGTTCATCTTCTCAGCCTGCAGCGCCACTCGCGACATGAAGCCGAATGCCTGAAACCAGTCACAAAACAAAAATGAAAAAAAAATAAAAATAAAAAAATGGGGGGGGCGTGGGGGGGGCTGAGGCCAGAAATATTCAAACATTTTCAGGATCTACTGCTGCAAATTCAGACAGCTTTGAAGCTTTTGCCTGATCCATTCTTGAAGGTGCGGCGATTCTTCTCATTGTGTTGTACTTTTATGGAGATGTCAATTCCATCTAAATATATTTTTTTTAATTTCAATATAACTTGGAACTTTGCAAGCCGTGAAATCTAAAAGTCTCAAAAATATAAATGTACAGTAGACGAAGAAACCCTATTGAGAAAGTTACCCTATTTGTCATCAAATAACCAAATAAAGAACTGCAAATTACGTGAAAAAAAAAATACTCTTTCCACGTCGTGACACGTACAAAAAATAAAAAAAATGGGAAATATTTCAAATGAAAGGCTGAAGATTAAAAAGCGCCATTGAAAGCGGACTTGAATTCAACTTTTTTGAAGACACATTTGTAAATTGTGGAGAAAAACGTCAAGCAAAGCCAAACGAGGACAGCGCTTCCCTGCAACCAGGTTGCTTCCTCGCCGTGCAAGAGAATTTTTTTTTTTTTTTTTAAAGTCTTTTGGGAGCCCGACGCGCAGGCACACACGCTTCCTATTTGGCGTTTGGCATGTGGCGCTCTCCAATCAGCACGCATGCGGCCATTACGCTCCTTGTAATTATCTACAAAGTCCCCAGCGAAATCCCTCGCCGCTGCCCGGCCGCGAGGAACGCGCCCGCCCGCCGGCCGGCCGGGCCCATTTCGGAGCAATTTCCCACTGCAATCTCAATTAAGCCCCTAAACACTTCCTCCCCCGCCTAATTAGATCAACTGAAAGGCCATTGTTTACGCGGCCGCCCCCCCGCGCCACCTGACATCACCGAGCGGCCCGGCGCGCGCAGGAAACGCCGTGCGGGCGGGCGGCTTCTTTCCTAGCCGCTTCGGTCCGAAGGCGTAAGGTGACCCGGCGGCCAATTGGCGATCAAGCCCCGCCGATCAATTGGGACTAATTGGCCTTTTTCTGCAACTTGACCCGGCTGCCACCAATTTGGCCTCCGAGGGGGTCTGCTTCGTGTCGGCGCCGTGTCAGCCGCTGTCCTCGCTCAACTGGGACGAGCCCCGTCGGGTCCAGCGCTGCCTTTCCTGTTCAAGGAGGGGGGAAAAAAAACTCCCCGCGGCGGCCGACAGCCTGCTTGCTCGGCCTTAGCGGAAGAGCCGCCTTTAGCTTAGTGAGCTAGCTTCTTACGCTAGCAACACGCGGCGTCGTTTGCGACTTCCATCGCTGTTGCACTTGACATTTTCAAACCGAGCCGATGATTAAATGCGACCTCGCCTGCACATCGCTATCATTGATACATTGCCAACAGCGCTAGCTCATCTTGCGCCGAGCTACACGGTCGTCGTTTTAAATTCATTGCGCGAAACCTTTTTACCACTTTAGCCGTGATCAAATGCGTCGCAATGGGTACGCTGGTTGTGATCACGGAAGACCAAAGAACAATTCCGCGGCGCTAATCCGCTTGACGCGATTAGCGCCAAACGGCGTTGCCGTGACGCAAAAGCACTCGAAGGGTGAGGTCGTTAAGCTAGCATCGTGCTAGCCGAGCGCGCGGCTCAGGTTCAGAGGAGAGTCCGACGTGAAACAAAAGAACGAGTGCGAGGCAACCTGAAGCCTGAGAAGACAAGCTGGGAGACAGAAATGACGGGGGGGGGCTTGTCCCAGGTGGGTGGGGGTCCACTAATCCCAAAGTACAAATGAAATCGGAATCGGATGACGCGGGCCTCCACCCTAGGGGGCCGGTCGCGGGAGTGGCGGGACGTGAGGGCTGGGTGGGTGGGTGGGGGGGGGGTTTCAAAGAGATGAAAATTGTTTTCATGATTTCCATCCATCATGTCGTTGGTGCGTTTTCCAAATCCAGTCTCGAGTTTTCATCTGAACTTTTAAGATCTGCAAAATGACATTCGGTCATCCCTGAGCTACCGATTTGTTTTTGTTTTTTTTTTTTTAATACCCTCGTGACATCATTTGGGCTCATCCCAAAGTCTTTCTTTCAGGTGCGCTACAGGCCCCCCCTCGGCGGCGGCGGCGCAGCTGTCAAAGTGCGCTAATTTGACGTGACGCTGGGCAGGCCCCCCTCCTCCAATAATCAGAACCACAAGAGTCGCCCCCGTCAAGCCCCGCGCCGCAGCCCGGCTCCCCATCGGCCATTTTGCAGCTATTACGGCGTGATTGTCACACAACACGGGATGAGACGCTCTGACCGCCGCCGCCGCCGCCGCCTGGAAGGAACACATGTCTGTTATTTACAGATCGGCTTTCCGCCGCCGCGCCGTCCAAAAGGGGGGGCTTAAGACGAGCGCCCGCTCCGCCTTGCCAGGACTAAGTGCATGCAGATTGCGCCGCGCCGACATTCTTGTCGGGACGCCAATCGCGCACCCGATGGTTAGCAAAAGTCCGCACTCCCCATCTGCTCGCTGGCTCGCAGGCAGCATCCCGATTTGCGGAAGATGACGGACAGATGGTGTTGCTCTTCGTCAGAACGAGTTTCGATGAGGTTTCTCCTCTTAGTGCCGGGGGGGGGGGCTTTTCAAAATGGCTGCTTCGAACCAACATGGCTGACTTCCTGTTCAATTTGGGGCACTTTTTTTTTGGCGGGGCGCATCCTATTATGACAGACACATTGCGCAATTTTGGTGTGCATCAGTGAAACTGGGGTACAGGGCTATGTTTTTCAAACTTTGCAGGGGGGGGGGGGGGGGAGGAAAGAAATGGGGCCCAAAATGGCCGCTGCAGAGCAAAATGAGCCACTTCCTGTTCAATTGGAGGGCACGCGTCCTCGAGACTTGACTGCGCATCTCGTCATGATGGACACATGGACCTCATGTCGTGTCCATTCCCCCCCCACCCCCAAATGTTCTTGGTGCGCTACTGAAAGAAGAAGAATGAAAGCGAGTCCGAGACTATAGGACGGCTTGCTCGACAAACATCAAACTGCCAGCAGTTCCATCTTGGATGCCGCCAATCAACAAATAAAGTCACGCTCGCTCTTGCCTACGTCGAGGAGCGTAATCCCCGGCAGTTTGCGTGCGGCGTCCGTTCCAAAGCAAACAGTCGCGGCCAAATGCGAAGCAGATGGCGGCGGCGCTAAACAACGTGAGCGCATCAACGCACTTTTCAAAAGGAAGCTGGCGCGACACGACATGATGCCAGCCCGTCCCGACGTTTCCACTCGCCGCGGACGCCGCCTCTCGGAAGGCCGGTCTGATGAGGAAAAGGGGGCTACTGGCGGGGGGGGGGGGCACTCGCCGCCTGACACTTTCCACTCGCTCAAATCGAAGGGAAGCAAATCAACTGGGGGACAAGCAAGCAAGTCCAGCTGGAAACGCAGCACTTTTATTGATGGGGAGTGCGGCTCTAACGCCCCCTAAAGGTCATTGAGGGAAAGTCTCCTTTTTTTATTATATATATATATAAAATATAATATAATTACATTTCCTTTTGGGGGAGGGAGTTAGTGGGGGGGGGGTGATTGCAAGCGTTGCTTCTTTGGTGGCGGTCATTAATACCTTACAATTGAATGTAATGAGTACGCACATTTAAAAAACAACAACAACAACAACAACAAAAACACCTGACAACTATTTGGAAGGGCCCGGCGTGGAAGAAGAATTTTGGTGCATGTAATATTTTTTAAACGGCACCTTTTTAAAGAGAAGATGGACACAAAGGTTAAAGGGTGTTTTGACATTTTTCATGATTTTATTTTATCATCAATAGTCCAAAACTGTTTTGGCTACTTTTCCTTCTTCCAGATCTATGGTTGTCATCACATTTTTTTGTTTTTGTTTTTGCCCATCACTAATATCCTCCACCCGTGGTTTTAAAGCTATGTCTGACTGTTCTAAACTCCTGTTTCCAAGCCAAAAATTCTGCCCATGGAATTTGTGGCTGAGGCTTAAACTTCCATGTTGTACTTCTGCGCATTGCAGCCAAATTGGAATTGTCATCCCCCCCCCCCCCCTAAACTTTTGTTTTGTGGGCAAAGCGAGGCCTCCGCATGCCTGATGAAAATTAATTTCATAATGAGCTTTGCCAACATTTGTCCAGACTGGGACAACTCCAGGCCCGCGAGGGCATTTTTTTCTCTTTTAAACAATGGCCAGATGAAACTTTTTAACCAATTTGATTTGTTTGCGAAAGGAAGGGCCACCTGGCTCGTGTCAGCCTAACGCGGGGCGACATGCGGCGGTAAGGGGAGAGGAGGAGGCAGCCCGTGCGGGGAGGCCGACCTCCACTTCAAAAGCAGGGAAGTGTAAAAAGGGCGAAAACAGCACGCTTCTCAGGGGCTAAAACAAGCGGCGGGATTAGAGGAAGTCCGCTAAGCGGCCTTGAACGGCCCCACCAAATTTTATACAACTTGGGTGTTTTGTTTTGTTCTTTTGACAATAGCGTTAGCTTATCTTGGGTGTGTCTTTAAATATCACCTATTAATCTTGATTCTTTGCATTGCTTCTTTTACGGAATATAACCGTTTTTACAGCAATGATAAGGCCACGTAAGTACATGTAAAATAATACTTCAACTACTGTATAAATAAAAAAATTAATTGACAGGCAACAATATCACCCTATATTTTTTGGGAGCAATTTAGCAAACACACCTGGTTGAAGGTTTTAAAGTGAATCTCCTTGTAGATGGCGTCACGGTCCTCCACCTCCATCCAGCCTGTGGCCCTCAACTCCATCACATGCTGGTCCCGGTCAGCCGGAGCAAGCCAATGGGAGTCCGATGACTGCACAAACAACAAGTTAGCACGTTATGTTGACACAACACATATTACAACGGGAGATTTTTGGTAAATACACACTTGGCAAAAAAGATGCTTTGTGTGCGCGATGCCCGCTGGAGCCACGAGATGGCAGTGCGACGCCATCAATGATGAAAACCGACACAACAGGCAAGCTGGGACCAACGAACTAATGATCATGAATGACCGACTATTTTAAAGGCACAATACTGTTATTATTATGAATGCTCTGACATTTTTTTAACAATCGGGGCTGCTCCGTTATATCTTATCACTCGATATTCAATTCGGCGTCGTAAAGATGTGACAAAAAGAACTCGGCAAGGCACAGAAACATATGTATAAGACACTCCCAGTGGTCCCACAGATGACATCGAAACCAAATAAACGTTGAAATATTTCAGTCACCTGACCTCATATATTAGCCGATTTGGACGACGACTCATACGATGCCCGAGAACAGTCTCAAATTGTGTTTACTCGCAGTACTTTTTCGACCTCACGCGTTTCCCTTGTTTCAACATCTTTCACCGACGGGGGGTCGAACAGGAAGTATTACGTCAGAGCAGAACCACGCGGATGCATACTTAATAATTCAAAAGACCCACGCGACGCGACCTTGTAATTCACTCACCATTTTAGTAGAGCTCCTGGTGATATGAGACAGGCTCAGGCCGGTGAACGCGAGCCGAGTGCGGGGCCAAAGGCTGCTGACTGCTGCTGGGCTAAATATTAACCAGGACATTCTGTGGCGCTCCGCGGGTTGTCCTCCTCCACCGTCCGCCACTCGTCAACTTCTTCTGCCCCCTCGCAACGCCACACACTCAAGTCCTCACTTTGCACCGGAGCTGTTCGCGTCTCTGCCTGCTTAAAATGACCACTGCCGTTACTAAGTATGCAAAATGTCCGCAAGCTCCCACACTGGTTTCGTTGTTGTTTATTAACGTATTGTTGGGCTCCTCCAAATTGTTATGTAAAAACAAACAGGGAGCAGGAGTCCCCAAGCTTTTGGCCAAAAGGGACCGGGTCATGGTCATATTTTCGGCCGTCAATCACTCTATGTGGCCCGATGCCAAATGGGCCGTGAGAATTGTCCTTGAGGGAGGGAGGAGGGGGCGGCGGCGGCACTGCTCTATAAGAGCAGTGAGACCACACATGCTCTCAGTTTTTTTTTCCTCGTCAAATGCAGAATCTGTTAAACGGGTAAAAATCGGTACATGTGTGCGGTGAACCCGCGTGAAGCTATTTTGTGAGCGGCCCCCGCCCCAGTCAGACCAAGTCTCACACACTTGCTCAGCGTCCTCACCGCAGCATCTTTACTCGAAATGTTCTCCGTGAAACCAATCGTGAAAAAAAGGGGGAGCGTCCGTTCACGCCGGCGTTTGGGTCAGTCCTGATGTTCGTGCTCATGTCCCGGGATGAGCCAGCGGATGCTGTCGGCGCGTAGGATCCCGTAGGCGGTGAAGCTGGCGATGAAGAGCACGGAGAAGACCAGCAGCCAATCGACACCCGCGACAGGCACGCTGGCCAGCGGGCCCAGGTGGTCGGCCGCCGTCACGTTTCTCTCCGGCCCCGCCTCCAAACCTTGGGAAGAAGCGCGTGTGGACAGAGTCATTTTTTTGGGGGGGCACGTGGCTTTCGGACATGTGCCCGTTTGATTCGGTATTCACCCGTCTGGTTGGTAATGAAGGAGGCCAGCGTGTCCAGGGTTCTCTCGGAGTGGTTGAAGCGAGCCATGGGTTTGGCCCCTTGGAAGAGGAGGATGTTGGGCACCGCCACCGTCCCGAAACGCGTCGATAGGCTGGCGAAACACACGGAGCGGCTTTTGACGCTCTGGCTCGCTTGTGTTGGAATTGGCACGGGAACGGCCACCTTTCCTCAAGCTAGTCAGAGGAATCCATGCATGCCTCCAGAAGGGGGCAGTCACACTCTTACATACGCTCAGTACACACAAACACTCACTCACTGTTTTATGCCACCCCCTAGAGGATATGAGTAGAACTGCACCAACTGTTTTCCAGCCGTTTACTCCGCATTCTCGCCGACACCGAAGACAGGCGGCCGCGTCCGATTGGCGGCGGTCACCTGCTGTGCGTTGAGGCGTCCAGGGCCAGGAAGTGCACGGCAGGAAAGACCCGAGGCAAGGCGTTGAAGTGCGGCGCCAGGCCGGCCGAGAATTGGCACCAGGCCGTGAAGAAGAGCACCACGGAGCACTCGCTGCCATTGACGCTCAAGAACTCCATCAGGTCCTGAAGGGAACACCAAAGTCACCCTTTTGAGGTTGTGTGGACTTTTCATAAGCGCTGAAAAGTGTTGCAGTGTGCGCAGCTAAGGCGCGTTACCTGCGATGCGTTGAGGACGTTAACGGCCAAGGTGTCCACGCTGCTGACGTTTCTCTGGTCGCAGTTGACCTTGAAGGTCTTGGCGGCCTCTGCGTTCTTCTCCTCGGCGGCGGGAGCGTGGACCATTTCCAATGTCACCTACGCCACCGTAATCATCACAACACGTCCACACGTATGACCGAGGACATCTCGTGGTACCTGCTGAGACATCTCGGCATCTTCGTCCTCGGTGGGGGGACACTCTGCACCGTCGTCACAAGGCGGCGAGAAGCCCGACCGGGCGTCTTGGACGTTCTTGGGGAAGAGAGACTCCATGTCGGACGGGTCGATGGCGGCCTCGCTACCCATCACGGCATCGGCCATCTCGGCCGTTTTGAACTGACGCTTGAGGAACGTCGGATCCTCGCCCTCCGCAAGTTCAGGGACGCCCTCTGGGTTTAAAGGGTCATGGTAAATAATGCTTGGCCATCATCGCTTTTCATGACTCGCGGCAAGGCTCGTTCATTGCATTACAGAAAGTTCACTTTTTGATTGCTTGTCCAACAATGCCTGCCTTGTTTGAGGTTTGCTCTTTATAACGTTACCAATTGACGCTTTTCAGTTCAATTCAACTCCGTTTTATGGTACTTTTACCATTTTTGAACCGTTGATATCAGCAAATACAACAATTTTTGGATGTCAATTAGGGATTCGATCACAAATGGAATCAAATGAATGAATTTCCGACCTAGTTATTCCATCTGTGAGACGTGTTTGCACCCGGTTTGTAAAACCTGAGCGTTCAACCGAGTTTATGCCCAATGTGTCCAGTGACGACTGACTCCCAAGACTGTTAGACGCAAACGCACATTACACGTCGCGGCAACTAAGCGATTCAATGAATAATTTGTGCGGAATCACGAGCGTTAAGTTGCCATCCGAAGCGTCACGTCTTGCTAGCACGACGACCGCTAAGCTCGCCGTCACTTACCCTGCGATGTCGCCGGCCGAAAGCTCAACACCCAAACGAACAATAACATTGAAGACAGTTTAAAAGTCGTCGCCGAAACAGTCCTCGACATGTTTCTTTCAGAAATGGGTCACAGCTGCGTGCCGCTACAGTTAAGACATATTGGCGAGATCGAAGGCTACTATTTAGCGAAGCGGAACTTGGTTTAGGAGACCGACAGCGGACGACCTAAAATGTGACACCGTCTCCCAACATCCGGTTGTGGACGGATTCTCGTTTGAAGCGAAATTATTTGGTTTCTTTTTTTTCAATTCGATTAACACGTCTTGGATCAATATCCAACAATAAACTAATCATTGAAAACCCCGGATTTGATTAGTATTTTTCCAACATGTTTTATAACTTTTCGTGCATACTGGCAGTGACAAACCTTGTACAGTACTCTACATACAAATAATCTATAATTGTGTCATTCTTAGAATCGGAGGACATTTTACGCCCCACCCGTTAAAATGTAAAGAATCCGGTAATAATTTGATGGAAATGCTAGATATACACTCTAAAAAAACGAGAAACAAGTCATTTGGGGGAAGACATTTTCTAATATGGTCATACATGAAGTCATAAAAGTAAAGTAAAAAAATATATACAGCACTTTTTTTTTACCAACCCCCTTTCACTTAAATTCATAATTATTTTGTGATTTATTATTCAAAAATGATTTTCCATCATGTCGTGGCATTTTTAAACATTGAAATTATACAGAATTTTTTTTGTTTAATATTTACAACGGCAGCATAAGCAATAAAAAGAGAAAGGGAGAAAAAAAAACGTGTCAGTGTCGTCTTTATTACACAACTTTTGGACATTCCACAACAACCATGCAGGACTAAAATGAACAACTATATAGACAAAGTTGTTTTTGTTTTTTTTCACCGAACCGTGTCGACATTATTTACATGTCTTGATGTTATATTGATGACGGCAGCGAGAGGAAAAATGACTTCAAACCAAGCACAGTCCATTCATATCAACGTTTGCTTACAAAATCATGTCTCTATTGAAGAAAATGGCCTTATGTTTCGGCTTAGTTGCATGAGAAAGTTATCATAGCAACCCCACAGCCACTTCTTTGCACCTTTCATTTCCCCCAATGTCGGAACACCACGACCATATGCGCTCGTGGGTGACTTTTGTTGACTTGTTCATGAATGACAAGGACATCTGAGCGGTAGTCCCTTTGCATTTGTGTCTGGGCGTGAGCTGTGGCCAACAGCAGGCCCCGGGTGAGCGTGCTCATTGAGTTTTACTGTTCTTCCAGCTGAAAAATAAAATGCATTGAGAACTGTGGATCTCTTTTCCGCATGCAAGGCCATCAAATCAACTAGACTGTTTAAGAAATGTAAAAAAAAAAAAAAACACCATAATTTGGGGAGTGAATGATGAGCCAAAAAGGGGAAACTGAAAAAGTTGTGAAACTAGGGCAAAAAAATAAAATTATACAATATTTAGATTCCTATAAAGTGAAAAAAGGGTTTTGGAAAAGAAGAGCATTAAAAAAAGTAGTAAGAAGACAAACGAATTAAACGTGAGGTATATTTACAGAATGTTTTACAGCCGCTCCATTAGGTACCTCTGCGCCTAATAAAACGTCAGACGAATGTAACAATCGTTTGAAACGTGAAGTGCTTTTTATTCTCTTTGTGTTGCCGAAATGAATGACATCATTCATATTCTTTGGTCCAGAGGTGCCACACAAACACGCAACACACATTGATCAAAACACGAGCGCAATAATACTGCTAGAAACATTGTCTAGTATGAAAGACGTGACAAGATTATTGCACCAAATGGAACATTTTTGGACTCCTCACCAACGTGAAAGGGGCCCAATGGGCCAGTTTTGCACTTTCGTCAAGTCAGCGCTGAGTTCTGGATTAAAAAAATAACCATAAAATAAAATGTCAACAATGATGTCCTAATTAATGAAACTGCATTTATGGTCCTTAGTGTGGGTTGCACAAAAGTGTTTTGCAACTAGGCCGATTGAAGGATGAGATGAAGGGAAAAAAAAAAAAAAAAAACACGATTCGAGTCTAGTCAGCTCAAAGATTTCAACGTCGCTGTGTCGTCGACAAGCCCTAACACTGGAGCATGAAAACACACTTGGGAGCAAGTCTGGGAACTGGGGAGGGGGAAAAGGAAAACAAAAAAAGAATATAATTTATTTTTACAATAAATATAATTAATGCAATAGTAAAGTACAAAAAAAGTTTCTGAGGACATCATTATTTAAAATTGTAGCGTGTGCATTCCGGCAGATTGTGGATGTAATTCAACATTTTGGCCACTAGATGACCTCGGTTTTTTTTGTTGAAGATCATCTTTGGTCCCGCTTTTGATGCTGGACTTGAACTTTCAAATGTGCATTTTTGGACACGATACTTGTCAGATGCGAAGTTATATTGACTTATAGATTACCTTACAAAAGGGATCAGTACACCGTTTGGACAATATTTTGGTTTTATATATTGCTCTTGGCCATGAATGTTTTAAAGTGCTCTATAAAGACAGCCGAGTTGAGTTCCAAAATCATGCCAAAGTCGAGTATTTCTATGATGTCGTATCCTGTTATTGGTCGAGAACGGAACCCCTGCCATGGAGGCGGGTTGACTGTGGTTGGCACCAAAGCGATACTATTAAATTAGACATGGCTATGGCCTGGTCACAAAAACACCAAATAGGTTTTTTCCTCATTTATAACGGATACATCTGTGGACACAAATATGCGGGGAGACTCTGTATTGTCATTAGGTGAACACACACTCACACTGGACCAACACCCCCCCCCCCAAAAAAAAGCTACATGGAGCCACGCCCGCGGATCACCAAACTGTCACATCATGCAAAGTCGATCAATGACGGATTCCGTTTCGAACTCCACCATTGGAGCGTCCTAAACTGTTGAAGGCAACGTTCGTGGTGCCTTCACAGGGGGCGCCGTTGCACAAATGTCTTTTTCCTCAATTCCCCATTGGGAGTGTGTAGAAATATTGTTTGTGAGATAATAGAAAAGAGACACCGGGGAAGCGGATTTATATATTAAAAAAGAAGAAAAAAAATCCATCATCTTAAAAAAAGTGGGGTTACCTCATTCCGTGGGGGTCTTGTCCTTGCAGGAGGCTTCGCAGACGATCTCCTTGTGCGCGAGCGGGTACGGGAAAGCGGCTCCGCTGCACGCGCCGCCGTACGGCAGTTTGTTGAGGCGGGAGAGACCCTTGATGCTCCCGGGGGGCCGCCCAGGGCTCACCTTGTAGCCCGCTGCCCTGGTGGTGCCCAGCGGCCTGCCGGGGCTGGTTTTGAATCCCGCGGCGCGGGTGGTGCCCAACGGGCGTCCCGTGCTGGTCCGGTAGCCGGCCAGTTTGGTGGTGCCCAGCGGGCGACCGCGCCGCCCCGTCTTGCCGCCTCCTTTGCTCTTCTTCTTACCGTTGTCCCCCGCTGCCGCCGGGTCGCCGCTTTTGCCGGCAGGGAGCTTGGTGGGGCCCAGGACTTCCTGTCGGGGGCACGCCATGGGCTTGAGGCCGGGGCCGGGCGCCGCCATGGACGCCAGCGTCATTTGGACGGACGAAGGCGGCGGCGGAGGTGGGTAGAACTTGTTGGGCTGCGTGGGGCAGAGGTCAAAGTGTGCGGCGGGGTGGTGGGCATCCTCGGCCAGGCATGACGGCCTGGCGTTCATGCAGAAGTCGCCGCTCGTCACCTGGCGCATCATCTTCTGTGTGGGGCCAGCACAGCTGGTTAGTCGCGCATCATTCACTGAAAACGTTTTTTTCTATTGAGAATTTAGTCCATCGTGAGGAATGTTTGTCTGAATAATTCATGTCACTTTTTAGCAATGGGGAGCTCACTACAACAAGCAGAGGACAACATCCAGTTTGCTGCCTAAACGGGTTGCGGGAGAAAGCGAAGGGGATTTTTTGGGGTGGGTGCGGGGATTTTAAATAGGATTAAAAAACACATTGCTGTTGACGGCATAAAACAAAGTGGCACATACTCACCAACATCCCCCGAGTTGAATTGACTCAAATGACTTCAATGCACTGCTTTTGTGGATTATCAAGATTGTCACATTGGACATTCATTCCACATTCTCTGCAGTGTGCACTGAACATACTTGTACAGGAAAATTAATCATGCTCCTAGCCTGTACAATGACATTCACGTTGACATATTCATGTACCATCACGTTTTGCATAAAATAAAAAATAGGGTGTATGTTATTTGGATGAATGTGTAGCAAGACATGGTATATACATTTATGTGGGGACGAGCGTCTAATAGTTCAACAGGTATGGATTGGCTATGAACATGTTCTTTGGTTGATGCTGTGAATTTTTTTTTGAATGGGTAATGTGTGCCTTGGCTAGGTTAGGGAAGTTTTTTTTTTCTTTAAAACATGACAACTTAAAAACAACAGAAAGGAAAATTCGTCCAAACTTTTTCTTTTGTTTTGTGCTAGCACTTTCGACATTGAATAGCGTCGAGAGAGGGACAGAAAGAGCGTCTTGATCATTTCAGCAGCAAGATAAACAAGCAGAGTGAGCGATGGGTAAACCGGGAGGTGTGTGCAGGACTCTGTTCCTACTTATCTTTAGTGTGTGGGTGAAACTCATTCACAAAAATATGAAAAATAAATTGAAAAAAATCAATCCAAACCGCGGTGCACCGCTCTCGGTTCTGGCATCTTGTGTGACGAAACGGCGAGCAGCGTACAATGGTTCTTTTTCTTCTTTTTTTTAAGACAAGCGTTAGCATCAATGCTAGTGTTTAAAAGCCAAGATATAAATAATAAAAACACCCGTGTTCACAATTAGCACTTGTTTAGATGATGACATTCATACCTTAGGTTAATGGTCGTCCGAGGTCCGCGCGTAAATAGTTAAGGAATAAGTCATTAAAAAAAAAGATTTTTCATCCTTCAGAGCGCAAACGGGTTCATTTTTTTGCCCCTTCACGACACCGCTTTTCTTCTTCTTGCCTCTGGGGGGGGAGGCGTCACCGCATCGTACAGCCTTGGTTTCAAACGCTAACACGTGAACTGTGACTAGAAAATAAGGGTGGTTATCTTGTATTTTTTTTCCGAATCTGCTGCTTCCGCGCCTTTAGACTAGAAACGCAGCCATTTTCCATGAAAAATTAATAAGCGGCGAGAGCGATGCCATGTGCGCATGCGCAGAACGGAGACCTTTTGGAAGGAAGCTTTCTTGCTTCCCCGCCCCCTTCCTCGTCCCCATAGTGGACGCCGTATCATCTGCCCATAAATTTCAATTTTTACGTCAAAAATGAACATTTAGAGACACCAATTGGCGAAAAACTAACCGTATTGTTCACCCGTTATACTGTTTTGATGCATTTCAATCGCAACCCGAGTTTTAGACGCCTAGATTAAAACCAGTGTGCGCCACCACTGATGAATAATATACAAAGTAGACTCTTAAATAATGGAAAATGCAGTCTGCATTGCAGACACATATATTAATACAAATGAAAAAAACGCCCTCACCAACATTATGATTTATTAAGGAGGTGAAGGGGTTTAAAAAAATTATTTAAAAAGGTAAAGTCATGGAAAATCCATGGAAAAATTCGGTGATGACTTGTGGATTTGGAGCTAGGAGGTATTTATATGTATAATTACCACCACTGAAAAACCTGCAAAAATATATGCTGGGAAGAAAGCATTATTAAAAAACAAAACAAAAAACACAACCAAATATTCTTTGATGACAAGCAAGTCTCCTTTACAACACTTTGTATCGTCCTTTGCTGGTCGGCTGGTAGGAGTTTTGCTGCAAAAGAAAATATTTTCTAATGAGTTAATGTTCAAGAAAACAACAAGACGAGTCATTAAAATGTTATTTACTAATCTGATGAGTTCTTCCTTGATAAGACGTGTGATCTCCGTTTTGGCTTTCGTCACAGCCAGCTCGTTTGCGCCTGGAAATGAAACCACCATTTAGAATCCACATCGTCTCTGACACCACGACGGTAAAAATCTGAATTTAAGTAAAGACGTTTCGCTCCTTAGCTGGTAGAAAATATGTTTCTGGGAGACTCGGTAAATATCATGACCAAATCCCTAATTCTCAACTCTGCCGTTTATGTAAGCAGTGCACATCAGCGGGGTCTTCTTTTTGAACAGGTAAGCAACAACGACGCAACAATTGGAGGGGGGAAAAAAACGAAATAGTCGAGCCGCTTCTCCTCCACATCGAGAGGAGCCAGATGAGGTGGCTTGGGCATCTGATTCGGATGCCTCCTGAACGCCTCCCCGGTGAGGTGTTCCGGGCATGTCCCACCGGGAGGAGACCCCGAGGAAGACCCAGGACACGCTGGAGAGACTATGTCACCCGGCTGGCCTGGGAACGCCTCGGGATCCCCCGGGGAGAGCTGGAAGAAGTAGCTAGGGAGAGGGAAGTCTGGGCTTCCCTGCTAAAGCTGTTGCCCCCGCGACCCGGCCCCGGATAAGCGGTAGAAGATGGATGGATGGATGGAAAAAACTAAATAATAATAATTGTGACAGTTAAAGAGGGACTGGTGGCCCAGCTGTATTCTAAGGGCAAATACGTACTTTCAATGGCCAAGTAGATCTTGCGCTCGCCCTCCTTGGGCTCCTTGCCCGGAGGGAAGTAGGTCCCTCTGATGGTGATGGCGGCCTCCGAGTACTCGCCGATCCTCTGCAGGGCTTCCTTGGACGTCACCTTCCACCTGGCCGTCTGCGGAACAGCACGTTTGGGAAGGCGTATGACGGTAAATGAATCCATCAATCAAAATATTACACGAACGCGAAGGCGGTCGCGAGCCCTGCGCCAGGCCGCCCGACTGACCTGTGGGAAGTCGTTGATCTCCAGCTCCTCCTCGTAGCGCTTGACCGTCTCCGACTGCTCGGCCGCCTGCCGCTCCTCCTCCAGCTTCTCCACCGGCGTGTAGTTGAGCTTGGCGTTGATCTTCTCGGCCAGCTGCTCAGCGATGGTCTTGGCCGACACCGACGGCGTCATGATGGTGCCGCCGCGCAGGATGGCGTTGGTGGCCTGCTGCATCACGTCCTGGGGGGGGGGGGGGGGGGGGGGTGTACATAAATGTACAAATATGCCGGGGTCCTCTATATTTGGTTTCTAGTACGGAGTTGACTTGACCATATGTCGCAAGCAGTTTCTTCACATACCTGAGCTTCAGCTCCCAAGTTCTTCTGGGCGTTGATCTTGAGAGCCAGCCGCTTAGCCATCTCCAGCTTCTGGATGTTCCCGGCGGACGTGGGTCCAAGCCCCGAGAGCCCGCTCAGCGAGCCGGACGAAGCGCCCGCCGAGCCGCCCCCGCCCGACCCGGCTCCGGGAGCCATCAGGTCCTTCACGCGCTTCTTGGAGTTGAACATGCTCTCGATCTGCTCCTCGATCTGAAAGGGAATCCATCCGTGTAGGAGACAACTTTGGACGTCAAGGTGGTGATCGCAAGTGGAGGTGGACCGCTTCCAATGCGTGTCCCCGTTGACTCCCCCCCCCCCCAGTTGGCGCACGCAAAACACATTCGAGTTCCTCACATCCAGAGCGCCCTCCTCATCGTCGGAATCTTGCAGTCCCAGCGCCGCCTTCTGCAGCTTCTTCCTCTCGTTGGCCAGGGCGTGCTCGGTCTCGTCGAACTTGAAGCCTTTGCCCGAGAAGCCGCTGCTGCTCCGGATGGACTTGCCCTCCTGCGACGGCGGGCCGACCGAGAAAAGGTTGGGAGAGGTCCCGATTTTTCCACGCTTTGCTTTGGTCTTACCGCTTTCTGCTGGTCCTTGAAGGAGGCCCACAGCTGCTCCAAATCGGCCGGGACGGGAGAACCCGACAGCTCTAAGGCTTTGATGATGTCGCCGGCGTATCGGACCTGGTCCTCCGTGATGAAGGTGTAGGCGTACCCCTGGAATGAAACGGGATGGCAAGTGAAGCCCCGCCCCGCTGCGTTTTTTTTTAGGGGGACGGGGAACAGACCTTGTTGCCCGCCCGGCCCGTGCGCCCGGCCCTGTGCACGTAGTCCTCGTAGTGGTTGGGGCAGTTGTAGTTGACCACCAGGATGAGCTGCTTGACGTCGAGGCCTCGCGCCGCCACCGACGTGGCCACCATCAGGCGGCAGGCGCCGTTCTTGAAGTCGTTGATGATGCTGTCGCGGTCGTACTGGTCGATGCCTGAGCGCAAAAAGTGGCGTGAGAAGGACGGAGTGGTTGGGCGGCGCGGAGGCCGGGGCCGAAGCGGCTTGGGTGGTTACCTCCGTGCAGGGACATGCAGGGGTACGAGGCCTTCATCAGCTCTTTGAGGAGACCGTCGGCGTGCTCCTGCTTGTCCACAAAGATGATGACCGAGCCTTTCTCCTGATAGTGGCCCAGGATCTCCAGCAGCTTCAGGAACTTCTGGTCCTCCTCGATCACCAGCTGCAGGTAAAAAAAAAGATTTACCACCACCGATGATTCAAATGGGGTACCTTAAATTCACGTTTAAGAAGGTGAAGATGAAAGAGCCACTCGAAAATTCATCAACTCTTTGGGACACTTACCACGTGCTGCTCCACGTCAGAGCAGACCACGCTGCGCCCGCCCACCTGGATCTCCAGCGGCTTGGCCAGGATCCTCCGAGCCAGAGCCTCCATGGCTCTGGGGAAGGTGGCGGAGAACATCACCGTCTGCCGGTCCGGACGAACGTTGTCCACGATGCGCATGACCTGAGCGCGGGAGCGGCATCGTCGCTAATTGTTTGGAACGACGCGCGCGCTCGATTGTGCGTACGGCGCCCACCTGCGGCTCAAAGCCCATGTCGAACATGCGGTCCGCCTCGTCCAGCACCACGTACGTCGCCCGGCGCAGGTTGGTGACGCGACCTGCCAGGTAGAGAGAGAGAGACGCGTCAGGCGAGCGGCGAAAACTGGCGAATTCTGCCAAAAGCGATGCGGCGTGGACTATTTTACGGTGGCGAGTGTAGCAACTTTTTAAAAAATGTGACTCTTTTTTTTTTTTCTATCTCGTCTTGCGTACCATCTTGGCGAGGGACCTGAAAAAGTCAGAAAAGCGCCTCGAGATACAAAACAAGAGACGGAACGGAGCCCCCCGCTCAAGCATTTATGTGACCCGTACGGCTTTTCACCTACAAAGAAGGGGAACAGCACAGATTACCTCGCATGTGTGGAAGCCAGAAAAGCACGACGAGAAAAGCGCAGGTACTTGTGGCACATCATACGCGCACATTGGCAAGACGGCGACATGCATGCAACGCGTTGCCATGTCTGGCGGTCAAAAGCGGATCGGGGGGCACCTACCTGCTTTTTTTTTTGGTTTATTCTCGTTCAAAGTTTGTCTGATCGGCGATGCACCGAAACCCCCCCCCCCCCGGTATTTATCGGCAATGAAAACATGGCAGCACTCACCGCTGTTGGCGCCCAACATGTCAATCATTCTTCCCGGCGTGCACACGATGATCTCGGCGCCTCGCTTCAGCTCGGCAATCTGGCAAACGAACGGTCCCCCCGGGGAGTCCGGTTAAGCGCCGCGAGCTTTTTGCCGGTTTTGTTTTTGTAGATGGGGGGGGGGGGGGGGGGGCGTTTTACCTGCTCGCTGATCCCCGTGCCCCCGTAGACGCACACCACGTTGAGTCCCAGCGACTTGGAGAACTTCTTGCACTCTTTGGTGATCTGCAGGGCCAGCTCTCTGGTGGGCGTCATGATCACAGCTGGGGGGAGAACAGCGACACGCCGGGGGTTTCTCCTCTCCGTTTGCTACACCGCTGGGGGGCTGGGGGGGGGGGGTCTCTTACCGATGGGGCCCTCGGCTTCCTCCAGAGGCCGCTGGTCCATGATGTGTCTGAACATGGGCAGAAGGAAGGCGATGGTTTTGCCGCTGCCCGTTTTGGCGATGCCGATGAGGTCGCGGCCCGACATGATGGCGGGAATGGCCTGGGCCTGGATGGGGGTGGGCTTCTCGTAGCTCTGCCTATGAGGAGGGCGAGTAAGAATTTGCAAAAAAAAATAATCGTGCAATGTGAACGACCCCTCAAAGTGTGGCTGCAAACGCTCACGCGGCTGTCGACCGACGCTGACTTCTAACCCGATTGGCCGGACTCGTTTAACCGCCTCGTGGCCAACGCCGGTGAATTCAAACGTTGATTCGATCACGGCGCTCCATTTTGGAATCGATGGCGTTCCGCACTTTCTCTCATCGACGCGACGGATTCAAATGGACTTGACATCACGAAGCGATCGCAAGCATTCGGTCCGCCGCGGGCATGATGCTATGTAGTGTAGCATCCGCGACTTTGGATCGAAAAGGCGGGGCCTGTCCGGCGTTGGCCAATGAGAGCTTCCGAGTCGGAGCCATCTCTTTTCAGCATTCCTACTGACTTCTTGAGGGCATTGAGGATCTTCATGGAGACGCCGCACTGCACCCAAGTCTTGATGGGCTTGGGACAGCCTTTCCCCTTCACCGTAATTCCCTCCAGTTCCAAGCGGTACGTGTTCACCTCTGTAAACAGAACGCCGGCGCGTTCGCATCGTTTGCGTTCCCAAACTTTTTCAAAATGGAGCCGGCGCCACGTACGGACCCTCGGGGGACATCCTGGCCAGATCGGGCACCTCCACGTAGAAGTTTTTGCGGTAGGGCTCGTACTGGATCTTGCCGTGGTCCACGGGCTCCAGGATCTTCCTCTGCTTGGTCTGGAAGCCCGTCAGCGCCGTCTGCAAGTCAACTTCCTCCTCCTCCGACGAGTACTGCATTGGCGAGATCCCGTTAGCTTTCTTTGACTTGCGCAGAAAAATCGCCGGTGCCAGAGAGACGTCGTCACCTCACCTCCATGGCATCCTGGTCGTTCTCCATCAGCTCCCCCTTCTTCTTGTGAGTGGGAGGTCCTTTTTTGGTCTTCACCACCGTCACCACTTTAGTCACTGTTGCTCCCTTCTGTTGATAAGATAAATTTCATAATAATCCAATAACAATCCATTTTGCACACCGTCCCACTCAAAATGGCTGCTCTGAACTGAAACCTTCCGTTCAATTGTGTTAAGATGGACACGCTCAGAATTATTGAAACTGGTGCCGGGGTCGGACTTTTTCTTACTGAAGAAAATGAGCCGAAAATGGCGCCATCAAACACAAAAAAATTGGCTTCACCTTGTCGTTTCCTTTGACGCCTCCCATGTTGAACTTCTTCACTTCCTGCTTCACCTCCTCCATGTAGGCGTCCAGCGGATCGATGTCGTCCTCCTCCTCCTCGTCCGGCTTCTCGGCGGGGGCGTTTGAGTCCTTCTCGCCTTCCTCCATCTTTTCCTCCTTGACCTCGCTTTCTTTGACCTCCGCTTTGTCTTGGGCCGCTTCCTCCTCCTCCTCTTCCTCCCCCTCGGTTGCCTCCATCGGGACAGGCACGTCCTCGTCATCGTCTGCAACGACGACGTCCGCGTTACGAGCCGACCGGGGGTTAGGCGCGCGGTGGGCGTCGCGCGCCGCGCTCACCGTCGTCGTCTTCCAGGCTCCACTTTTTGCCCTGCTTCATCTCCTCCAGCTCCTTCTTGATCTCGCCGATGTTTTCGATGGCCTTTTTGCGCTGCTCCTCGCGCCACTTCTCCACGCGCTCCTTCCGCTTCCTCATCTCCTCCTCCAGCTTGTTCTGGTCAAAGTCTTGCTGCTGTGGGAACACATGAAACCACGCTTGTTTGTTTGTTTTAATAGAGCCGAGGCTATTGAATACTTGTTGACATATACTAGAATGTTCTTTAGGAGCGCCGTTTCTCACAAAACTTACATCTTCAACTTTCTCCTCTTCCTTTTCCTCCTTAATTTTCTTCCGGTCTGATACAACATCAAGATTTTCTTTCTCTTTGCTCTTTGCCCTGCAAAGACGAGAGAGAGAGAGAGAGAGAGAACAAAGTTCAAATTAGAACTTACTGAAAGTGTGATGTCAGTATTTTTGGCGGGGAAGAGGACAGACTTTTCATCAGTTTTCTTGCTCTTGCTGGGGGTGGCCGAGCGCGATCTCCTGGCTCGGCCCCTGCTGCTAGACCTCTTGCGTTCTCGGCTCCTGGATCTCCTCCTTTCCCTGCTCCTGGAACGTCTGCCCAGAAGAAGAATGAGGACACTTTATGGCAAAGGTTTTTTTTTTCCCCCCATTAAGAAATCTGCCATGGGACTACGGCTGAAAACTGCTGTTTATGTTAAATCCGGGCGCATTTACACTGTTGTGTTGATTAATGTGCACAGTTCCAAAGTAAGAAAAACAAATAAATGTAAGTAGGCAAGTTGGTATTTAAGTTCTGCATATACGAAGGAAAATAAATAAAAAAAATATTTGTGGCTGTTCACTATCTGAAGGTGTGTGTGGTTCAATTTGTCAGTGGCGATTTTGCCCAAGTACTTTTGGCAATATCGTGTACTGGAGAACTTTTTTTTACAATTGGATGCACTTGTAAAAGGACGGAGGGATGGGCGGATGATCAGGTGAGTGGAAAATCCAAATGTCATTCATTCAGCCTCACCTGACACGCTTTCTGTCTCGGGAGCGGGAGCGAGACCTGCGTCTGTCTCGGCTGCGCGACCTCTCCCTCCGGCTTCGGTCCCGGTCGTCCTTTTTGGAGCGTTTGTCCGCAGAGCGACTCCTCGAGCGGCTACCGGAGCGCCGCGGAGAAGCCGAGCGCTTCCTGTAATGTCTAAACATCAACACAATGGTGGTTTAAAGGCGAACGTGAAACCATTGTGTGAAAACTGTGTTCATATGCGAGCGAGACTTGGCGGGCAATGTATGCTTGTAGTTGACGGCGTAGTTAGCATGCTAACGTTCGCATTTAAGATTATCTTGGTAGAGAGCGGCGTGGGACCATTATAAATCAATTGAAATCACAAGATTTAAAAAAAAGAATGCATAATTTAAAAAAAGAAAATGAATTCAACATGCTCTCGGACGTACCGCGACTCGCGACCCATGGTAACGATGTGAAACAAGTTCAATGAGTTCCCGACTGATGTTTGACTTCGTCGCGGCGCCTTCACGGAGGATCTCGGGCTGCTTCCGCTCAAATTCGTTACGTCACCAAAGTGCGACACCTGTTGTGGAAATGTGGCGCGTTGCCTGTTCAGCGTGCCACCAAGTGGCGGGAGGTTTTCTTTTTTTGTTTTTTGGTATTCATTTTTCCTCACTAACCTTTTATTATCGAGTGACTCAATAATGGATTAATTTACTATAAAACAAAACTAACATGTTACATGAACGGTGTTTGTTGTTTTTTTTCCCGCTTTCTACCTACATTCTTGCTGCTGGAGGCTGTAAATTATGAGCATGTATTACTTCGTTAAAATTAACAAATTCGCATAAAATACGAGAATATTCGTAAAATAAACCATTTGCTATTTAGTCAACATATTAAATGATTTGCTCAATCCAGAGCAGTGCTGTATTTGCTGCACGTTTGTTTTTGTCATGATTCAAATTAAATATTTTGCATATAGGTCATATTTTATGTGGTTACTAGTGAATACTGTAATTCTAACAGTTTTAAAAATGACAAAAAACATTAAAATAGAAAATTGCAAGGTTGTTTTATTTGATGTTTATGACATAACCGCCTAAATTCTAATTGAACATAAAATGAGTATTTAGTATTAAAATGTGTTTTTAAAACGTGTCAAAGTGTGTATTGAGTGTTAAGAATAAGTATGTAATAATAGAATGTTGAAAGTCAAATACGAAAAGAAAACAGCGTGTTGGACAAATCATTTGGCTTGACAGTTTTAATGCTTGTACCATGTCAACATTGAATAATTTCACATGTATACGTATACAGATGGGTGGCCCGGTGGGTCTCGTGGTTAGCGCATCGACTTCAGCAGGCGCAGAGGTCATGGGTTCGCTCCGGCCTTCCTGTGTGGAGTTTGCATGTTCTCCCCGGGCGTGCGTGGGTTTTCTCCGGGTGCTCCGGTTTCCTCCCACAATCCAAAAACATGCATGGCAGGCTGATTGAACACTCTCAATTGGACCCGCGGTGTGAGTGTGGAACGGTTGTACGCCTCTGTGTGCCCTGCGATTGGCTGCCAACCAGATCAGGGTGTCCCCCGCCTGCTGCCCAAAGACGGCTGGAATAGGCTCCAGGCCCCCCCACCACCACCACCACCATTGTGAGGCCAAAGCGGATCGGAAAATGGATGGATGGAGGTATAGAGATCAATTAGTCCGAGTGGTTTCCGGATAAAACACGCACGCGTTTAACCTGTCAAAAATCGTCACAGTAATAAGTTAATGAGCAAGATATCAAAAAGAGAGGCATAGGCGACTAGATAGAAAACACGTAAGGCGGAAGCGTGTGACACAAAAGCGAAAAAGTACGCTTGCACCTTGACTCACGAGTTGAATTCCTCTCCGCAGCCCGCTCATAACTCAATTTATTCATATCGATTTTTACCATTGAAATCAATAGAAATGCCATTACAGCGGACCCCTGCTATTCACAAAAGTTTGGGACCTACCCGGCCCGCAAATTTGTGACATTATGTGAATTGTTGATCAATGCTATGAAAGAGGGAAGAATTTGTTTGTTTGCAGGCCGCCCCCAAAAATCTTGAAAAATAAATGGGGGAAAACATTCTAGTTTTCCACCAAAAAAAAAAAAAAAAACTAAATAAATACAAATTAAAATACAGGCACTGACCGCACTAAAGATGAATCAGTGGGTGCTACTCCATTCCCCAAAACAACACAATTTTTTAATTATGGATTTCTCATAAAGAAAAAACTGTTTATTGCATTAAAAAAAAAAATTACACTGCGCAAAAATACCAAAGTAAATGCTGCAAAGCTAAAATGACACAGGCGACTTTGCTATTTGGCTATCGAGTTTGCACGTGTTTGTCCGGTTCAATAAAGTGCCTCGGCGACTCTCCTTGCCCACACGCAAGGGTATTACAGTACCATTAACTACTCCATTTCTTTCCACTTCACTCAAGCGGCGGCGTATTCTGAAGCTCGCTCGTCTTGACGCAAAATTAAGCTCGCAGAATTGACCAAGCGGCGGCTTGTGACTGCAAAACTTTGAACAGCTCGCGCGCTCGCAAGTCAAGGTACAAACGTTGCGTTGGAAAGTTCTCACTTGTGCCATGAAGAAAAAAAAAAAGACACACAAACATGCCCTGCTGCCTCAACAGTCGCGCAGGGGGACGGTTGGGCTCGGTCACTGCGCCGCCGCCGCTGCCGCAGCAGCGGGGGCCTCTGCCCCCGCGCCCGGCTCGCTGACCTCGGAGCCGACCAGCAGCAGGACTTGATGGGAGAGGATGAATGTGAAGAAGTAGGCGCAGAGGTCAGCGAAGACGTCGCCCATACGCCGGTACGTGTCCATGAAGCGGTTAATGACCTCGCCGGGGATGCCCGACAGCAGCAGGGCGGCGGTCAGCACCGTGGTCTGCGCCTTCTTCTCCATCTGGAACCACGGCGGGCAAAACCGTTAACTGTTCTGGATTTTGTTAGTGGAATAAGCACTTGGCAGATGAATCCTGCTATCTTCCGGCCATCTCAGTGGGGCTGACATTTTATACAGCACCGCCCCCTGCTGTCAATTTGAATCAACGTCAAAGTGCCCTTGGGCCCTCATTGCAAACGTCACGCGACCAAACCCAGAACTTACCTTAGGAAAGTATTGGGACAAGCCCATAAAGGCCAGTTCCAGCGTCAGAAATGGAGCAAATATCGACTAAAATAACAAAAGGAGAAATAAAAAATGTCACATTGCTGCTAGAGTGTCTCTAAATCAATCAGACATGCGACAACTCACCAGATACTTGCAGACAAACACTCGGACAAAAACGGCGAGGAGGACGCTGCAGACCAGCCTGAAGACGGCGAAGGGGTCAAACTCCTCGCCTTCTGCCTCACCCTCACGCGCCGGCTTCTCATTGACCAACTGGCCCCTCAGCTTCATGGCATCGTCAAAGCGAGAGAGGTACTGCTGGAGGCCGCCGGGGTCATCCCCCGCCACCTTCTCCGCCTTGGGCTTCTGCCGGATCCCTCGGAGATGGCCGTCCGCCATCATCGCCGCATCGTCTGGCAGTGGCGAGTCCCTCGTCTCTGGGGTGGCTCCGCGGGACAGGTTGACTGACTCCGGCAGGAAGGGAGAGGGTCTGGGGGAGGGTTGGGAAGATGACCATGCATCTGTCCGGTCCAAGTCCAGGTGGAAGCGGGGTTCTGATGGACGCCGGGGTGACCCTACTGGATATAAGTGATGACAATCAACACACTTTTCAAAATAAAGATGAAGAAGAGTCAAGAGGTTTTCTGAATTTGTACAGTATACAATTCCACAAGACAAATGACGTCGTACATCCGGGTATTTCGTTGGGACATACTGTCGTTGTTTGCGTTTTTTCAAACATACAAAATAAGGCGTTTGTCGTGACCCAGAGACGAGTCTTTTCAAACAAAAATACCAACAAGTATGATTCGTGAATTTAAGTCGCGTATTTTATAGGATTTGATCTCATAAAGGCCTGTTCGCTCGTTGTGACGTCACGTTAACATCGCCTGATCGGTAGGGACCAGATGCAGCTACGGCTACTGTACCAAATGTAAGCCGTCAGTCACCATACCGTTATTGTCAGCCTCGTTCTTGGCGTAGCCTACAATTCTCTTCATCCTATCCTCGGAATTCATGAGCAGCTTCCTCCTGCGGATCTCCGCTCGCCTCTGCGCTGCCGACAACGCTGAGCCCGCCGTCGTCGTTTTATCGTCGGTGGTGTGGCCCTCCGCAGGCTCCATGTTTTCAAAATAATGAGCCCACGTCAATCAAAACGAAATAAAACAACGAAAAAAAATTAAAGTAGAAAAACGTGCGGCGATAACTCTGGACACGGTCGGATCACTGAAGAACAACACGGGATGGACCGCCGATGTCGCGCGGCGATGACGTCACCAATAGAGGACACAAAGCGAACGCTTGTAAACTCGACTTTTTTAATGTAATATTAGTCGTATTACATGATGAACACTATTATGAATAGTAAATATTTTTTTTCTGCATTTGATTGGCCAGGTGGTACTTGAGACATAAAAGGGAACCATGAGCGTGAAATAGGGTACTTAAATATTAAATAAAATGTAGGAGAGGAGTTTCTGGGAATTTCTCCATTGTGAGACAAATAAAGGTTTCCTTATCTTAGTACGATCTACACGGGGTGCCATGTGACGTCGCAGAGTCTGTGCGAGTGCCTGGGCAGGAGCAGTGGTGCAAAGCAGCGCGTGTGCTCTGTGTTTTACAATTCTTCTGTTGAATAAAAAGCTATAAAGTGCATCAGCCTCTGTGGTTTTCCTTTCTCTAACGTGACAGTATTATAGCAAGTACTGTGACTTGACAGGGGGTAGAAAACAGGACTGCTACACCGAATATTTCCACGGGTAATGTACATTTCACCCACACACACAAATGCCGTTTCCATGTTAATCATCGAAAATTACCGCTGTACATTCATTCATTCATTCATCTTCCTAACCGCTTGATCCTCACTAGGGTCGCGGGGGGTGCTGGAGCCTATCCCAGCTGTCTCCGGGCAGTAGGCGGGGGACACCCTGAATCGGTTGCCAGCCAATCGCAGGGCACACAGAAACGAACAACCATTCGCACTCACACTCACACCTAGGGACAATTTAGAGTGTTCAATCAGCCTGCCACGCATGTTTTTGGAATGTGGGAGGAAACCGGAGCACCCGGAGAAAACCCACGCAGGCCCGGGGAGAACATGCAAACTCCACACAGGGAGGCCGGAGCTGGAATCGAACCCGGTACCTCTGCACTGTGAAGCCGACGTGCTAACCACCGGACTACTGGGCCGCCCTTACCGCTGTACAGTTTTTCACAATTTTTAGGTATGCATGCATTTTCTCTTTTTTTTAGTTTGTGTAGATATTTCATTTTAAAGATGGAAGTGACAATACATGCATAGGACTTGAGTAAGCAGAGTATTTATTTTTTCTGTATCAGACAATTTCGACCCTATTCGTTTGTTTTCTAAATAGGTTTTGCTTTTTGTAAGACTGTACAACAATTACAAATGATCAACTCACACAAGGGGAGGGGAAAAAAGTGACTGCCCCCCCCAAAAAGCCCACTACATTTAAAAAGTCCCAAACATTTTATTTCATTGACATGTCACCTAATCTGTCATACTAAAATGTCATTAGCATCTCTCCACCATTGATATAATGCAGTATTTTCAATAAACAAGTATCAATAAGCATGATTAAAGATCACAATGGCTTTTTCTGTTAGGTCTCGTGTTCACGAACAAAAAAAAAAAATATTCCTGTATTCTATTATATTAAAATATTTTACATATAGTCTGGGTTTCAACAGGAAGCTTGGTAGTAAAAGTAGAGTTCCCCTTCAAGGCAATCATTGAATTTTAATTATATTCGGAGGCTCATAAATTAAACAGGAGGGGTGCCCAAAAAAAAAAGATTGCAACGCAACATTCAAGTGGGCGCCTGATGCTTTCTTTGCCCTTTTCTGGCATTTGTTCGGCGCGCCACATAGAAAGATGAAATCTTCACAAAGAAAATAAAAGTGATGAAAATACTTAACAGTCGGACACCTCGGTTAGCCTGATAACACACACACGCAGACGCACACAAACTTGCATACATGCGACGTGTTCGAGGAAACGTTCTGTGCTTTTGCCATCAATGAGCTCACATCTGAGCCATACCTCAACTTTGGACATTATTGTTCTATGAGAATAAAAACTGATACTTTCCATCTTTTACATACATATAGTACATGTACACACACACACGCACATATACATGTATATGCATACGTACATATCTGCATGTATATGCGCACGCACACACACACAAATATATACATACACACATTTGTTTATTGGATCACCTCCAAGGCTAAATTGAAAGCGTCCATCATGCACTTGCGCCCTTTCCACATGCACGCACACAAACGGCTCATTTGGAGATCTGCTGTTGCAGGTGGAGCAGGAACTCGTAGTAGGAGAGCGCCGACTCGGTGCGGTCCTCAATCAGGTTCTGCATCAACGCTACTTTCAGCTGGCTCTCGTCCCTGGGACGAAAAAGGTTAAAAACAAAAGACAAATAAAGGAAAACACGACATCAAGAGGTTTTAGTGTAGCTGCCCACCTGATGATGTGCAGCGAGGGGAAGAAGGGCCTCTGCTCCCTCAGCCAGCCCACAAACGCTCTGGTCCTCTGAGACTCGGCAGTGTCCAGCTCTGGCAGAAAGTACTGACACGGGAAGAGCATTGTAAGTATGAGTTGAAAGTTGCCGCTTGCTTTTTCTGTTAGGCAAGAAAGAAATGTCACCAGGTTATCAGGCACGGCGGCGTAGCTGGGGACACCCAGGACTTGAGTCAGGAAGTTGGGGTTGCAATTGCGTCCGATCCACAGATACATGATCTGCATGGAGATTGGCGACATGTTGAAAACGACAACTCGTTTTGGCCCCGCCCCCTCACCATTCTCACAGCTGCTTAAGTAAATGTCAAATTCAAACCAATCATTTATATAGTTTTACATTTTTCACCCCTTCAGCGGCAATTTTCACAGCAAATTTCACTGCGTGTTTAAAATAAGAGCGGCTGCCGTTGACATGGCTGAAATTCTTTTTTTTTTTTTTTGCACTCATCACTTTCTTGCCGCACCGTTCCAGCATCCATGAGGAAGGCTCCCTCCCTGCTCAGCTTCTCCACCGACAGCTGCAGCACTCTCGGCTGAGGGACGGTCCGCTCGTTGACGTTCAAGGCGCCCTGGGGGAGGCAGGAAGGCAACGCGGCTCCTTACGCGCCGGGGGAATAAATCGCCCGCATCCGGCGCCTACTCCAGGGGGGAGTGGCTTGCGATCGCGTCGCCGTAACGCCCTCACCTCGTCGGTCAGATCGTCGACGCGGTACAACGCGGGGTGGATGGTCAGCATGGCGTAGGCTAGCGGCTGGTACTTGAGCTGACACATGGAGGCCACGCGGTCGTCCAGCCTGGTGCTGGTGCCCGTCCGGAATGCTTTCTGGGGGGGGGGGGGGGGGGGGGGGGGGGGGGGATAATTGTTCTTCATTAATTGTTTTCCTTTTGAAAGAATTCTTTTTGCTCCGCGTAGAGCACTTTCAACACAGCGGCGGATGTTGTTTGAAAGAGCTCCAGAAACGAAGCCTCAAGTGGAAGCGTGCGTCGCGATGGCGGCAGACCTGCTTGAGCAGCGCCAGGATGTAGAGCGGGAAGAGTCGGAGGCAGGCGGGGGCCAGCAAGCCGGGCTGCTGGATGGTCAGCACCGACTGGCGGTACGACGACAGGGAGTCGATGGCGGCGTTGGTCATGGCGTCCCGGGCGTCGCTCAAGCTGGCCGTCACCGAGCGGTCCACGGCTGAAAGGAGAGCGCACCTTTACGTACCGCCGGGGGGGGGGCTTGTTTCCTCCTTTATAAATATATATTTTTAAACAAGCGTGATCCTCACCCATGCACGCCAGCAGGCCGGCCATGGCTTGAACGTCGGCGCCGGCAAAGATGTCCGACAGGGAGTGGACCACCGGGAGGCACAGGGTGTGCACGCGGATCCTGCGCTCTCCTGTTAATAGGAGTCAAATTCAAACCCCCTCCCGCGCTCGAGCGCCGCGCCGCAAAGGAGGAGGCGGGGACGTCGGCGCCGACCTTTGCTGGAGGTGTAGAGCAGCGCGGCCTGGAAGGAGACCACCTGCATCTCGTCCAGGTTCTCCTCGATGGACATCTGCACGGCGTAGCCGGCGTCCGGGTTGACGTTGGGCAGCGACAGCAGGTCGGTGGAGCGCACAAAGAAGTTGCCGTGGAACGTGTGAATGGACAGCCCTACGAAAAAAAAAAAAAAAAAGGTCATCCGACAGGCAGAGGGCGCTCTTTCTTTCGGGTCTCCGGCGCACCTTTGGTGCAGCGTATCCTCATGACGGCCTCAAAGCCGATCTTCCTCGTCAGGTAGCGCTTCAGGTCCTTCTGGAAGCGCTCCACCTGGGCGGGGTTGTGCTGGTGGTGGTAGGAGGGGAAGTAGTAGACGCTCCCCGCCGAGTAGCGCGATATGCAACCTGCCAGAGACGCAGGAGAAAAGAAATCGCAGGTCTTTTGAAAGACCTTTTCAAGAAAAGGTGGATTTTGGGGATTTCTTACTTGCTCTTAACTCGAGACCACAATTTAAAAAGACATCTTTTGTACACGTTAGCCCGGATAAATAAAGGTCAAGCCAATAAAAATGAATAAAAATGCGGCCTCACCGAGAGACGCCAAGTCACAGTACTGCGAGCTGAGCAGGAACAGGTCGACGGCCACCTGCTGCCCCGAGCAGTCCAGCGCCAGCTTCTTGTAGAAGTCCGTCGCCGGGGATAAGTGCTGGATGTCCTGAAAGGGTGCCGGGCGGGTGGGGGGGAAACAAACGAACAAAAAACAACATCTGTGAGGATGCGGTTCTCATCCCAGTTCCGATCCCAAGCCAGCGTCCAGCTGGCACCTTGGCGGACGCTCTTTGGTTGGGGTCCTCCCTGGACTGGAGCGCCCCGACGCCAAGATTGGGCAACTGCGTCTGGAAGACGGACAAGCGGCCGCCGGTGGGCGACAGCAGCTTGAAGGCGGCCTGCAGCGCCGAGCCCAGCGCCGACTGAGTCTCCATGGTATTCGCAAATAACGTCGGCAAGCTCTTCAGGAGGTCCTGCACCAGCTGCGAGACGCACGGACGTCGCGTTAGCTTTAGCATGTACGAATCCAAGCGTTCCGCGTTTCGGCACAACTCAAACTTTCGCTAAGGTTCCGCGCTTGAGAACACACATCGTCGCTCTTTCGCTCATCCGCGAGAAGGATGATTTCTCACCTCTTTGCTCTCGTTGAGGTTGACTAAAAGGCTGTCGGGTGTGGGTAAAAAGATATCTGGGGGACACACAAGCAGATATATCGTAAATCACAATACTGACGCAGCCTAAATAATCATATTGTCCCTGCCGAGGATAAAGAATATAGACCAGCAAGTATTGTTACATCTGTCTACAAGTGGTGCTCCACCGTTTGTGTTCAAATATCCTTTGCTTACAGGATTAAACTGGGACATCAATGCTATTTATTAGCCTGACGGTGGCGTGAGCATCACACTCAACAGACTAAGGCCATTTGCTTGCTTCAAAAACTGAATTTGCTTTTCAGTTGGGACTCGAGTCACTCATGTAGTTCATTCGCCAAAGATGCCTCCAGGTGGCGCCAAAGCCATACTTTTATGAGACATGGCTTTGGCCTGAGCACCAAAAAAAACAACAAAACCAAACCCCACAAAAATAATGATCATCATAATTTTGCTTTTTCAGCCAATAACGAGAGGACGGCGATCAAAGACGCAGGGCGTCACCTTCGATGTCGGACACGATGAGCATCTGAGGTTGGGAGAGGCCCTCCTGGAGGTTGTAGAAGTGAATGGTGCTGTCGAATGTGATGAAGCCCACTTTTGTCCGCGCGTCTCCGGGGAGCCTTTGGCGCAAGGAAACGTGCAGTCAGTCTCGGGCGGGCGCCGCGAGGGGACGCGGAAGAAACGGCGGCGGCGGCGTTGACGTACGTGTTGATGTTGTCCAGCACCGACTGACAGAAGACTTTCAGGTAGCCCGTCTCCACCGCGTTGTGAGACACGTCCAGGACGAAGAGGTACACGGCCGGCTGCGGCGGCCTCAGCTAAGGGTGGGCATCGGGCAGGGAAAAAAAATGGCATTCAAAGAAACAAAAACAAAATAAATCCGCGTACAACTTAAGCCGCCGGAAGAGGCCTACCATGTATTCTGAAGGAGCAATGAACTCGATGGTGGCGTTCTGCACTTCGGGTCGCTTGTGTGGTTCTCCGTAGGACCGACTGACTGGATTGTACATGAACTCCTCTGGAACTTCACACACACGAGCACGAGCAAGGTCATACACGGCAAGCTCCAAATCGATTTTGACGCCGCTCAAAAATCCTTCCGATGCCAAATCCGCACCCATGCGTGGTTGGAATTGATTTCCAATCAGAGTGGCACCGACGTACGGAACCTTCTTGCAGGTTTCAAAAGGTCCAATTCAATTCAAAGAATGACGGAACTGCCGCTCGAATGCTTTTGCCGACGAGGAGCAGGACGTCACTGCCGGCTTCTTACCGTCGTTGACCCGATAGCACAGGTTGCACTTCCACCTCCTCTGATCCAGGAAGGACACGAACGGGTTGATGTACGTCCGGCAGGAGCGACACCGGACGATGGCGCTCGACGTCACCACGGGAAGATGCTGACGGAAGCAGAAAACAAACCAGGGGTGGCTACGGCACGCTTGGTCGCGGCGCTTGCGGGAAACGATTTGCAACGGTTCCCCGGCGGCTAAGCGGAACGATTCTTCGCATGAGGTGCTGCCCAATCAACAAGACGGAAGTAGTTTTGTGCTATTCAATGCTCATTAGATGGCAACGGGGACATTTCGCCAGCGGGGAGGAAACCACTCGGCCCAAAAGCGCAACTTGCAAGAGTCGAGGCGGCCTTACGGAGAGGTCCTTGAAGGGGTGCAGCAGGAGGCCCAGCGGCATCTTGGCTTTATTGAGCAGAGCCTGCGTCTGGGGGATGCTGGTCAGCGTGCAGCGAAAGACCCTGGACACAAGACGCGCCGGCGCCACCTGCGTTACGCTCACATTTTCAGATGGGGGGGCGCACAATGAAAAGCGTGGTCCATACTCGGGGCTGCAGTTCATCTTCTGCAGGTCTTGGGGCAGGCAGGGCGTGGGGGCGGGCAGCGGGCCCGGGGGCAGCAGGTTGCGCTCCTGCAGCAGGTTGACCACCCGCAGGCTCTCGGGGGTGCCGGACTGCAGACTCATGGCCGCCAGGGACGGGCTGAGGTGAGCCGGGCCGGGCCCGGGGGGCGGCTGGAAGGGGAAGAACGCCGCCGTCAACGTGTTGATTGCGAAACGCCGCCCCGCTCATTATTTGGCCTCGCAAAACAGCCGTCGGCGCGTTCGAGGCGAGCTTCGTCCGGACGACGGGTTGACTCGCGCAAAGCAAACGCATGACAAGCGGCGGAGCGTGTTGGTCCGCAAACACGCACCGAGGGGCATCTTCGCCGCGACGATGCGTTTACGCCGAGTGCAAAGCAAACGCTTGCAAGCATGCTCACACGTCAACGGAACAACAAAGGTGCAGCAGATCAGCAGCCGTGCACGCCGTCTCACCTGCTGGTACGGCCGAGGCGCTTGACTGTAAGGCTGCGTGGCGCCGTCGATCGCCGGGTGCGAGACGGTCGAGGGGGCGGCGTGGGGGGCCGCGGGCTGCTGGTACCCGGGCGGCAGGGACGGGTAGTGGCCCAAGTGGTGACCCGGCGGGACATGCTGGGGTGGCCCGGCTGGAGACCCCAAAGCAAAAAAAATAAAGCAACATAGGAACAAATTCAAGACGTTTGCCCCGTGCGCCTTTTCACACACGTACCCGGTTTGCCGTCCACGTGGTTGGCGCCGACGCCGGCGAGCGTTCCTGTTTGGAAAGGCGCAGAAATGAGTTTTGAACTCGTGTAACTCGACCGACATCACCAAAGAGATGACGCAAAAAAAAGACAGCGGGCGGACTTGATGCGGCGTCCAATGAGGCCACTGGAGGGCAACGCTCAAAAACAAAACGACGATTGACGGGCAATTGCAATCGATCCCCCCCGGAAGGTTTTGCAGACGCTTGCACGCATTCCAGCGGGATGGAGGAACACAATTCGGCTTGTGTTTGAACCCAAGGGCCGCGTTTGTCACGGCCTGCATTCGGGGGGGGGGGGTCAATTTGGACTTTCGTGACGCTTTGCCCCATTTTTCGGAATATCACAACTCATTTGAGCATTTTTGCTTCCCCGTCAGCTAAAGCCCGATTATCTGGCATGGAGGTGGAGGGGAAACGACATAAAAAAAAAAGAAAGAAAAGACAAAACTCACATGATGGAAATTCCCGCTCTGTCAAAAACGAGACGTAAGGGGAGCCGAGCGCAAGAATGGCGTACCGTCAGCCTTTGGGGGAGGCGGGGTGGCGTTGGCCATCGGGGGGCCCACGGGCGGGGGCCCATAGGGAGCTCTGCTCGAGTAGTATTGCTGTGAGGACGCCTGGTTCGTCGGCGGAGAAGCGGCACCTGCTGGAGCGAGAAAACATTTGATTGGTGACTTTCTGGTCAGACGCAAAAGCATTTGGGGGGGGGGGGGAGTCTTTTTTTTTTAATAGTCACAATAAAGGTTGGTAGAGGCGCCTCTGCTCTTTGAAATGACTTCTTCTCGGAAATAAATAACTACAATCAGATGAAAATGATGTCATTTGATCAGATGAGGGCAACTCGGCGGGCAGGCTTTCTGTCGCCGTGTGCCGTTGAACTTTGAGCCAATTCCCAGTGACCCAAGTGTGTGTGTGTGTGTGTGTGTGTGTGTGTGTGTGTGTGTGTGTGTGTGTTGACTTGTTCGCGGCGGGAGTAGAGGGCAAGGTCCTCCTTCCAACATATCCACCCCGCAGATACTTTATCTGACACCAGCAACTTTGATTCAAAGCCACAAACGCACACAAGCATAAAGCCATTTAAGTGGAGATTGTTTTTTTTTTTTTTAATTCGACAACCTTTACGATCGGACAAGGCAACTGCTCTGATTTTTAACCGTGCAGTTTGCGTCTTTTTTTTTCTTCTGATTGAGACCCAAAAATGCTCCGTTTTCCCCATTTGGATCATTTTCCTGTTCTGATGCCAGAGGCCATTTTGAGCTCTTACCTGGCTGGCCGTATCCTTGTAGAGAGGCGGGGGGCTGGGCCGCGTTCTGGGACATGGAGGGCGAAGGCGCGGAGCTGTAAGGCGCGGGCGGGCTCACGTGGTTGGGCGCCGAGCCCCGGGGTGGCGCGTTCACGGCCGGACTGGGGGGCGGCGGACCCGAGTTGTACTGCCACCCAGGAACCTGCTGCTGCTGATGTTGGGCGTTGGGGTAGTAGCCGCTCAAAGACGCGGCGGGTGGCGGAGGAGGGGTGGCCCGCGCGGGGGGCGGCCGGGGACCGGGACTGGGGCCGGCAGACTGGGGAGGGGTGCGGGACGTGGGGCCGCCCAGGGGGGGTCGGGGGTGATGAGGTTGGTTGGGCGGGGATGGATAGGACGAGGGCGGCGGCGGGCCGGATTGATGGGAGCTGACTGGAGGGATGTGCTGGTATGGCCCGGAGGGATAGAGTCCGGGACCGGGGGGAGGGGGCGCCGCGGCCTTGGCCTGCATCGGGTTGTAGCTCGGTTGCTGCGTCATGCCGTAATTGACCGCTGGGAGCTGCTGGACACCAACCGGATTCTGTGAAGGACCTGCAAACCGTCGGACATGTCAAAGTCAGCGCCTCAAATACGATGGACGGGACACAGGATGGAAAAAAAATCTCCCTCACGTTAACTTCTGGAGTCAACATCAACTGGGGGTCGCAAATAAACAAAACATCATTTGAGCGTTTTATTGACTGTATGCGTTCTGTTTGACAGCCATCTTGAGAAAGCCTCCAGTCTGCTCACTCGTACCAACACTCGAGGCGGCGCACGGGATGCATTATTTGACTTTCGCGTCCACTTGACAGTCAAATGACACGTAAACCGAGAAGGCCCTTTCCCACCGGCAATTGGACGGCGGCGTGAGCAAACAAAGCGCACAAACGCACCGGTTGGTGGCGCGCGCTCGCTTAAAAGTGAACACACCTGACTGACGAGCTCAAGCCAGCGCAACACTTGTACCTGCATACTGGCTACCTTCATCTTGATCTGCCCCCGAGTGGCTCCGTGGGAGTGACCGCAGATAAGACTTCCCGAAAAAGTGGAGTTTTTGACACCACGCGGCTCTCTGATCCATTTTTTTTCCCCCGCTTGAGTAACAGGAAAAATCTTTTCCAGTATGACAAGAACATTCCTAGTAATTCAACGGCAACATTTCATGCGAGATCAGCACAGTTTATGACTTGACGATCAAGATTAGGCGATGATGAATCTCAGCTTCTCACCTACGGGAAATGCCAACACGTTGGAAGTCAGACCAGTCAGACACTCAAACGCATTATGTCAGTTGTACGTTAATAGTATCAACAGTATGTTGTGGTCATTAGAAAGTGTGTGTGTGGTGATCACAGTTCATAAAAAGGGGCAATGTGATGAGACAGCATCACTCACGATGTGTTTCGAAGCTGTATATCCGATAATTTTGCCATCACATGCCCTTTCTCAGTCTAATTTTTGTTCTATAGTGTTTGAGGTTTCACAAAATGCTCTCTCTGTAACGTTGGCAACCACCTGTTGCCACCCATACAACAAAATAACAGCTTTGGGCTCTATTAAAACAGGTACAGTATACATTTGAGGAAGAGGAGATTCGTGCACAAGAGTTGAGGTATTTTTCTCAACTGGATCAAGTCCCAATGTGCCACATTGACAGTGAGAAGTAGGGCAAAAAAAAAGTTTGAACGCTACTACGCTGATATCGTAATCATCCGATTGTCCTAAAGACAACAGGGCGCGGATATTGAACCACAAAAGAGCTTCCAGAAGCTTGAGAGCACATGACGAAGTTGTTCATTGAATCAAAACGCGGCTGCTCACCGCCACTGAAATGTACTAAAGCGCCCAATGACAGAAGGCTCATTTTTCAAACAAATTCGAAACTCCGGCCCGAGCTTTTTTTTTCGCCACAAACCAAGTGAAAATCAAGATGACACGACGTCACACCCACGCGTTTATTATGAAAGTAGGTCGAACTTTGAGCAAGTTGACTCGACGGTCTTTGACGAACTTACCACGGCGTCTTTTTTTCTTTAACCCCCCCACCCTCCTTATTTTTTTTAAAGGCGAATCAGCGAGCAAATAGCAAGCATTTCACAGACAAACAAGTGACCGCCTTTCGCCTCAATACTTTACCGTTGGCGTATGGCTGCCCAGTCACATTCTGGCCGTTGAAGCCCGCCGTTGACATCTTGAAAACGGTCACCGGGTTCCGAATGGGAGCGGTTAGCTTAGGGGAGCTATTAGCCTCTTCTTCTTCTTCTCCTTTTCGCCAACTGGTTGTGGAACGAGTCGGCGGATTAAGAAACAAACGTCCACGTGCCGGCGGCGTGGGTTTGTCTTGAAAAATGTGACTGTCTGGCTGGCTCGATCACACGGCCATGGCTGCGGGACGAAAAGTCCCCGTCGCGAGTGACACTACGGCAATAGCAAGGCCTCGGCGAAAGCAGTCGTGTACAAACCGGAAATTGGGATCACCCAAGAAGGATCAACGTCGAAATTGTCGAGCATGCGCAGTGTGTACACGTGGCATTTCCTGTCGTGCTCTCCGTTTTGCAGTCTAGGAGAAACAAGAGCTGCTTGTGGATGTCAACTTGTCTCTACTTCCAAATGCGCTTCGCTAATGTCTTTGGTTTGTTTCTAGCAGTGGTCAGATAGTCTCAAACAAAGCCGGCGGCTTCGTAAAAGTCATTACCAGGGGAGAAAGTCACATAAAACGAGAACCTGTGCCCATCTGAACGCCGTGCAGGCAGTGCTTCTCACTTAGGCTCCACATGTGGTTTGAAAGTTGCCTCAAATGTTATGTGGGATCTTGGATTGCAGCCAACGAATATTTTCATCAGTGTTGATTTTCCTTATTAATGGAAGAATCCATGAAGAATACTGTTATTCAAATCCAGGACATTTACATTCTTCTTTCCAGAACATTGTATCATTTTTTATTTCTTTGTACTTGCAGAGTCAGGAGACCGGTTGTAAAGATCAAATGGTATTGTCACATTTTTACACCAAAAGTATGCTCAATAAAACCTTTCAATTTTAAGTACAACTTTATTGTCAAATGTGGTGTATATGTAACATACAGCACAGTTTGACATTGACACAATTTGAAAACTAACTAACGCGAACCAAACGAATCAAAATGTTCCTAGCATGACAATATGGATCGCGTTTTGACTGAGGTTGTGCGCAATATGTTTATAATTCGGTAAGATGTGGTCATATGAGAAATAACGCGTTACGGAAGTAAAGAAGTTCGATAACATGGGGCTTGGTGCCTCACTCAAATAGTTCCGCCTCAGAAACGCATGTTCCGACAACGGAACAATAAACGTGCACTGTATATGTTTAGTGTTTTTAAATCTAAACGATCATGCTTATTGGATTTACTTTGACTGATTGGTTGTATTTTGGGATTTTGACTGGTCCGCACGCCTATCGGACTTTTTTTTCTTCTAAACAACCGCTTTTGGACGCGATTGGAGTAAAATCAGTAGATGGCGTTAGTGAGGCACCACAGTGTTCAAATCGCCGTTCGACACGAAGACGAAGTAGAAACAGAAGAAGCCATTGCGGTGTCGTGGCTCAGTTAACAACACACGAAAAAAAACGGGGGAGACAGGCGAGCGATCGAAAGAGCGAGCTGGCTGTCAGCGGGATCACTTCGCATTTTTCCCCAAGCCACATTCACATGAGCAGACGAGTCAAGGCATTCGGCAGACGAATCCACGCCTGAAGAACGAGTGAGTTTCCCGGCGGATGACGCGCACACAGTCGGCCGTCTTAAGGCGAAACGTTCGCCATCTCGGTCGCGGCTCATGCTAGGCTAACAATGCTAACGTCAAGTTGGGCTAACTTCGCTCTTTTCGATCCGACTGCTACTCGCCGTGAAATAGCAATTGTTTTCTGAAAACAACTTGCTGTCTTTGTGGTTCGTCTTAGTGGGTCGCTTGTGTTCTGTTAGTTCGAGGATCACGAGTTTTGGGGCTTGTCGATGCGACGGCGCCGTTCGGAGAAAATGACACGTAACTAGTAGCTTCCTGCTAGCTTCCGAGAGCCGCTAGCATATAGCGTATATCTACATTTTTTGTTAGATACTCCCTTGTACGATTTTTTTATATTTAAACAAAGATGATTCGAAAACAGCCTGTTCTCGGCGTGACGTGACGTGGCGGGGATTAAATATGAACCCAAAGCTAGTCGAGCTTATTTTAAGGCAACGGTTTTGAGGTGAGGTGCAGCATCATTTCCAGCAGCTCGATCTGTTTTATTTTCCAAATGTATTTCTGACGTTACTTGTGTCAGCGAAATTAATCGACCTGCCTCCCCCACCACGGGAGGAAACTCGTCTTGTTTCGTTTGCATCTCCATCATAATGCCAAGTCAGCACCGCAAATAATCTGTTCTCAATTGCCTTCCTTGGGATCATCTAGAAAAGTTGCAGTAAAAAAAACATTTGTTGACCATTGTAATAAGAATAATAAAATATTCCTTGTCCGTGGTTTTTACAACGGAGTTACGTTCTCTTGTGTGGCATTAGTATCTTCAAAAATATCATCATTACAATAAATCGTAAAATGACGACGAGATTGTCATAAACCAAAGACCCGCCATACTGTATTCCCTGTCACTGATGTATTAAAATTAGGCCTGAAACAATGACATGAATAATTAGATTGAAAAATGAGCGATGGATCGAGTGGTCCACTCACCCGACTATGCTGTGGGAAGCGTGCGTTCGCTTCCCATTCGTTGAAAGTTTGAATGGCCAGAGATTGACCGGTGACCAGTCCGGGGCGTAGTCTGCCAGCAGGGCAGCGGGCTCGGCGTCCTCCAGCTCACCTGCGAGTTGAAAACGGGCGAAGCGCCATTCAAAGTCAAGGGAATGGAAATGGATCAACCGCCCGGGACTGCATATTTGCCCCGCTCGTCACAGAGGAAAGCCATCCCGGGTGTTTTGTCTCCCCGGTCGGTGCGCCTTTGTGAGAGTACTCGCCTGACAACATTCCGGTGCGAGGAATCGCAACGTAGCCTAATTATATACATAATAATACACATTATGCAATCTGCCACCTTTTAATTTAAAACCATCAAACTGGTCGGCACGTGTGAACCAGGCTACGAGTAGTTCATTGTGTGCAGTTTGTAATCTCAGATAATTGGATGTCATAAACCCAGGGCCTTGTTTATCTTTTTTTTCCTCTTTCCTTTGCCTGAACTTTCCAACGAACCTCCAAATTTGACTATATTATGTTCAGAACAACGCTATCCGAGTAATGACCTCTGCTGACAATAGTTTTTTTTTTTTCACACGTTGGCTACAATAGAGGCGGCCGGCATTGGGCTGGCATGTTCTTAGCGCACGTGACGCCAATAAGGAGGCGGCCGGCGTGACCCCTGGATGACGTGTAACTCGGCTGAAGTCGATGTGGCGGCAACCTTTGGCTCGGTTACACTTTAGCCCTGACGATGTTACATCACGAGCGGGAGGAGAGGACGCCATTGGTTACGCCGCTCGAGAAAGGGATTTCAAAGAAGAAGAAGGGGGAGAAAAAAAAGCAACATTTCTCCCACGCAAAGACAGTACAAGTGCTTAAGCGTATGACACCTTTTTTTCCCCATACTTTGCACTTCAAATTAGGAACGGACAAGATTTCAGTGCCTCTTGGGGGGTGGGGGGTCACATTGTGCCAACTGTACCACTTGGTGTTTTGCCAGCTGAACCTCAACTTTGCCTTGGTTGTAATTCTCGGATGTGCTTCCTTTCACAGGATTGAACAGCTCCAAATATGTCATTCATATTTGAATGGATTTATAGCGGGTTCAATAGTGTACTACAGTTTTTAGGTGAGTACCACAACCTATCGACTTTTAGAGACCACACACACACACACACACACACACACACACGAGGCCCTAACGCTAGCGACCCCTCAATTGCTGCCCGCGTTCTGGAGCGCGTCCGTGCGACCGCTCTTCGGTCGGTCCTGTTCTCCCTGTCGCACAGGTCGCGCCCGCGCTCGTCAGTCGCAGTCGAGGCATGACGGGTAGCTTTGGGTCGGGAGTGGCGGCTGACTCACGGGAGGGCAAACGCGTAAAAGGTGTTTTCAGTACGGCATGCACCCACAAAAAAAAAAAAAAAAAACATCCTTGGAGGAATGATTATAAAAGATGGGAGTCCAACTCGCGTTTCCTTGACCTTATCGGTGGGGAGGGGACGGGGGGGCGCGTGTGTCACAATTAGCCTCTTTTTGAGCCCGCCACGTTGCCCTTTGTTTGCAGGACTGTACAAGAAGTCGGGCAAGCTGGTGTTCCTCGGCCTGGACAATGCCGGCAAAACCACGCTACTGCACATGCTCAAAGACGACAGACTGGGACAGCACGTGCCCACTTTACATCCCAGTCAGTAGTGCGGCCGAGCGCCACGCGAAAAACGAGCAAACGTTTGGGCTTTTCCTGCACTGACATTTTTGATCGCTTCCATCTACTCGTTGTCACGCAGCCTCAGAAGAGCTGACGATTGCCGGCATGACGTTCACCACGTTTGACCTTGGAGGCCACGCGCAAGGTGGGTGGTGCTTCTTGGCGCTACGCCGAGCCAAATGGCTGCAAATAACCCCCCCCCCCCCCCCCTGTTGTGCCGCCAGCCCGCCGAGTGTGGAAACACTACCTCCCTGCCATCAACGGCATCGTTTTCCTGGTGGACTGCGCCGACGGCGTCAGATTGGCAGAGTCCAAAGCGGAACTTGATGTGAGTGACCTCCAATGGGACCCCCGGACGCATTTCCATCCAAAGGTCCACGAACTGAAAAAGTCACAATCGGCCACAGTTGGAACAATTCTTCTTCTTGGGGGGGGGGGGGGGGGGGGGGGGGGGGGGGAGAGATCAGCTTAACTTAATGCTACCTTTGAGCAATATGGTTGAACACATTTGAAAGAGCAACACACGTAGACAGACATTCATACTCACAGGCATGTATTCTTTATCCTATGTAAAGACCAACTCATATTCTTGTGCCTTACCGTCATCGGCTCCATGCGTGTACCCGTATATTGGTATCATACCGCCCCCTCGTGGCCAAGGTTGTCACTTCACGGCGCCTGTTCAGCGAACGTCAGACGGCGGTCTTACTTTCCGTCCCGGTGGTAACGCCTTTCTGCGACTTTTGCGCCTGTTCAGGGTTTGATGACGGACGAGACCATTGGGAACGTGCCCATCCTCATCCTGGGCAACAAGATCGACCGGCCGGAGGCCATCAGCGAGGAGCAGCTGAGGGAAAGGTTTGGACTGTACGGCCAGACGACGGGCAAGGTGAGCAGCCGCCCGGAACCTCTCGACAGTGAGGCGGACATGCCGACTGCTACGCCGCCGGGCTGCCTTAAAAAAAAAAAAAAAAACAATAATAATCATCTTCAAAGTGAAAAGGCTTTGACGGAGCGCGTGTGGTTTACCGCAGGGCAACATCCCGCTGAAGGAGCTGAACACGAGACCCCTGGAGGTGTTCATGTGCACCGTGTTGAAGCGCCAAGGATACGGAGAGGGATTCCGCTGGCTCTCGCAGTACATCGACTGAAGGCGGCGCCACCTGCCGCACCCTCACCGCAACTACAACAAATAGAAAGAGCAGCAGCGGCGGCGGCGGCGGGCGTGACCGCCCACCCACCACCAAGACGACGATGACAACAACTCGATCCCAATAGACTTTTATTGGTTCTTTGGGTTCTGCACTTACACAACCACACATTCGTTTGTCCCTCTCTATAGCGCAAAGTGGACAACTCCCCCCCGCCCCCCCCCCCCCTTCCATACAACGGCGTCCATTTGTTCTTTACACGGCATTTCTATTCAATCATGTTTTTGTTTACTTTTATGACAGCATCAATAAACGGAAAGGACCAACACCCCCCCTCCTTGCCTTGCTCACACTGAGAAAAAAAAAATCCCAATTTGATTTTCTTTAATATATATTTTGATATTAAAAAAAGTAGCGCAATAGCTCAATATTACAAATGTATGAAATGTACACCAAAATGGTACATGGACGTTGTATCCTTTATGTTCGTTACATTATGCATGCCTTGTTCCGTTTCAGTTGTAACCCCCCCCCCACCCCACTTTTTTTTTTTCAGATTATGGTTATGATTGTTAGAAAAGTAAGAGGAAGATGCCATTTGGGGTGATGGGGGGGATATTAGCACACATGTCCAGTTCCCTTGTGTCTCTTCATTCCAGCATCGGGTGGCGACTGCATTCCAAAAGCAAGGCTGGTGGTGGCGGCGGCGGTGTGGTTTGCATCATAAACGTGTAAGAAGAAGAAATGATAATAAATGTTTGCAATGAACAACAGGCTTTGACATCAATACAGCAAAATGAGCGCATTTTTGTGCGTTCTTGACCTCCCGTCGCCCAAATTTTTCCTCTTCACCAGTGACACAAACGTTTTCGAGTGGGATCCTTTATTTTGGAGAGTACACAAATCCTGTGGACAACTTTGAAAAGGTACAAAAGGAAAAACTGAAACACTAAGATGACTTCTTGGTATTGTATCTTACAAAAAAAAACGGTACATCAATTCCTTCTTTTGCGACACTATTTTGATCCATTGTCACTCCTATTAAAAATCCGTGCGCGAGCGAGAGAGAGAGAAGAGTTCAAAGTGGCTAGAAAAGTCCAACGTACCCCGTTACAAAGTGGGTACATCAAGCTGGACGGGGCGGGGTCCGTTCTAGGGCGTGGGGGGGCCGGCGTCGTTACCACTGTCCACGTCGTGCTCGGCGGGGCCGTCGTCGTCATCCAGCTGTTGGCTGGTGTAGTTGGTGATCTCCAGGAAGCCGCTGGGCTCCACCACCACGTTGGACTGGCTCGAGTCCGGCACGATCGAGTACTGAGGGATCACCTGCGCACCGCAAAAACACACACGAGTCCAAGTTTAGATTCTCTACAATTTTTTTGGCGGGGGGCAACACGAAGTTAAATGAAATGACCACAAATAAGCATTGCAAAGACATTGTCCAGAAAACCGAAAGCGCCTGGAAAGGAGCGCAGACGTACCTGGATCACCTCCAGGCGCTCTTTGGCAAAGTGTTGGGCCGCCGCTCGCTTGGCCTCCAGGGCCTGCGCCTGGGAGGGCCGCTCGCCGGACGAGTCCACCAGCACGGGCTCGGTGCCGGGGTCGATCTGGGCCTCCATCATGGAGATCTTCAGGATGTCGGACACGGACGCCTCCTCGTCCAGCGCCGGCCCCGAGCCCGGCTGGCCCGCCAGCTCGGCATCGTCGCTCGGGACGGGCGGCGCGTGGCCGGCCTGCTGCTGGTGGATGCCGCCGAAGGTGATTTTGGTGACGGTGGCGCTCTGCGTGATGATTGGCTGCTGCGCTCCGACGCGCGACACGACACTCGCCGTTAGCATACAAGTTCCCACTCGATACGCGTTGTACGATTGGCGCGATATGTCGACGGACTGACCTGTACCGGCGCGGCCTTGTCGGCGCCAATGGGGTGGTGCGCCTGCAGCGGCGGCGGGTGCGACATGGGCGCGTGCAGCGGCCTGTGGTGCGACGTGGGCGCCTGCTGTAGTTTGGGCAGCTGCGGCGTGACGAGCGAGGGGGCGGCACCCTGAGGCTTGGCCGGACTCTGCTCTCTCAGTTTGGGGAGCTTCTTGGCCGGTGAGGACGAAGAGGAGGGCGAGGGAGAGGAGGGGGGCGGAGCCTGGCTGAGCTGAGGTTTACTCTGCAGCTGGGGAGGATGAGGAGGAGGAGGAAGAGGAGGAAGAGGTGGAGTGGTGCCTTCTGGGTGGCTGGCAGCCGTGAGCTGAGGAGCGGCGTGGGGGGCTTGCTTGGGGGCGTCCGTCTGGTTGCTGGAGCGGTAAAACAAGCCTGTCTGAGGGTCCAGCGTGTCGCCTTCCAGCTCGCTCGCCTCCAACGCGGACTCGCTTTTACCATCGGAAGGCTGCGACGCAAAAGATGATGTCATGCAAATAAAAAGAAGTCAATCAAGGAGAATACACCCGACACTTCCCGGAGTTTGAGCCCAGCAATCCTGCACTAAAATGGCCGCGTCAACAAAACGGCAGACTTCCTGTTCCAGTTGGGCCACGGATCTCCTCACCCTGTGGCTGACGTGCGTCACCGCGGTTACGGGCGTGGCGTCGACCGGCTTGTTTGCCACGGGGACCTGGCCGACGCTTTTGTAGGGGGCGGCGGGGGACGCGGCCGCACGCTCCTCCGTTGTCGTCCGGCTCACTTTAGCTGCGAGGAAAACGTCAGGCGTAGCGTTGGCGAGAGAAGCGTCACAAGCGAGGCCACGAGACGGCAGGGCGGGCTGTCATACCGGGCGGCGGGGCGGCGCCCGCTTGGGGCTCGCCGCCGGGCGGCCGCGACGACTCCGGGCCGCTCCTCTTCTCCTGCGCCAGCTGGATGGGCACGGCCATCTGGCTCAGGTCGATGTGCGCGTGCTGCCTGGCTTTGGACTCGCCCTTCTCCTTCACTACGCGCACAACAGGGCCGTTTTTGCTTTAGCGCCATCTGTTGGCATCTCAGTTGTCAAGGAGCAACGTTCAGATGAGACGAGGCGCCGGTAGCCATATTTTTACCTGAGGTCTGCTGCAGCTCCAGCAGAGCTTTAATGGTGGACGCGGCGGACTGGGATTCGGCGGCGGTCACCTCCTGGTAGATGATGGTCGGGGCCGACTCCACCGACACCTCCTGCTCCGTCCACTCCTGCTCGCGGGAGGACAGCACGTGCAGCACCGCCTGCGTCTCTGCCAGAGGGACGAGCCCCCGAGAGCGCATTCAAGCATTTTGCGGCTTCGAGAGCCCGGCGCCGCGCCGACGCCGCGGCGTCCCGCCTACCGTGCGACGCTTCCCCGGCCGAGCTTTCCGCGAGGGCGCCGCACTCGTCCTTCGCGCCGCCGTCTTGAGCGCTAACGTGGGCCGCGTCGACCGAGCGGGTGACCTGCTGCAGGGTCTCGCTGACCAGCTGCCGGGTCTGTTCGCTCACCACGGCCGTCTGGTACACCGGCTTGGGCTTGATGAGCACCTGGAGCAGAAAAAGACAAAAAAACAAAACTGCTGCAATCTCGAATTTTGAAGGAAAAAAAAAAGTGACTAACCTGCGTCTTGCCCTGCTGGCCGTAGACGATCTTGGTGGGGATGATCTTGGTGGCGGCGGCGGAGGCGGCGCCGGCGCTCAGGCCTTTGGGCTGCGTGACGATCATCTTGGTGATGGGCCTGCCGGCGGTGATGATGGCCGGTTTGGTCCCCGGGACGGCCTGCAGGCTCTTCTCTCCCTGACGTAACAACGCTTGTTAAAATGAATTCTCGCACGCTCAAGGCCACGACTTGCCTCGGACTTTGCCGCCGCCGCCATGTTGCACGTATTTCCGGGTGACCCGTGATGCTGCGGCCGGGAAACGAACCATCGAGGCTCTGGTTCACGGCCACAACGACTATTTTTTTTTTTTTTTGTCAACACCCAGTTGAGTCTGCCTCCATGCAGATGTAGGCCACGCCCCTCACCAAACTTGAACAGGTTATGGGGGGAAAAAAAAAAAGATCCCAGGAAAACTTCAGGGCTGTCTTTTATTTGTAATCAAATTACTATTTGAGCGAGTCATCGTTTTAGCCCTCCATAGACTTATTTTTTTTAATGAAATTGAAAATTGAGGTCGGTACGCGGTCCCCGCCCGATGTGCTACCACCCGGAGATACACCGGCGCCCGTTTAAAAAAAAAAAAAAAACCAGCGGAACGGCATTGTACTGACCCCCGCGTTCAACAAGGTGGTGACCACGTTCTTGCCGGGCAGCCCTTGGATGGTGGCCCCTTTGCCGCTGGTCTTCTGCACCACGATCACGTTGGGTTTGGACGACATGGGGATGGTGGTGATCTTTGTGGTGGTGCCTGCGGACGCCAAAAAAAAAAAAAAAAAACACACCGGTCGTACACGCAGCATCCATTTTCCGAGCCAGATATGGACGACATGGAGGCCACTCGTACCCGACACCATGTTGCTGCTGATGATCTTCCCGCCCAGCGTGGCCAAGGACTTGGGCACCACCGTGATGATGCTGCCGCTCGTGGTCTTGACGTAGGTGGCGGCGCCGGCCGAGGCCGAGATGCGGGCGCCCAGGTTGGGGGCCACGGCGGGCCGCGTGTAGGTGGCCTGGGTGGCTGCGGGCACAAGGTTGCACAAGGACCTTTAGCACCTCGGGAGCAGATACGCCGGAGCGGCCGAGAAAGGGACGGAGCCAACCGCTTGACTTTGGGTGTGGTCCGCTACCACTTGCTCACATTCTATTCAACTTTTTTGGGGGGGGGTAGGGGGGGGGGGCATTTCACCGGCAGTTTCCCCGAAGAAAAGCTAACGAGTGGGCAACCTGTGGGCTGAGTGACCAGCTTGGTGGTCATGATGGCTCCGTTGCTGCTGACCACCATGATGGGCGAGGAGCTGCTGCCTCCGGCGCCGCCGCCGCCGGACAGAGCCGCCGCCGCCGACGGCTTGGGCAGGATTTTGCTGGGCTGCACCTGCTGAGTGATGATCTTCACCCCTGCGCACACAAAAAATTCCTTCACCAATGAACGTGGGGCTTTTTTTTGTGTGAAAAGTGGAAATCGTACAAATGTGGGGAAGCAAAGCCCATGAAATTAATAAATCCGTAAACTCCTTGTTCTCCGTTTCTTACCAGACTCTTGCTTGATCTGAATCGTGGGCTTGGGGCCCGGCGAGGCGGCGGCGCCGGCCTGGCCCACGCCGGAAGCCCCCATGGACGACGCCTGCAGTTGCTTGGGCGACTGCTGCTTGGGGAACTGGCCCAGGATCTGCGCCGGGGAGCCCGCCAGGGTCTTCGGGGAGGGCAGCCTGGCCGAGGCCACTTTCACGCCCGCCGAGGCGGCGCCTGAAAGCGCAAAACGGCGCGTTTGAGCTTTCCGCCGCGGCATGGAACGTTCCTGTCGGCGGCGACGCCGCTTACACGAGGACACGGCGGACATGACGGCCGAGGGCGAGGAGGAGACCACGGCGGTGACGGCCGGCGCGGCCGAGGGGCCGCAAGTGGCCGCCGGGAAGACCACCGTCTGCTTGTGGGTGGGCGTGGTCAGGATGGAGCTGGAGGCCAACTTGGACACGCCGGCGTTGTTGTGCGACTTGGACAGGATGTTGGGCACAAAGTTGGAGCTGGGCGACGTGGTCACGATGATCACCTGCGAAGGAGAGCGCCGCCAGAAGGTGAGGGGGGAGAAGGACGACTGCCGGTTGCGGATGCGCGGCGGCCACCTTTTGCGTGCTGCTGCTGGTGGTCTGAATGGTGGGCTTGGTGAAGGTGATCTTGACGGGCGACAGGTGCGGCGGCAGCGAGTTGGCGATGCTCTGCATGAGGTTGCTCATCTTGGGGCTGCCGCTCACCACCGGCGCCGCCGCTACGTGCTTGGCGGCGGGCGACGACACCTTGGCCGCCTCCTTCAGCAGCACCGGCGACGAGCCGGACGAGTTGGTGCGCCGGCGCTTGCGCGGCTTCTCGTCCTCATCGGAGCAGCTCACGCCTAAAAATCAAGACCGCGTCCGTTTTAGGCGCGCACGGTGCTCTCCGCGGGACAGCGGCATGCGCGGTGTCATTGGGCCGACTTTTGACGTAGACGGTGCTTCCGCTGGGCAGCACCACCACGCTGGACGAGGGGCTGGGTGGCCGCGGGGACTTGGTGGCCGTTGCCGCCGCGCCGCTCGTTGCCGTGGAGCTGCTGGAGGTGCCCGTCGTGCTCGTGTAGGAGTAACACACGACCACTGCGAGGGAAAGGAGGCGGGGTGTCTTGTCACTTCACATTTGTGCGTTTCGCAATTAGACACGCCCCCCCCACTGCAACCAATCCCCAGCTACTCACTGAAAACGGTCCCCATGTTTTTTTTTGGTTTTTTGGGACAATGTCCAAAGGCGCCACCAGATGGTGCTAAATGACTCAATATGAAACTCAGATCGTTCAGCCCTAAAAAGGGACAAATTCAGTACGTGGAGGGGGGGGGCTCACTGGGAGGGCTGGCAGTGAGTTTTGAATGTTTTCAGGGCAGTGAGAAACTAAAAAATAAAAAAACGCCGCTCTTTGGACTACATTGGTGACCCCAGCGGAATCGCCTTTGTTGCGTCACAAGAGAAAAAATGCTGCAAATTTTTTTTTTTTTTAAATCAAAGAACCTTGTGACAGGTGATGTCACAGAGCAAGAGCCTGCCTTTGTGCTTTCTGCCGCTAGTTTGTCAGACTCGTGCGGAGAGACGAAGGCAAGCGGAGCTATGGGTGCGTGGCAAGCTTGGCTTCGCGATATCATGATTCAGCTTTTTGGGCTCGGTGACAAAATGGCGCCCACCCACCTTCCTTGTTCCCCGTCTCAGCCGGCAACAGCATGGAGGCGTTGTGAGTGGCGGCGGCGCTGGCCACCGCGTTGGCAGTGGCGGTGAAGGCCGTCTGCGGGACCAGCCGGGGCATCAGCGGCACCAGCCGCCGGCCCTCGATGGACCATTCGGACGAGCTGTTCTGACCCGCCATGCTGCGGGGGCGGGGGGGGACGCCACCAAAGGCGGGTGAGTGAGGCGCGCTCGATTACCGACCGAAGCGCTCAGCCGGCGGCGAGTTCACTCACTGGTACGCGACGGTGCAAAGGCGCTCGTCGTTGACGGCGCGGCGCACTTCGGCGCGGTGGCGCTCGGTTGAGATGCTAAGGAGAGGAAGTCAAGTGAAACCGGAGAATGCAACATGTGGAAACGATGCCCGCGAATGCCGAGCTGAAATGCTGCGGAATGTGGAAAAAAGTACAACGTGACGACAAATTGCAGCGATCGAGTTTGCTGCGATTTTGCAATTTGCCATGAAAATTGTTTCAACGCTAGCCCCGCTAACAGTTGGTAAGCTAACATGAGAGCAAAATAATCACTGCGGAATGGGAATCAGCTGTATAATTTTCACGTTGGTGGAGAACTGTGAATTTTTGGATGGACTAGTAATTAACGCAATGGGGAAAACTAGATGCCGTAATGTCCTTTTGGAGTTGCGAATGGTTTGTACGAGGAAGAGGAAAGAAAAAAAAAATCAGCTTTGATTTCAAGGCATGTGAAAAATAATTCTGTCAATGTCGTGAATGAGTCGATCGCTATCCATTTGGGATTGTGTGCATCCGTGGAGAATTGTAGAACTATTAAGCACACCCATAATTCACTTGGGAACACCCCAAAAAAAGTGGCACAGGCCAAGAATTACCCAAGGATTTTGGTGAGCTCTCCCAGCAGATCCTTCTTGTCCTTAGTGAGGTCTCCCTGGGCTCGCAGGGCGCTGATGACGCCGGCGTACGCCTCCAGCTCTGCCAAGAGGGGGACAACGCGTTCATACCGCTAGGGCCTCAATCGCGTAAAGCTCCTTCGAATACAAACAAAGGATCTTGAACCGAGATTGGTTTTACGATTCATCCTCATCCATGAAGAGGGTCTCTCTCGTGCCGATGGCAGTTTTCACATGCCGAGATATTAGAAACCGCGCTGAGAGATCTTGTTGGCAATCTTTTGACCGAGGATGCCAACTTGGAGCTTACCCAGTTTGCGCAGTATCCTTTTGCACTCATCCCTGCCCAGGTCAAGGATGGTGGGCCAGACCACCGGCATGGTCCCAGTCAGCAGCGGTTTCTCCAGCTGAATCATTGGCTAAAGACAACAATAACGGCAACATTATCTTCACTAAAAATACAGTTGGCAGACAAAGTCTTATTCTTATTCCTTCAGAGGATAAAGAAGATCTGCCCGTGGGTATTGCGTTAATGTCCGTCTACATGAGGGAGCACGGCTAGCAAGAAACGCGGCGCCTAACACTTGAAAGTGTGTTTCACGGATTTAAACCACACACGAGAGTCAGGGCGCTCGTATTGGATTAGATACAACAGGTGAAATTGATGAATCTGAATGGCAATTTTGCAGCTCTGCGAGGGCAATCACCTGCCCGGGTTTGAATTTAAGCTAGCCTTAATATGACACTAATGTGACAGTGCTAAAACTTGAACTACAAGTGGAACGATGCAAACAATAATGACAGGGAGCGCGCCTCATCGTTTCTCCAAGCGACTCAGAGAATCGCCGGAAACGGCTGTGGACGATGGTTGTGTGCGTTCTGTCACTTTACTGACTATTTCTCGCCAACGGGAACACATCAGGTTCAGCAAACGATAACGCGTCCAAAGGGTGTCATTACTTCATAAGAGCAAATGATGTTTAGCGGCGGGCGCGAGGGAGGTCAAATGACTGACGTTAGCTTCGAATGTTAGCCTCTGCTGGAGTGGCTTACCTCTCGTTAGCAGGACAAACACAAGGCCTCGACAGCGTTAAAAAATACACAACTCCAAACAGCCATAGTTGAAGGTTACATTTTATCCAAGCCTCTGCGTAGCGATGTTTTGCTCGAGTGAACCGGAGCGACAAGCGCCCGAAAAACGAGTTTAAAGTCAAATGTGCTAATGTTTACGTTGTCTGTTAGCAGAGCTCAGCCCAAAGGGAAGGAGCTTGCTCCTTCGTGGGATTTTTGCTTGCTTTTTTTGTCCCGCTTTTATCAAGTGCTGCCGCCTACCGACGACAAATAAGAGCGCAGCCTCAAAATCAAACGACCACTTCGCGGACCGTTCAAATACACGCCTACGTGGGCAGAAGGCACACGCAAGAGACTCGATCGTGACTCCAGTTTGTTTTATGATCATGTCTGTATTAATTGAGTTTTACACTCTAACGGTGTGGAGTAGCTATAAATTTTCATTTGATATTTTGCCGTTTTAATCACTCCCTCGAAGGATCACGATGAGCATTTGAACGCATCTTTTTTTTTTTTTTTGCCAACCGAGGGGAAGAGAAGAGGACAGAGGCGAAAGCATTTCCTTCAATTTTGCATCCGTGGGAAGATTCATTGGGGGGGGGTAAACAATTGCAGCGGGCCGAATTGGAGATAGAGAGACGACGCCATTGACGGGGGACGCGACGGCGAACTTTTATTTGGGGATTTTGAACCCGGCCGAAGTTTGACACAACTCCCCCCCCCCCCTCCTCTCACCCTTCCAGGATCCATCCATGACACCACGGTGTCATGAGGGAACACTTTCCCACGGAAAATAAAGACACAACCGTCTCGGAGTGCTACAAGTAAAGTACACTCCGCGAGAGTGTTTCTACGTTCATTTCTTGCTTGCTTGTTTTTAAACAGAACAAAGGGTGGAGAAAATAGAACAGACTGCAGGGGGGGGGAAAAAGCTTGTGGAGGAGCGGCAGTTGTGATTTTTTTTTTCTTCCAGGAAACACTCCCCAAAAAGAATATAACGGACTCTGGCTGGATGCTTCACCAAGCCCGAAGACACAAGTGTTCTTTTTATTACACTAAAACGGCGTTATGAACATGTTATTCGGCTGAAGAAAAAAAAGTTGGACAACAGCAAGGGAATCCCAATGAGCGGGACACAGACGACGCTCACCGATAGGTAAGCTCGCGAGTTACCGTCGTTGCATAATGATGAGTGAAACTACGGGGAAGGCTGTGTTGAAAAGTCAAGTTACGGAGTCATGTCTGTGTGCTCGTGTCCATGACGTACACGCCGATCGCACGACAAGGTCGTGGTTGACCCCAAGGCAGTGTCAAAAACCTGCAAAGTTTTCCGTAATGTTTGGTTGAATTGGTGGCGGCTACTTTAAAATTGCTTTTTTTTTTGGGCGAGTAGGTGGTAAAGCTACTTGGGACTACTGATAGAACCGAACTCCAGACAGGTCGACCGAATATTAGGATTTCAGAAGCAGTTTTTCAATCTGATTTTGGTGATGAGCAGTAATGTTTTTAGCGCAAGCATACTTTGGGCAAACAGTTGAACTTTGGGACGCATGAGTTTTGTCACAATAGGTGAAGGAAATTTCCAAAGCCACCCTACCGCAGAGCCCAGACATGAAATAAGAATAATAAATTAAAGAGGGTGTGCACACTTTTGCAACCGCACAAAGTCTTACTTTCCCCTCCAAAAAAACCCACACCAAAACATTTTTGTTTCCCCAATTGAGGTGTCCCGCTTCAAGTCACAATGGTGAAAAAAGTTTTGAATTGATTTAACTCCAAAATGCCATTTGAATAGGGGTGTGTAGACTTTTTGTAGCCACTGCATGTCAAGAGCCTGAAAGAGTCAATTGAAAGGCAAATTTTCTGGCTTTCTCCCCAACCACCAGAAAAAAAAAGAAATGGCCTAATTGAAGTCACACACGTTGGTGGTTGAGCATCAAAACAATCGCTCATTTGATTTGCTGACCCTCGGCAACAACGGGGCTCTTTTTTCCTCCCGACATCGCATTAAAAATGGCAAAAGGGGCTCTCCAACGGAGTACGCACGACAATGGCATGGCGTGACGGCGCGGAAATGAGAACAAAACTTTCTCTGGGGTGTTCAAATAAGTGACTGTGGCCTACTTTGGACGCAGGTCAGCCTCTCTTGGACCTGTGAACACGTTAGCGCGTTTGTTAGCAAAGCATCGTTTCTCGAGCCGGGTGCACGCAAAGACGAAAAGGTCTCACGGCGATGCTCACGTGTTAGGCGTGGGGGCTTGCATCTGCGATGAACATCAGCGACATGTGGTACTTTGTTAGCCCCGTTAAAAGTTGAGATCATCATTTGGGCGTGTTAGCATTAGGTTAGCAGCCTTTTAGTGACCTATCAAAATGAGTTTTAATAGTCAAGATCAAAGGGAAACAATCTTCTAGCTCAGGGGTGTCCAAACTTTTTGCCAACGGGGCCAGATTTTATGTGGTATAATGTCAGGGGGCCGACCTTGGCTGACATTCTTAACATTGAACAACAATATTGTTCAACAAATTTTAGTAAGCCAGTCTGTTTCACATTTCCATTTTTATTTTAATTTCAACAATCTTAAGAATTTCTTTTGGTTCATTTGAAACAGGAATTTGAAATATGACATATCAGTCAATATAAACACGGAGTGATGTCTTGTTAACTCGTGAGTGATGCCCTCTAGTGTCTAAATGCTATTACTCATTTAGTGAATGCTATTACTCATTTAGCCACTAGAGGGAAGCAGTACTCTATGAAACATCACTCACCAGTCTACGAGACCTCAGTCAATGCAACACGTGTTCCATTGCACCCAACCTGCGGGCCAGACGGCACTGATTTTATGACAGGGGCCGAGGGCCGGATGAAATTCGACCGCGGGCCGGATTTGGCCCGCGGGTCGGACTTTGGACATGCCTGTTCTAGCTGCTTTAGCCAGATTGGATGAAGCAGCCAGAAGAGGGTCAACTGAGCCTGGTTGGCACAAAGCTCCATTTCCTGTTCCATGCTCGTTCTCCTGCGCTGGCATGAGGAAGGAAGAGGAAAAAAAAAAATCAACCAAAACACCAAATATGCTTTCGCATGTCAGTAAAAATAGACAACAACAGAAGCAGGTGTACTTGAAATCATACATTTCTTAAACTCACCCTGGTGTGCCGTTTCATGCGTTGGTGTTCCCCCCCTCCTAATCTTCGCTGAAGTTTGGCCTCATTTGTGTTCTATTATCTAAAGCAGGAAGAGCAGGAAAAAAAAGGTTGAGTTGCCCAGCAACAGCCCTGCCAACTTCTTCTTGTTTTTTTTTTTGTTCCTTTTTCCTCTCCTTTCCAAGCGTTTCTCAGAGGAAAGAATCCGCTCCGGGGATTGCTGCTCTTTACTAACATCTGTGCTGTCATGTGACGGGAAGTAGCCAAGTACAAATACTTGGCTACTTAATAACATACTTAAGTGCTTCTTTCCGAGAACCTTTTACCGATACCCCTACGTTTAAAAAAAAAAAAAAAAAATGGGGGCCTGTTCCAACATGTTGGAACAGGCTCCGCATCTGTGCCCTTTGTGGCCGTGAGTAGAAAAGTGGACAGACGCTTGCTTGGGAGTAGGCCCCCCGCTTGGCCTCTTATCATTGCGACTGCGCCACGTAATTGACAAGATTTGGAGAACACGGCAGCCATTCTAAAAATAGACCCCCCCACCCCCCCACCACCAAAAAAAAGACAAGAAAATAAACATAAGTGCTCAGTCCAGCATTCTTGTTCTAATCTGATGTGTAGCTCAGAGGGGATGTGAAGCAACATTGTTGGAAATGTCCCGATGGATGTCAAGTGAAGGCAAAGTTTAAAAAAAAGAAACTAAAAGTGGCAAAGTGCCCGAGCGTAACCGATAAGCGGCTTACATGCGCAGTGAAAATGGGCCGGTTTTGAACGTTTTCTCTCCATGCAAAGCAAAGATTATCGCATGTCTAAAAACCCATCGAGTCTCAAGTCGTTTGCCACCCGAAGAAGCACAGGCGCTAACTTCAGCGGCCCGCCGGGCCCAACGAGCGCCGCTGTCTCGTCTCCGAGACTCTCGCGCACCTTGTCGCCATCTTTGCCAGCTTCGTAGCGCGTTCAGGAGTCTCGAGGGGAGCCAAAAAAACTTCCTCCTGTCCCTCGCTTTCCGGGAATGGGCCCCCGCCAGCCCCCCCCCCTGCCGCTCGCCCCCTCCCCTGTGACGTGGTGGCCATTGTTGAAAAGCCCAGGGCCCCCATTGTCACCACAGTCACTCCAAACAAAGCCTCCTCCCGTTTCAGAAGTCGCAGCGGCCAACTTTTACTCTTCGTACACAAACTTCAACCGTGAAGTCCTTCGGGCCATGTCATTCAAAAAAAAAAAGAACTACGTGATCTTTTCAGCTTCTCAACTTGATGCCAACACATCCCTAAATGTGTGAGTCGCAGTAAATATATGCGCTTGGAGCATCCGGTAGCCAGACCACAGGCCACTGGGTCATCACGGGCTTTTCCACGATGCAACAACGGGGCGCTCTAAAGCAGCCGCGGAAATCCCAAATCCCTGTCAACATGCTGGCTGTCATTTCAAAAATGACACCCCCGCGCCCCTCCGTCGGAACTTTTCTTTTGTCTCATCGTGATGTGCGCATCTCCCTGACGTGCGCACACTCACGGCCGACGAGGCACTCTAAAGTGCCGGTGGTTTTCATGCTGGCCACACCTCCTAAATTCAATTTTTTTAAAAAACATTTCCTGTTGCTGCCGTCTTCTCAGGACCCCGAGCATTCTCAACAAGGAGCCTCCAGAGAGGAAGCCAAAGAACGACAAATGCTCCATTTCACTCAAGCACGAGTTTGACCCCACCGGTGAGAGACCCGCCTGCTATAATTCCGTACGGTTAAAAGTCAAGTGCTTCTTCACCTGGTAGCACGACCAGTGAGGCAACCCAAATTCAACTTTTTTTTCTGGCTGCAGTCAAACCCCCCCCCCCCCACACTTATCCAGGAGTAGTTGATGAACATCACATGACTGATTGAAAACAGATGAACTCCGCCTCCAGACTGTCCATTTTGCTCATTTAAAGTACCACGCGGAACGCAAGGGGGCTTCATACGGAACCATGTGCAGCGCCACATTCTTTTGTAACCCCCACCAGCCCACTATTTCAAAATTCTGACACATTAGGTGCATTTTAGGTTCTACTATAGGAAAAAAAATGTGAAGTTGATCAAACCAAATGTGAAGCCACACGTGCTCCACTCCCAAGCTGGCCTCATGATCACGCTTCGGATGAGGGAGGGGGGTACCGTGCAATGAGTGCGTCTGGTGTTTGTGCACGCGTGCTCACGGCAGGCCTGGTCCAGCGCTGCGTGATCATCCAGAGGGATGAAAATGGCTTTGGGCTGACGGTGAGCGGAGACAACCCCGTGTTTGTGCAGCTGGTCAAGGAAGGTGAGGAGCTCACACACACACACACACACACAGATAAAGTAAGCCACGCGCTAGCACACAAACATGACTGTCGTGTGTTTACCGTTTTATAGATGGAGCCGCAATGCGCGCGGGTGTCCAAACTGGCGATAGAATCATTAAGGTGATTGATGGATTCATTCTTTTCTTTTTAACTTGTGACCACGCTTGCTCTGAGGTTTTGTTGTCGGTCTGCCCAAAGGGGGATGGCGGCACCTTAAAAACTGGACCTAATCAACCCGAAAAACAAAAAACAAAAACTTGAACTACAATCCGTAGTTTTGGCTTCAACAAAAACTGCACCCTCCCCCCCCTTCCCCAATTTTTTAGGTTAATGGGACCTTAGTGACGCATTCAAATCACACGGAGGTTGTGAAGCTGATCAAATGTAAGTACGCGCGCGTTGTTTGCCGCACGAGCTAGCGTTTGCCAGCGCTAAACTTTTGTACATTTGGCGCACTCAGCCGGGTCCTACGTAGCACTTACAGTGCTGGGCAGACCTCCGGGTCTTCCGCAGATCCGGCTGGAGGAAGACGACGACGACGACGACGACGACACGCTGGATGAGGAAGAAGAGAGCGGCAGCGACCTGTCGGTGCAGAATTCGCCCAGCGGCGAGCGACACGGCAGCGCGACCTGTAGCCCCCAGGCGCCCCCGCCGCACTCCTCCCTGCCCGATGGGGTAAGCAGACGACGAGTCGGTCAGGGGAGTCGCTCGGTCATCGCAAAGTGTTCACCTTGACTTTCAAGTCGGCCCCGCTTGATGCGTTAGCGTAATGCTAACACATAATGCTAAAGCATGCAGACGGGCTCAGGAAATGAGCATCGGTGCATACGGACGCAGAATATGACACGACTCGTGGGCTACGATCTTACCGTGACGCCCTGTAAAAAAAAACGACCCGACATTCCTGCAACTTGAGTTGTGATGGCTTGTTGTAGCGCCCCCTGGCGGCCAAGCACCACCGTTTCCTCAAATTCGGGGTATGTTTTGAGTGATAAGATTGTCTAATTGTCCAGGATGGATCCATAGACTCCGGGAACACCGAAACTGAAGAGGGTGACGCAACTGTGCCATCACCGCGCGACGACATTAGCGACAGAGTAGATAGCAACAGCGCTTCGGTAGGTTCATTAGCATCAATTTCTTTGTATGTGTAAAAAAAAACATAAATTTGACTCAAGTTCCACTTACTAGTACGCTTTTTATCACTAATAAGACAACTCATCGCACGACTACAACCCCCCCCCCACTACAGATGACGCATCTGCCTACTTGTACCCAAACAAAGCTTACAATTAAACTGGACCCCCAAGCTACACATCAGATGCTAACAGGAAGTGACTGTACCCGCCGCTCTTTGGTAACAATGTTCTCATTGCAGCCGCAAGTCTTTAAATAGCCACCAAACGCTTATCCTTTGAAAAGGTCCGCTGGAACCCCCCCCCCCTTCCCCCCACAGACTAAACAATCAATTTCACTTAATTGTTGTACTGTGTACCGTCTGTGTTTAGATTAGCTGTGTGAGAGACGGCGGCGACCGCGCCCCGGGACGCCCCCGATGCCTGCCCGTATATAAACAGTCGTGCTCACGACTAAACTACTCGCATAAAATTATTAGTATGAGCTAATTCCAGTGCAGACTCACCCCCCCCTCTCAATAAGGCATTTTCAAAGTCTCGGTATCTGACAGGAAAGTTGAACTGAACCAC